>NC_137625.1:38109821-38442321 GCF_963280865.1 Gymnoscopelus braueri | reverse complement strand
CCACGGTGAAACCCTGAGTGTCAATGTGTAACTGTTCGAAAAGGGTCCATTGCTACTCATTACTACATTTGGGATTTTACTGCATGCGTACCACAAGAACTTCACTGTTGCACTCGCACATCTGCTCGCTCGGGCCGTTGTGTGAGAATGGTGCTAAAGAATAGAGTTTTGCAGAATTTAAAAGTTTGTTTTATGTTGTCGTTTGTTGTTTGTTTTTTTTTCAGCAAATGCAATAGTGTACATTTACACAGATATTATCACCGATGAGGATATGTTTTATCCCTGCTTCTGGTCACACTGAATTAAATACATGCATTTACTTCTGGGAAATGTTTGATATTTGTTTGATAATATCGATTTGTTTGATAATGCATTTTTAACAATTGATTCAACAATATGTGTTAACCACATTGACCCTGGCGTCACTATTTTGCCCATATTTGTCAAAATGTGTCAATATTTGTCAATATTTTTTTTGTATTTGTCAAAAATAGCTAAAACAAAGACAGACAGTTCAATGATTCTCAACTCCTCAATTACAAAGACCCCCCAGTTAGATAGGCCACCCTGTCTAACCCTCAGTGTTGAGGGTCCATTTGATTCCATTTGACCACTCTCAGTTACACAATACACACCTGTATTCTGGTTCATAATTTTGGATCGTTTTGCACGGGGACCCCCCGGAACCCCTTCAAGGACTCGTGGGGTCAGGGCCACGTTTAGACTGCAGTTGCCCCAAGTATCAGTTCCCTCTTCCCTACACCCATCCCCTCCCCCATGCACCCCCCCCCCCCCCCCCACCCACCCACCACAAGAACCAAACGCAAAACACTCTTCATTATCTTGAGAAATTTATTTGAAATGAGTCGCTTTATGACGATGAAATCATAAATGAGACAACAAAACAACGCGTCTACAGTTGCATAGGTCGTGGGACTATGCTTTCACTGGACACAAATGACAAACATTTTGCATACTGTAGCTGAATCCTGAATGGCAGTAAACAGTAAACAAGGACGTACGGCAGTGTGAACAACTTTGGGGGGTGGGGGGGGGGGGGGGGGTGGAGTGGGGGAGTGTTGGGGGGGTGTTGGGGAAGGATCGTAGGACAACAGTCCAATAGAAGGAAGGGGGCTTGTTTCTATTTTTATTTTGTTATTTATTTTTTCTTCTTTTTATCTGGTTCCAGCTGTAGGATTTTATTTTTTATTTTTTCCTGTCTCAATGGGGCTTTGGCTTAGGGTGGGACAACAAGCGGTTATTATGAGCAGGCAGTCAGAACCAGCAAATGGACATAATTGGTCCCATCAGTCTCATTCATTTTGAGCGTTTTTGAGACAAAGCGTGTACCATTATACTCTAGTAGTAGAGGGATATTACCTGTAAGAAATATAATAATGATAATAATAATAATGCCTGTCATCATAATTACTATATGTTCAGTTACTGTAAGCAAATTATATTGCCGACATAGATTTATTTGGCTGTTTTAAGATCATGCAGTCTTCCACCAACCATGCAGTTTCAACAGAAGCAAAATGTCACTCAGCAATGGAGACTAGGACGACCACAACATGATCTAAAGCAGTGCTGTGTTTTCATGTCGAGGACACCCGAATTGATATGTATTTGGCCCGCAGACCCCCGTCTGAAAATGTTTTGTGCCAGGGACCCCCATACAAGATTTCAGTTGTTAAAATGTTTCCAAAATATTCCAAAATGTAAAATAGATTTTTTTAATAGATTTTATTTTGGAGATTGGCTATTTTCAAATAGCCGGGGACTCCCTGGAACTTCATCAAGGACCCCTGGGGGTCCCTGGACCCCATTTTGAGAACCACTGAACTAAAGTCAGTGCATCTCAACTAGTTGTGTTCAAGACCCAAGTTTGACCTTGACCTAAGGTCAAACTTGGGTCAAAAGGTCAGGCCCACTTTAGCAAGGCCCACTTTGATCTTGTGAGAATGCCTCGATTGCCAATTATTATTTTATTTTTTCATAGTGACCCACCATTTGAGACTGTTGTGAGCTTTTCCCCAAAAATTATTCATATCCAGCTAAGATTCCTCAATGCATCCGCAATGCAGAAATGGCTTTTAAGACACACAATATGAAAATCCTCTGATACATCAACTATAAATGGCTTATGATTGTAGAAAAAACATATTTCTCTCAGTTGTTATTTAAATATGGTTTCATAGTTAAGTTATTAGATACATTTTCAACAGTTTGTCATGAAAATACTTATCGATATAAATGCCTTTGTTGAAATGGTTGACACAAAGAACTCAGACATAATTGGAGATCAGGTTGTCCCAGTAAATCATTTCATTTAAAGACTTGTGTTTGAGAAATATATCTGGACTTGGCAGTTGGAAGCAAGTACAATAAGATGAACTCGTTATATTGTATTTATATTTATATTAGATATTTGATTAAAAATGATACAGGAACCTGTGTCACGACCTAGTCACTTTACTGTAAAGAAAGATTTGTCCACACAGTATATGCACTTACAAATCCTCAAATTATTCCAGCTTCCAAAGAGTTCCGAGTCTCTCCCGTAAAATGTTGTATGGATGTCTGGTATATTGTCCTTTGCACCTGCTCAAAACATACAGTATGAAAGAACTACTATATATATATAAAAAATAAAAATGAAATAAAAACGTAGTTTGGTCCCTATTGAAGTGTCTGGTGCTCTGTAAAAGTAAATAGATATGTCTAAAACTTTGGCCTACTGTTTTCTAAAAAATATGAACATAAGTTCAAACTGTAAGACTACCCAGATGTCATTTTTGTTGCTAAAAGATAATTGCTTTCGTCATTTCAATTCCTGTCAAGAATGATGTCTAATTTGAGAAGATTGAAATGTGTAATTTTGTTCTTAGGACCTGTCCGACCTGCTGCATGTTTCAAACATTTGCACCTTTCACAGCATTTCGTTTTTCTTTCAAATGCCTGACACTCTGGAACATCGATTAAAGGGTTGTTTGTCCACACATCGTGTCATTTTCTAAAATGGGCTTATAGTTTAAGATTAGGGGTCTTCAACGTTTTCAGGCCAAGGACCCCCTGAGAGAGAGATGAAGCAGGGACCCACCTCTATATTGTATAAAATTGTGTTTCAGATTAAACTTTGTGTTGTTTACTTGGTCTGCTCTTTTTTCCCTCTACACCTATACCTCTTTGCCAAAAATAGCCGATCTACAAGCTCACAAGGCCTCGCAGCGCGAGGCGTTGTGATCTTGTAGATCGGCTATTTTTGGCTAAAGTTCTCCTCAGAAAAGGGATGTTAGGGTTCAAGGTGGTTAAGGTAAAAAGAAAAATCATATCACACAAAGATTTGGTGGACCCCCTGTAGTAACTCTGAGGACCCCCTAGGGGTCCCGGACCCCCTGTTGAAGACCCCTGGTTTAAGCCCATTAAGTTTAAGTCTTAAACTAATGGGGAATGACACACCGCCCGTGCACTTTCTTACATGCACTGTAAGAACAAAAAATGTAAGGCTTTTTTTTTTTATGACCAGGCCTCTACACAAAGATGGCTTGTGAGATTTTCAAAGGTGTCAATTAGCATATTTTGGAGAATATTAGCCTATTAAAAGCGACAGTCTGATCAGCAGTTCTCTACCTTCACTGACAATAGGGATGCACCGCTATGACTTCAGATTGATATCCAGTTATTTCAGCCAATGCCAATTGTTTTAAGCATTTTAACCTAAATGCGGGCACAAAACTGATGAATCTTTACAGTCTTGAGATAATCAAGTAGCATCATTAATTTACGGCTATTTTTGGGGAAGACGTCTGGTGTAGAGGGTTAAAAAGGAGCGGGTACAGTATAACCCCCAGGGGGACTCCGGTCAGCAAAGTGTTGCTTGAATAAACAACTTAAGTGGTGCTTCCAAGTCACCTATGCACAATCTGTTTCAAACAGCGGCCATGAAAATATAATCTGACCTTAACGGCTGTACAATCTGTATCGGCCCACATTTGCCAATTCCGATTGTCTTCCGATATATTGGCACATCCCTGACTGACAGTGTGAAAGCATGACGCATTCTAAGACTCCATCAAGGTGTCAGACTCCTGGTTTGGACATCAAAACATTTTGACTCCCTCCTCCCAATGGCTAGTGACTGTAGCTACATCAGTATATGGTCTATGAATTTTTTTATAAAAAAAAAAGGATTCCATTATTTTTTCACAAATATGCAAGCTTTCCCATAAATACAGGTAAGATATATAGCGTATGAAGGCGTACAAAGGAATCCTTGCCATTTGTGGCTTCATGCTGTTATATAAAAGAAGGTATATTAACTTGTGTAGCTACCAGATTATAGATTTGTGTTATCTATGACATTAGGATAGATTGTGTGTGTGCACACGGCAGTTTGAGCTCTTCAACTAAATGCATTGACGGTCAGGCCAGGAGTCTGTCACCTTACACCACTACACCAGGCATATTTAACACTAAATAAATTCCAAGTAAAAAGACAACCCTTTAACCACACGAACCCTGGCGTCCCTATTCTGGGGGGGGGGCGAACATCCCGGCAAAACTAGCATATCTACAAGCTCAACAACGTGTGGCAACATGACGCATTGTGCACTTGTAGATCGGCTATTTCCTGTGAAGAGATTTGTGCCTGATGTCCGTCTTTAATCGTATATTTTCCCAAACATCACTCCCATCGTCATATTTGGCATAGAGCAATGCTAACTACAGTACCTGTATACACATCCTATACCCTTTCCCCTTTGGCTTCTTCAAGATCAGAAACTAGTTATGCCAAATAGCACAGTGATTCTCAACCCGTGGCTCAAGGCCCACTGGTGGGCCGGATATTGCAAGCGGGCCCCCAAATACAGTAATTGGCAGAACACTACCATTTTAATGATGATGTACCATTAATATTAAAAAAACGATGTTATTGATAATATAACATGATAATATAATATTAATGTACAAAGAAATGGGGTGGTATTTTTTCTTTAAAATCTTGAAAAAAATGATGATGGGTGGGTTGTGATCGCTTTAAAGATTTTCAATTGGGTCCTGATCCAGAAAAGGTTGAGAACCACTGCTGTAGCAGATGATCAAAAATACGATTCTACGTACAGTTTATGTCTTTACTCCTTTTGGAAAACATTAACCAGAGCTTCTTGTCCATTCGCATTCAGTTAAAGCTGCAATCCGGAAGTTTCATGTCCTATCCGGGATTTGAACCTGCAGTCTCCTGCGTGGGGGAGACAAAAAAACGTCTACTGCTCTTCCCAGACTGAATCCTTGCTTGCCATTGGGAGAAAGTGCGCTCATGAGCTTCAGGCAGTACTACATGTCAACCAGTAGGTGTCCTACCCCGACACCATAAATGTCTTAATGGAAGAGAAGGGAGACCACCTCCTTTCATTCGTTAAAACAAGGTCCCGGAATGCAGCTTTAAACACTTTTTTTCCAAATACACCTTATGTAAAATGATCTCAAAAGCTTGTACTCATGACTGGACAATTTGCTCAGTCAAAGCCAAATAAACGGCAACAGATATTGTTTTTTGTTTTTAGCTCTGGAGTGACTGCCCACATTATTGACAAGCTGAGGGGACCTTCCCTTGTGACTCTGTACTGAGCATGCAAGTTGGGAAGGGACATAATCAACCGATGTCATTGATTTCATACGAAACAGCTCGTGACGTATTTTATAGGCAGACTAACAGATTGGAAGAGAGCGACAAGAGGACAAGTTCACACTAAAATCCTCCGTAAAATCCTCTGTGTTCATTATTAACTCTGAGCGTGTACAACTGCAATCAAATGGACAGGTAAGGGTCCATTTGGTTTGCATTTGTACACGCTCAGTGTTAAAAATGGATAAATGAATGCTTAGGATTTGACCGCGTACTGGACACAAGCACTCAGGGCACTACCACACTGAGGTAGACGGACCGACAGAAAGGCTTACTGGTACAACTCAAAAGCAAAGCGGTGGATACTGACCACACGCTGACCATCTATATCTGCTCAATCAATACAACATCCGTCCAAAGCACTTAACCCATTAAGACCGGAGAACGCATCTGTGTGCACTCAGTGCCGCGCTATGAGCTTGTATATCTGCTATTTTTGAATAGCCAAAGACATCTTAATATGACACCGATGCGTTCCCGGTCTTAAAGGGTTAAAGATTCCGTTTGATGACGTTAGACATATATTGTCTGCCTCCAACATACCTGTTGCACTGTTCTTAGAATAAATATAGTTATTATTATTGTCGTTATTAGCTCCAGAGTCAGCTGTCAGTGAAATGATTCAGCATCATGCCGCTAACAAGCAGTCCAAACAGGCCATGTCAGAATAGCTCAGTACATTTAACAAAGGTACAATTATTATATATTTTTTTACATTTAAAAACATTTTCCGACGGACCACCTATAATTATGCGATGGATCACTGGTTCAGAAACAATGCGTTACGCCACAGAATCCCATTTGATACGATGTTCTATCTCCGACACCCTCACTGTAAAATCAGAGTTACAGACCGTAAGGGTCCATTTGGATTCCTAATCATTTGTCTAGGGACGGCCTGGGACTCCATTAAGAGCATTAGCCAAATGGAGAAATTGCACAGTACTACAATTGAAACAAACTATCATTTCATGACACTTAAGCTTTCACTAATTCTGAAAGTTTTCTTTGCCACGGCACAGACCGCACTGGCGGAGTGATTGTCAACAATCGCACATGGATCTGGTAGAGTTCGGGAGATCAACTGAGTGAGCATGGTGCTTGGATTCTGCTTTCTGGGCAGTGAAGCTAAAGACTGTGGCTTATCACTATAACACCGTCATAGAATGGCTTAAGCTTAGAGTCAGAAGTTGACAAACATTTTCATGTCAAAGACTTCCAAAATTGATATGTCCCATATCTTAAAAAACATTTTGTGGCCTATACGAGGAGATTTGCGTTGTTAAAAATGTTATTATTCCAAATACTTTGCGTGACAGTGGTTAAACTGTTCCTCTTTTTTTCAGCAGACCCCTTAGAATTCCCTCCAGAACTCCACACACACACTTTGAGAACCACTGTTTTAGGCAAGCAACACTACGGAGTAGGCCATAAATTAGTCTTTATTTGGAAGCGTTTTGACATCCTCTGTTTGGAATGTTTGTTAGCAGCCAGGAGGTGGGAAGGAGGAGCCTGCTGTTTCTACTGACAGCTGCCTGGAGCTAGTATTCTCTCCTATACTTGGTTGACAGACTCCTTCAGGGCTCTATGCTGAGTGACTTTTCTGTTTTCGCTCTACATTAAATGTCTTCGCTGAAAATAGCCAATCTATATTGTGAGCTTGTAGATCGGCTATTTTTCTGCGAGAGATTTCCCCAGAATTCAGATGCTGGGGTTTAAGTGGCACTATGTAACTTTATTTTAATGAATAAAATATAATTTTGTCCAATCTGTATGGTAGAGTACCTTATACAATTGGGGTGGTCGTATTTTGTGTCCCTGCTCTTCTTTTGAGACATTTAGACATTTAGATTGTGTCATGTCTCACCTAGACACAGGATCTGACACAAATTTGTACCTGATGGTAAAGATTCAATGTAATCCCTGAGCAAGCAGGCCGTCTCCATTAGCTCAATGGTAAGAATTTCATCACTTACGCAGGAAATCTGAAGAGGAAAGTTACTTAGTGCAGCTTTGAGTACTACAGGTATGTTGTCAAAGACAAATTACAGGTCTGAAATCACCAAACGTTTCCTTTAAGTACAGTACAAATGTACGACAAACCCTGGAATGGCTATGAATTCCTGATTCATCAGGATGAGAATCAGGTTATGACCTGTCATTGCTTTTACATTATTTTGTTCATGATGAATTGAAGCCATGTGTCATGCCCATATTCTCCAGCACAGTATATATATATATATATATATATATATATATATATATATATATATATATATATATATATATATATATATATAGTGTTGTTTAGACAGTAACCCTCTTCTTAATGTGCAGGTACAGTAATAGTGCTTCTCATGGCAGGTTTAAGAGGAACTGCACATTATACAGTTGTCTATCTATGGTACAGGGAGGCACTTTCTTTTGTTCTGTGAGACAGGGTCCAAGGCACTCAAAACTAATTTTAGTTACTCTATGAAATCGGTTCAATATCAATTGTTTTCTCATAATCTTCGCTTTAAATCATTAGCATCGTGTAATCAAATGTTAAAATGGAGTCACGATTCACAAAATGATGTTCAGAACCCTTTTGTGTTTTTTTTTCTCCAGGGAACGTCAATGCACTCCAAAGCCAAATAAAATTAAAAAGAGGACATTGTAAATATGAAATGTCTCTTGTCAGGAATCATCACATATGTCTCCTCTTATTTTAGCAGATTAGTCCCCCTTCCAATGTTTTATACAATAGTATCCTTTCCTCTCAGCTTGACAATAATGAGGAGAATTGTCCACGGTTCCCAAGGTCTCTCCGTAACCGCAAGCAATTTAATACTGACGTCATGCATTGAGTATACTAGGATACATAGTACTGTAGCTAATTAGGCCATAATGCTTTGTATTTTGACATGCCATGATCTTCAACAAAAAAAAGAAAAGTGTTGCTGTTCCCTTAAGGTTTTAACATTCAGCACTTAAAAATGCTCTTAAATAATTGAAAAATATAAACTTAAATAATAAATAACCCAGTGCACTTCTGGTGAAAAACCAAACGAGACAGAAAACAATGAAATAAATAAATAAAGTGAATCTCAACGCTTGGGTACCAGTAGGAGAAGACAATGGTTAGGGGGGCAAAAAGGAAGAAAGAAAGAAAGAAAAAAGGAACAAATAAAAATGAGGTAATGTCATTGCGCATGCCAATATAAAAAAAAAAAAGTCACAACATGCTGAGTCTACTCTGAGCTTATCGTCTCTGTGTCGGGCAGAAACCTTGTGTTTCCAAATTTGAACTCTTTACGTCTTTTCGTCATGTGATGCCCTACTTGTCATACAAGAGGGTCAAGAAGTGAAAATTGCCGATCTACAAGCTCACAATGTGTCGCATCGCGACGCAATGTGAGCCTGAGAGCCATTGTGAGCTTGTGAGCCATCGTGAGATACCATCGCGAGACGGAGAGTGGGGAGCAGGCCCAGCTTGTGAGGCATTTTCACTGTTTCTGACGATTTCCGTTCCATTTCCAGAAGAGTAAAGTTTTTTTGGACATACGAGGTTTCCACCCCCGGCAGCCGACATTACATAAATGTGTTGCATGGCATCATACAGGGAACGCCGCTTTAGCGGCATTGCAGATGTCCTCCACAAGAGAACCACCTCAGCCACCTCGTCAGAAAGAAAAGATACGTCTTCTCTACTATCTCGTTTCTCGGTAAGGTGCCTTTGAAAGAACAGCATCGATCAACCCTCTGCAGTGGCCTGTGAGTGTGCAAAGGCAGTGCTTAGATATCTTGTTCACCTCCCTTGGCGTGGCGCACTTTTAAAGAAAAAAGCACACCTCAAGTTCATTGTAATCCATGCAAACCCATCTCTCAGAGTAGTGAGCTAATTCCAATTAGATTTTCTAAAGAACTGGTCGGTACGCCTGATTTCACCAGTATGTTGCCTGTGATACACTTGCCTTCGCACAGTAGTCACACATGTTCAGATATAATAACGCAATGCAAAAACGCATCAACGAAGTTAATCAAGCATTCATATATTTCTACAATATTTACACTGTTGCCAGGGCATCAACTCGTGCAGGACTTCACACGTCGGTTAGAAGCTTCCCCTTGTTGACACAATTCTGGCTAGGGGCAGTGCAGTTGGCAGTTCTAAGATTTGCCTCCCTAAAATTATCAATGCTGTTATTAATATCCTCGTCTATCTCCATGTATTCTGATTTGCTAACAATAGAAGAACTGCGGCGACTGGAGTTGGTCTCCGAAGCCAGGTTCTGGTTGCTAACATTAAGAAGCTGGGCCTGCTCCTCACCCTCCGTCCCGCGATGGTAGAAATAGTTGAAATTAGACACAATTACGGGCACCGGGAGCGCAATGGTCAGCACACCGGCGATGGCACACAAGGAGCCCACGATCTTTCCTCCTATGGTCACTGGGTACATGTCGCCGTAGCCCACTGTGGTCATGGACACTACAGCCCACCAGAACGCATCTGGGATGCTGGTGAAGAAGGACTCCTTCTCTTCTGCCTCTGCAAAGTAGACAGCACTGGAGAACAAAATCACACCGATGAACAGGAAGAAAATCAGCAGGCCGAGCTCGCGCATGCTGGCCTTCAGAGTTTGCCCCAATATCTGCAGACCCTTGGAGTGCCTTGATAGCTTGAAGATCCTGAACACCCTCACTAGACGAATAACCCTGAGGATAGCCAGAGATGTGGCCTGCTCTCCTCCTCCAGGCCCTGGCTTCCCCTCCGTGGCGCCTGGGTCGTCAGCCAGCTCTGTGCCGAGTGTGATGAAATAAGGGAGGATGGCCACAATATCAATTGAGTTCATCATATTCTTAAAGAACGCTGCCTTGCTGGGACAGGCAAATAAACGAACTATCAACTCAAAAGAAAACCAGATAATACAGAGCGTTTCTACCACAAAGAACGGGTCTGTGAGAATATTTGCTTTGTAATACATAGTGGTGTTCCCCACAATGCGCATCCGGCCTGCAGGATCCTCTTTTAGCTCGGGTAATGTCTCCAAACAAAATATGACTATGGAAATAAGGATAACCATCACTGACACTATAGCAATTCCTCTAGCAGGCCCGGAGCTCTCCGGGTGCTCAAAAAGGAGCCAGATTTGACGCTGGAACTCTTTCTCCGGTAAAGGTCGCTCTTCTTCCCTTATGAACCCCTCGTCCTCGCGGAATTTCTCCATTGCCTCCGCCCCAAGTTCGTAAAACTTAATTTCCTCCGAGAACATATCCAACGGCACGTTGACCGGCCTCCTTAGCCTCCCACCGGACTGGTAATAATACAGTATTGCGTCAAAACTCGGGCGATTCCGGTCAAAGAAATACTCGTTTCTCAGTGGGTCAAAGTAGCGCATCCTCTTCTTCGGGTTGCCAAGGAGGGTCTCGGGGAACTGGGCCAGCGTCTTGAGCTGGGTCTCGAAGCGGAGTCCGGATATGTTGATGACGACCCGCTCGCAGCACTCGTGGTCGTCGTGGTCCGGGGGGTAAGTGTCCTGCGGGTGCCCCGGCAGTACGGAGGACTCGTCCATGTTATCTCCTGCTACCACTGTCATCCTGGCAGGCGAGCGAGGTGCAATGGAGGAGATAATGTCGCGGGTTTAGTCCGGTTGAATAGGCATCCAGTCGTTACTGGGCTCCTCTGGTTTCTCTTCTCTACCCGATGCCAATGCTTCTGCAGGGGCTGTCTCACGCTCCCTCAGTGCGGATCCATTGCGCTTCCCTTTAAATGGACCATCACTTCTCCCTCTCAGTGTTACTATGCCTCTGCTTCCAATATCACCTATTTGGAAACAGATGAGGGAAATGAGAGAAAAAAGAAAAAAACAACAACAGCTATGTCTTAGTGATAGATATATTTGCCAGTACAGCATTCTATATCTGTTTTTGATGCTGGTGTAACTAAAGAGCAAGGCAGCGGGGAATCTTGCCATGCATTGGACAAGAAAAAAAAATCTGTATGGAATTGTAATGCCATTTAAATAGCACTGAGTAGCTCTCCACACTGTACCCACTACTGTATTTTTTTTTTACCGCATACCTCAGTATTCAAGTTTGCAGTCCCACTGCCCACCCTCTTTGCGCACAGTAGCCTGTGTACCCGCAGTTCCCCCCCCCCCCCCCACCCCACATAGCCTACAGTATGTACAGTATCTTCCACTGAGCAACGGATACACAGAACGATTTCGAAGTCATAGCAAACCATAATTTCATAATGCAAATGACAGATATGAATGGAGCATTTACCTGCGCTGATTTTGACAGAAGACAGGTCACACAGGCTATGTCCCGCTGTCCTCTAGCAGCAGCCAGCACCACCACCACCACCACCACCACAACTTTGCACCCTCAGCTTTGTTTTAATGCGAAGATCACTTTACCAGCGCGCTGTACAGTAACATGGCTTCTCTGAAATATTAATAGACTATGCTGTTTTCGCCGACGTCCACGGTATCCTCTTGGTGTGTTCTCCCAACGTCGATCTGGCCAACCCGGAGGCATCAGAAAGCTTTGAACCTCTGCTGAGCAAATCTCTTGACAGGCAATTCAAAATCATACTGGAATAAAAAATATATATATTTAAAAAATATATAAATAAACTAATGACCGAATGAGGATGCGTATAGCCTATTGGTAAAAAAAAAACAAAAAAGAAGAACCCAACGCCAGTCAGATCCACTTGGTCCTGGAACCGGCTGCGCTCCAGCGGAGCGTTGGAGAATTATGATGGTGCGACTGAAAGAGAGAGAGAGAGAGAGAGAGAGAGAGAGAGAGAGAGCCAGAGAGAGAGAGAGAGAGAGAGAGAGAGAGAGAGAGAGAGAGAGAGAGAGAGAGAGAGTGTCTGAGAGAGAGAGAGGGGGGAGCTGAATACATTAATGTTGGGTAGCGAGGGAGCCGTGCCGTTCCCCGGTGCTGCTGCTGCTGCTGCTGTAGCTGCTGCTGCGGCATCAGCAAAAAAAAAGAAGGAGGAAAAAAAACAGTGCTTCCCCCTCCCTAGACTGGTCCAGAGCGTTAGCGAGTTATGTTTAACGCTCTGCCAGGTGCGCTGCTATTCTCATAGACCGAAAGTTCCACTGCCGCGCGAGGTCTCCGTCTTTAGTAAAAAATAAACAAAACCTTTTCGCTGCTTACTGAAACAAAGGCTGTTTTGTGTTGCTGAAAGTCTATTCTCCAGGGTGGGAAGCCTCTCAGCACCCGATCTTCTCTTTATAATACACTTTTTGGGTAGAAAACAAAATACGTCCACCAGACGGAAATTATTTTATTGATTCCACTGCGCCCCCTACAGATCTGGTCACTGGTAATTTATATTGACCAAATCTGTAGAGGGCGCAGTGGAGTAAACACAATAATTTCCGTCTGGCGGACATATTTTATTTTCTGCCAAAAAAAGTGTATTACTCAGAGAAGGTGGGGTGCTGAGAGATCTCCCACCCTGGAGAACAGACTTTCAACACCAGAAAACAGCCTTTGTTTCGGCGAGTAGCGAAACAGTGTTGTTTATTTTTGACTAAAGACGGAGACCTCGCACGGCAGTGGAATGTTCGGTCTATGAGCAGAGCAGCGCGCATGGCATAGCGTTAGAGAGAACTCACTGACGCTCTGTGGACCAGGGCTACCCCCCTCCCCTGTTTTGGTGCAGTCAACAAGCCACGGACGTCCCAGCAAGGGCGCACGCACCACCGGTGGCGCACGCTGCACACACTCCCCCCACCCCTCTCCCTCTCTCTCCCCCCTCTCTCTCTCTCTCTCTCTCGCTGTCTCTCTCTCTCTCCGTCAGAAACAATATGAGCCTTGGCAACAAGGGGGGGTCGATCAAGAATCACCCGGTGAAACTATAGCTACACGCGGGGGTGGGTCTTCTTTCTTTCTACTGTAATAAGGCAGAAGAGCACATACATGAACGTACATACCGCAGCATTGCATATAGATTAGGCGGAGGGAGGGGCGAAGTGTGCAGTGAGTGAAGGGAGTGGGAGAGAGAGGAGGAGGAGGAGGAGGAGGAGGGGGGATTCGACGCAATGCAGACAGACTGTAAAAACACACTCTGCTAGTCACTGCTGCTCGCCACTAAAACAGCCAGAGCAATGTCTGTCTCTGTGTGCAACACAACACACACCTTCTGCTGCTGCACAAGGCCTGGGCTGGGGAGTGCCATGAGCTGGACACTCATCACAATTAGATATTATAATTATGTCTATTTATCTCAACCTTTAAAATATATATATATATATATCAAGGACCACCAGTTTGAGCCATGCTGGACCCCCCATTTGACACTTGCTAATATCATCTGCCAAGGGCAATTTCTTTATAATTCTTTTGCACTGGCAAATTCGTCTGGTTTCCGGGCTAATTTGACACAATGTTTTATCTCTGGGACGTCCGCCCACTACACTCTGTTAATTTAACCCTGAGAGTGTACAAATGGAACCAAATGGACCCGTGCGGGTCCATTTGGTTTCATCTGTACACTCTCTGAGTTACAGACCCCGCAAGGGTCCATTTTGTTCCCAACTATATCCATCATTTAGATGGGGACCCCCTGGAACCACATCAAGGACCACTGGTGGTTCCCAGGACCACCAGTTGAGAACCAGTGATTTAGACATTCGAAGCATGTTATAGGCAGATATACAAGCTCATAGCGTGGCACCGAGTGCCGTGATATGAGCTTGTAGATCTGCTATTTTTGAAAAATCTTGAAAATGTGTGCATATCTTTGAATACATATATTTTTTAATTTTTTAAAACATTTTTAACTCAAATCTTTGCTTCTGGGGGTCCCTGGCATAAAACATTTTCAGATGGGGGGTCCGCGGCCAAGTGTATATCAACTTAGGAGTCATGGCATGAAAAAGGTTGAACACCACTGTTATAGGCCGCTGAGTTAGTTAACATCAGTGTCCATATAGCCTGCTTTGTATAGTAGGCTAAACATCAGTCTTGCCTGTCTGTTCTTTTTTTGCGGGAGATTTGGGGTAATGTTTAGGGCTTGGACTGCACTGGGCATCAAAGGTGTGTCTCTGTCCCTATCACAGTGACACCAATCGGGCCAATCCATAAATTACATTCAATAGAGTTGTTTGTTTGTATAAGCGGTATTTTTAAAAAAAAGAAGAAAGAAAACAAGCGAGTCACAGACCTTTTTTTCTTATAAAAGAGATCATTATTTCTCATTACTCTCCAAGTTAGAGCGAGTATATTATTACATTAATTTGCTGGAGGCAATTTCCTTTACTGTAGTTATTACCTGACATGAGTATCCAAGCCAAGGTATGACTTTAGAGTTAGACTTACCTACATTATATATAAATATTCATCATAGGATTAATGCAAGCAGAGATAGCCTACATATGTGTGTGAGGAACTTATGGATTAACTCATGGATAATGAGACGAGATATGCATTTTTGTGGTCTTAAACGGCTATATAAAAATCCACGGGTCTCTACTGACACAATAGATCAAACAAGTTCTCATATAGGATACAGTTTTTTTTGTCCCTTCTGACAGTTTCATTATGCTTAATTTATATGCTTAATTATGCTTAATTTGTATCATAAATCAGGCTTCACGTCTAACGGCAATCCATTCATTTGAGCTGAGCTACAGTGACACAGTGGAGCAGTGGTTCTCAACCTTTACTGGATCAGGGGGGCCAAATGGAAATCTGAAAAGCGTTCTTGGCCCACCTATCTGACCACTTAACAAGCGTTAAGTGGTCAGATGGGTGGGCAGTGTGCATTTTCAGAGCATCTAACGTAGTATACTTTAAGTTCCTATTTACGTAGCAGTATCGCAATGAAAACTAACTTTTCAAGGTTTTAAAGGGCGAGACCACTCTAGTAGAGGTTTGGGTTGTGTAGTCACCTTGCCATGGTGTAACTCCGAAGGTGGACAAGAAATCCAAAATAATTGCTCCATTGATTAGAAGAAACAATATATTAATGTTATATTATCATTACGATCTTAGTGTTTCGTCAATTATTTGGGGGCCCACTTGCAATATCCTCACGGCCCACAGGTTGAGAACCACTGCAAAAACCCAGGCCTCCCTTTGAGGTCGCAAAAAAAAAGGCCTCGCATGCCTGGGAATGTCAGACATGAGTTTCAGCACCACGGTCAGCTCCGTGGTCGTGCACAACTGTTTATGACAGTTTATAATGCCATAAACCATTGCGAAAGGGAGAAGCAGGGAGCTGAAGTACAGACGTGGCAACGCCGTGAAGCTGCAAAGTGAAGCTTACTGTTCCTATGGCACATAGTTCATACAATGCCCTACCTAATTAACCAGGCATTAATACTTTAAGATGGGATTCACGCGAAAAGGCCCATTGCAGATCCACTAGCCATACTTCTGTGAGATCAGACATCACTAAAAATGGCTTTACCTACTGTACTGGATAAGAATTGGTGTTCTCACCCCTCCTACCTACAGTATACATCATCGTACTCACACTCCCAGTTAGTTACTCATACTTATCCACAGTAGCGTTTCTCAATCAGAGCATTTAGGGCCTAAAAGACAAGGCTGTTCTATTTATTATATTGGATCTTGTTTTATATATTAACAATCTTGTTAACGTATTCAATCAAAACAAATTTACAAATTGACATCAAACGAATCTAGGCTACATTTTCAACAAGTACTAGAAGAGTGGAGAGGAATTTCTTAAGCTCGGTTTTAAAGTAATGTAGTTCTCTTAAGACATTCTCAGGGAGAGTATTATGTTATCTGATAGCACTGGAAGTTTGAAGACATCCTTCACGGGAGGGAAAACAAAATGGAAAAAAACTGCCACCAGAGTTAGCCAGGTGTTATAATATGAGCTTGAAATACTATAGAAGTTAGTTAGTTGATACAGTAGGTAGGGGACATTGTTATCGACAATTCTTTGAACGTGATTTAGTCTCGACATGCTGAACGGGCATCGCACCAGTGTGTATAGATCACCGTTTCTCAAAGTCTGATTCGGGGGCCCCACCAGGGGTTGGGATGGACCCTTACAGGTCCGTAACCCAGAGAGTGTGCAAATGGAAAGATTTTGAATCTTTAGGACCCCAATACACTACAAATGTATTTAACTCTGAGAGTGTACGAATGGAAATATTTTGAATCTTTGGGACCCCAATACACTGCAAATGTATTTAACTCTGAGAGCGTACAAAAGGAAATATCTTTAATCTTTGGGACCCCAAATACACTGCAAATGTCTGTAACTCTGAGCGTGTACGAATAGAACCAAATGGACCCTTAGGGGTCCATTTGGTTCCATTCGTACTCGCTCAGAGTTACAGAACTGCACGTGTCCATGGACAGGACCTCCATGGGTGGTCCCCCGGACTCAATGTTAAGAACCACCAGTGTCGACAATTCCTTGCGAACGTTTGAGCTCTTGCCGCGGTCGTTTCCGCGCGTCGCTTGTATGTACCTGTTTTATGTCAATGACCGTTACACTTCAGCTGGAGAGAGTGAAAGAGAGAGAGAGACGGAAAGGGAGGGTAAACTACAGAGAAAAAAGAGAGGGGGAGGTTGTCCTGTGTGGTACAGCGTGTTCAGCACTATTCTCCATGGCAACTGAGAGCTTCTGTGGATTGAGAGAGGAAAAAGCAGAGGAAAAAAACAACAGTGTAGCATGTCACATCGCTTCATTGTTGAAATGCCAGTCAGGGGAGAGAAAGAAGGTGTGTGTGTGTGTGTGTGTGTGTGTGTGCGTGTGTGTGTGTGTGTGTGTGTGTGTGTGTGTGTGTGTGTGTGTGTGTGTGTGTGTGTGTGTGTGTGTGTGTGTGTGTGTGTGTGTGTGTGTGTGTGTGTGTGTGTGTGTAGGCCTACTTCTATTATTATACACCAAATGTACCCACAAGTATAGTAGAATTCAAAACTACACATTTGTGAGGGACATTTTCCTGGTCCTCAGAAAATAAATGGTTGTAACACTTAATTACCGCTAACCACTTAAACCCAATATAGTATTTCATTGACCGGGGTCCCCAGGGGGTTTAATACTTGGCTCTTTTTCCCTGTATACGCCAAATCTCTGCCGAAAATAGCCAATGTATACAATCACCGACACCTTGTGAGCTTGTAGATCTGCTAGTGTTTTGCCTATTTTCGCCTAATGTTCGCCGATCATGACATGCCAGGAATAGGGACGCCAGGGCTCATGTGGTTAAAGCAAGCAAATGTTTGCATGTAAAAACCGATGACTGAGTGTGTGTGTGTGTGTGTGTGTGTGTGTGTGTGTGTGTGTGTGTGTGTGTGTGCGCGCACGCGTGCACGCGTGCGTGCGTGTGTGTCAGGGCCCTGCATGGCATGCGGTGCATATTGGATCCATGTACATTCTTAGAGACATTAGCCTTGACTGGAGTCAAACCGGATTAAGCTCTCTCTAAAGGTCAAAGGTCACCACACCAGAGTGTACGGATGGAGGACGCACTAGGCTGGCAAGAGGAAATCTCCAAGCGGGGCAGATTGCCTGCACATGCATGGCTGAACGAGTTAATCACAGGTGCATGATCCTCTCCTTTGACCTTAACCCATGAAGACCGGGAACGCATCTGTGTCATTTTTAGATTTCTTTGGCAATTCCTTTGGGAAAATATTGATTTTTTGTTTTTGCAAATCTTTGAATATACATTTTTTAAAGTATTTGTGACTCAAATCTTTGCTTCTGGTGGATTCTACAAATGTCTTCTAAACTGTTTTTTTTAAAAGAAAAACGTATGTTGCTATAAAATCAGTGGTTCTCAAAGATTTGATGTATTTGGACATGGACCCACATCTCAAAATATTTTGTTCGAGGGACCCCCAGAAGTTGTAACAAAGTAAAAAATGTTGGCTTTAAAAAATATATATTCAAAGATTTGCACACATTTTCCACGATTAAAAATAAAAATAAAACAGATCTACAAGCTCATAGCGCGGCACTCGGTGCAGCGCTATGAGCTTGTATATCAGCTATTTTTGAATTGCCAAATAAATCTTAAAATGACACACAGATGCGTTCCCGGTCTTAAAGGGTTAAGGTCAAATGTGTAAGGCTAGATTGCATTTTTTTTTCTTTCACACAGCACATGGTTATTTGTTATCGGTGTAAAAGAGGCATAGTACTGCATGCAAGGAAAAGCCCCACCGGTGACATACAGGGGGATTTAGAGCACAGAAGGGTTCATGAATGGGCCAGAGAGTCTTTCTTTCGTCACGCAGAGAAGAGGTATTTCCCTCGCCCGTGCCGTGTTTCCACACTGCAGTGGCGGCTAACACATTTCTCAGCAGGGATTCGTCACCATCGCGTCATGCAAATAACAAATGTTTGAATGAGAACTAAGGTTATTACTCACGGTCTCTGCATGTTATTTGTGAACACATGAGCGGCTGCCCCTCAGCTCAACTGCATTGCAAAACTAGAAAAAGGGCTCCTCGGAGCACAGGTCTCCGTCAGGTCAGGCAGGTTATTGTGGCCTCCTGGTGGCGCTATAACAGGCCAATGTGAAAAGGGTGCCATTTCTTCTTAGGCCTTTCATGGCAATCAGACACTGCATTCATGATTTGAGGCATTTTGTTCCAAAAATGTGTTTTGCTGAATTAGACCTGCTGGTGGCGCTATAACAGGCCAATGCGAAAAGGGTGGCATTTCTTCCTCGGCCTAATGGGAATGTGAGTGCAAAATGTCACGGAAATTGCACGCTGCATTCATGATTTGAGGCATTTTGTTCAAGACCGGACCAATCCCGCAAACTTTGGAAGCCAATGTTAGCCAATTAGGATGGAATATGAAATATCGGACACATCCGTCTTGATCATATGACCATAGAGATACTGTGTACTGATTTGCGTGATGTTTGGACAGAATCTGAAGGAGTAATAGAAATAAAAGAAATGTTTTACAAAAGTCAGCCTCCTGGTGGTGCTCTAAAAGGCAGATGGATTGGCCCTGTGTTGTGCTGTGTTACTCTGATAGTGACTGAGTGGGTTGTGTGATTGGGGAAGTGTGTGTGTATGATGGGTTCCAGGTGTTGTGTGATGATTGGTCGACTGTGTGATTGAGCAGGAGGTGACCTGGTTGCTGATTGGCCAGGAGATGACAGCTACCAGGATATAAGTGCAGCTGACACCATCTTAGTGCCATCACTTCTGTGTTTTTGGTTTGTTATTTTCAAATTAGTGAAAATAGCAGATCTATAGGCTACAAGCTCATAATGTGGTGTGATGCAATGCGTTGTGAGCTTGTAGATCTACTATTTTCACTACTAGATTAACAAATGGGTTCCGACCCACTGTTTGGGAACCACTGTGTTGGATGATCTGGCCTGGATGATGCGCTGACACAAAGGAGGACCGCCTGCATAACTCGCCCAGGGTTGTGTTACAATTATTACAAAATCACTTAATTACAATTAGGCGGGTCTATGATGTCTAGTGGTGGAAAGTAACTAAGCACATGTACTGTACTTAATTACATTTTCTAGGTATTTTACTTGAGTATTTCCAATTTCCAATACTTTTACTTCTACTCCACTACATTTCAGAGGCAGAGGCCTCAGCCCATAAACATGTCCTGTTCCTGGTCAGCTTCCCATAGCTTTTTTTGATTGGCTCAGAAGCATTTAATCTGGAACCACATGACACGTTCACATGTGTGTCTGGTTCAAATATTTATTGACTTCTGGAAAAGGGAACTACAGTTATGCACAGAGCCTATCTGACCTTCATTGGATTATAGTATAAAAGCAAAACTGTACAAAAAAAAAATGTATCACAATTATGTGGAAAAACACATTGAAGGAGTTACTTCATTGGCCTACTGACAGCTTGCACAAGAAATGTGCGCTAATCGGGCCAGTCTTTCAATCCATTTGCTGTACTATAGGCCTTCTGTGGACACCACCAGGGGGAAAAACATGAGGCTGACCCACAGAGACATGGAGAACATCTGTGGAGAGGGAAATGAAAGAGCTCGGTTGGACCTGGGGAGCAGACAGGCGGCATTGGCGTTTGTTGGTGAAAACCTGCATGAAGAGGATTAAGGAAGTAAGTAACAGGGCTGCTGCATAGCCTACCTTCTGTCGCTATAACTATAGGTAGGTCATGGGACCGGCCGGTTTCCTGCTTGTTACCCACATAACCTTTAGTTCAGTCAGACCAGACGACTCACTCATAGATTGGGAAAACATTTTATTTATAATGCAAATAGAAATAATTATTATCTTGGCATTAACCCATTAAGACCTCAGGCTGATTCTACAAATGTCTTTTAGCGAAAAACCTATGTTGCTATAACATCAGTGGTGCTCATACTATTTTCATGCCAAGGACCCCCAAAATGATATGCATTTGGCAGCAGCGGACCCCCATCTGAAAATATTTAGTTCCAGGGACCCCCAAAAGCAAAGATATATATATATATATATATATATATATATATATATATATATATATTCAAAGATTTGCAAACATTTTCAAGATTTTTCAAAAATAGCAGATCTACAAGCTCATAGCACGGCACAAAGTGACGCGCTATGAGCTTGTGTATCTGCTAGAAGCCAAACATTTAAGCGCTTAAACCATACATACTTCGCTGACTGAGATCCCCTATAGGGCTCCATACTTCCCCCCCTCCTTTTTTCCCACTCTACACCAAATGTCTTCGCCAGAAAAAGCCAATCTACGAGCTGAGCTTGTAGATGTGCAACGTCCGCCGAGTGTTCACTGTTCACCAAGTGTGACATGGCCCAGAATAGGGACGCTAATAGGGTTCATGTGGTCAAGACTTCTCCGCCCTCACTAAGGAAACAAACTCCACAGGTGGAGCTGGAGTGGCAGTGATCGCAAAGAAGCACAGAACAATGTGACGACAGTGGAATGAGGTGAGCTTTAAATAAGCCGCCAAAGTTGGTCAGCCGCCGCTTGACACGTCACGGGTCACATAACCCACATAGTGGTGGGCGTGCACGGCATGGTACTGCTCCAGTGTTTATCTGCCTGAACTATGGCTGGGAAGCTACATGATATTTACATGGATTCACCTGCATTAGTCTGACTGGAGAAGGAAGTGACACGTTAGACTCTGCACCCCTGTTTCGGGCATGTCATTATAGATGCACGTTAAAAATTAGCTTTTTCAATCTTAACCCATTGAGACCGGGGACCGTATCTGTGTGTCATTTTTAGATTTCTTTTGGCTATTCAAAAATAGCAGATCTACAAGCTCATAGCGTGTGTGCACATATTTGAATATGTATGCATTTTTAACTCAAATCTCTGCTTCTGGTGGGGGGTCCCTGGAACAACATATTTTGAGATGGGGGTCCGGGGCCAAACACATCATTCTGGGTGAAAAAGTTTGAGAACCACTGATATAGAAACATAGGTTTTAAAAAGAAAACTAAGGATTTAGAAGACAATTGTAGAATCAAAGATTTGAGTTATAGATGTTCGCTTTAAAAACATTATGTATTAAAAGATTTGCACACATTTTCACGATTAAAAAAAAATAGCAGATCTACAAGCTCATAGTGCAGCACTCGGTGCCGCGCTATGAGCTTGTAGATCTGCTATTTTTGAATAGCCAGAAGAAATCTAAAATGGCACGGATGCGTCCCCGGTCTTAAAGGGTTAAAAAAAGGAAAAAAGCTGAAATTGTCAATCTACAAGCTCACAGCGCTGCGTTGTGACAAGTGGTTAATGGGGTTGACATCAGGTTATTAGCGTACATGTGAACCTGTTGAACTGTGACCCCTGCAGTCCATGTGTCTGAATCCACACATTCAAGAGTCAAATTCTTGGCTGGAGAACATAGATACATTAGGGAAAAAACAGGTGAACATAAGGGTAAAATAAGCGAACATCTGGCAAAAATAGCCCATCTACAAACTCACGTGTTGCCACGCGTTGTTAGCTTATAGACAATTTGTTGCCTTTTGACAGACAGCGAAGTATATGGGTTTAAAGAATACATCACCTTCAGTGGTGGAATAAGTAGGCCTACTCACATATTTTACTTGAGTAATAGTAGCAATATCACGATATAAAAATACTCTGTTACAAATAAAAGGCCTGTGTTCAAAATGTTACTTGAGTAAAAGTACAAAAGTATTGGCATCAAAATATATTTAAAGTATCAAAAGTAAAAGTACTAAAATGTTTGAAAGCAGATCTACAAGCTCACAGCACGTCGCGATGCGACGCTTTGTGAGCTTGAAGATCGTCTATTTTCAAATAGCCTATGTATAAAATAGGGCTGAAGTGGTTAATGTATGTTTTATAATGTAATCATTTATATCTGCAAAGTAACTAGTAACTAAAGTTTTCAAATAATTGTAATGGAGTAAATGTACAATATTTGCCTCTGAGATGTAGTGGAAGTAAAAGTACTGACAATTGAAAATACTCCAGTAAAGTAAAACAATACCTCAAAATTGTACTTAAGTACAGTACTTGAGTAAATGTACTTAGTTACTTTACACCACTGCACCTTGTCAACGTTGACAGTTACTAAATCCAGGACACTTAATTACTTAACAGCCCCGCCAGTAGATTGAGGGCTCCTCTCAACATGGACCATCAGTCGTCCCATCTTGGCAGCTTGTCGGTAGTCTCTCTGCATAGCTTGAGCCATTCACTTAATCGTAATCCATCCATCATGGTGGCATTTGACCGTAGACACCCGAATCAAGCCAGTCATTTCTCTTTGTTGTCACCTACTTGTCTGGTGGTGTTTTATACCTTGCCTTGTTCTGAAGTATAGGCCTGAATTACACCTGTCCCATGGCTTCCAAAGGCAGGAAGTTTGTTCTATTCTTTTCCGATCTACTCGCGCTCTATTCTGTCCGGTGGTTTCTGAAAGGATTTGGTCTTGTTCTTGCTCTTTCGTGCCGACTGGCTCTGCTACGTCCTATCAAAGACTTTGTTCTTTTGGTTGTCTCTCTTGTCCTTGAGGGACCAGTGAAGTTGCAGATGTTCTCTCTGACGCTCTTTATGGGGCATGTGGGCCCTATGGGCCAAATAGATGCTGTTTTTATTCCTCTGTTCCTGTGTTTTTAATTTAATTTTATTTTACTTCATTCTATAGATTTTTTATTGATTTTACTCTCAGACATAAGCTTTATTTGAATATATTTGCGTATTTTTTTATGTTTTCTCCTCCCCCCCCATGTAAAGCGTCTTTGGGTACTTAGAAAAGCACTATATTAATCCGATATATTATTATTATCATTATTATTGTTGTACAGTAGGCTATATGTTATTTGCCACCCCAACAGTATTTCTGTGAAATGGTACAGCTGGTGTGTTGTTTGGCACCCCCTAGAGTGCTCCCGTATAATGGTACAGCCCATGAGGCAACTTCCATTTCAGACAGGAAACAGGAAGGGAAAATCAGATGTTGCCACATTGCCTCAAAAGTAGTCTCGCGTGTCCAGACTTGCCTCCCACAATTTTCAAATGTTTCCGGTCATACAGTCTGGGACTCGGAAGCTCTGATCATAATTAATATATAAACCGGATGTGAAGCCTCCTCCCCACTTCCGTTTCGTCTACAGTCGTTTACAGTCGCGCAATCCTAATCCTAATATAAAACAAAATCATCTAAGTATATTTAGCTTGCTGCTTAACATAAATGTTGTATAAAAAAATAAAAAAAGTTTTTGTGTGAGTGGGAGGGATTGCATGTGTTCTTTTTATATATTTTTTTCTCCTTTGGATTTTGTTGCGTAGGAAAACAAATAAGAATGTACGTTGTACAACTTATATTACATTCTGTGATCAGTTGTTCTTAAAGGGGCCACACCATGAATTTAATTTTTTTTTTGGGGGGGGGGTATTTTTTGGGCTCCCCAGTGTCTCTTGTACCCCAAACATTCAGTCATTCATTCTCATTTCAGAGATTTTCAGAATGGGCGTGTCTGAACAGGCCATTTCAGAATGGCAATGCAAGTGACATCACTTGCCTTGCCATTGCATTGATGATGGCCAGACAGAATTGCTCAGTAGCCCCCCCCTGCCCAAAAGGACGTTTTGGTATTGCAGCTGAAAGTGCTGTATAAGCCAGAGACAATTGACTTGGGATGAGTATATCTGAGTGATGATTTAGGCTCAAACCTTTTGAAAAAGGTTTGAGGGACATACACCATATGATATTAAATATCAAATATGTTTTTTAAATTCATGGTGTAGATCCTTTAATAAAACATATTTGACATAAAAAATATGCTATACAACTAAACTTGCCTGGTCTACCAGGGAGGTTCTTCTTCCCCCACCATAACTACTGTCATATCTTCCTTGCTGCTCACGCCAGATAAGGGGAAGCATGTTCATCATGAGCTTGCCTCTCCTATGCACTCTCTCCCATCTCTCTCTCTCTCTCTCTCTCCCATCTCTCTCTCTCTCTCTCTCTCTCTCTCTCTCTCTCTCTCTCTCTCTCTCTCTCTCTCTCTCTCTCTCTCTCTCTCTCTCTCTCTCTCTCTCTCTCTCTCTCTCTCTCTCTCTCTCTCTCTCTCGCCATTCCAGCATCCTACCGCCCACCCACCCACCCCCACTCTCTCCCATGACGCTGTTCTTGACAGTCATCTCTATGCTTCCTATACCCTCGCTTTTATCCCCTCGCTCCCTCCCCGGCTCATCGTATCTCCTCCTCGCAAAAACCCTCCAGAGCAAGGGAGGCTGATCAAAAGGATGGATGAATCACATATGTAACTCATGTGAAATATTTATCATGGCCATGCTAATCAGACCCAAAAAAAAAATCCATCGCATGCTTTTCCTGTGTGAATGGTGGAATGCGATGAGCCAATTTATTAAGCAGCCTTTTGTTTAATTCCCAGAGTGGTTTTCTTGCCGTGAACGAGAAGGCCGCGATGACTAATACAAATATTAACAAGCTGCCCTGTGATTCATTTTGGCACTTTGAGTGTTTTAGTATTGATGATATTCTTCAATAAGGTACGTGAGCAGAATGCTAGGTATCCTGCATGGCAGTGGTGGGAAAAGTACTCACATTTTTTACTTAAGTAAAAGTATCAATACTGCAATGTAAAAACACTCTTACTCTGTTCAAGTAAAAGTCCGGTAATCAAAATTACTGGAGTAAAAGAGTACAAAAGTATTGGCATCAAAATATACTTAAAGTACCAAAAGTAAAACTACTCATTATGCAGAATGTCCCAGTTTTCATGAAATCTTTTGAAAATAGCTGATCTACAAGCTCACAACGCTTTGCATCGCGTCGCGTTGTGAGCTTGTAGATCTGCTCACCATTTTTGTACTCACTCCTGTGTCTCAGAGGAGGACTGTGGACAGTTCAGAAACCCGCCTACCAGTGACATCATCGATGGGCAATACAAGCTAATAGAAACTAGCAAGCTTTCTATTGCAGGAAAGTTAGCATGCTATGATGGAAGCCATTGTTCTCGCGTTAATAAAAATCTAATAATTGAAATCTTGAAAACCCTGCCTAACGAGGATGTCACTGGCTGGCGTGTTTCTGAACTGTCCACAGCCCTCCTGTATGAGACACAGACTGAGTAGATATTTTTTTTACCATATAATATGAATTATTATGTCAATTATATGAAGATAGGTTGAAAATGGGTGATGTCGCATTGGACATAAAAAGAAACACAATACAATTCAAGACTAGTAATTAAACTACTAATATAGACAGTAGTAATTGAAACAGGTCGTAAACTTGCATGTTTAGAATTGGAACAGCTGAAATCAATAATACAGTATATGAGTACAGTATATTGACCTGTGGGCCGCATCATGTGAATAAGGTGCCTGTCGCCCATGTATGACATCCAGAGCACGCGGTGACTTGTATACACCACATGCGTACTTTACATTCACACCAAATTCTACAATACGTGTGTTTGCGTGCACGCGTTAATCTGTGTGTGTGTATGTGTGACATTGGTGGTCAGAGGAGAGCAGAGAAACGGGAACCAGGTTGAGGTTAGCAGCTGCAGAGGGCGTGAATGTAGCCCCCTGAATGTAGCCCCCTCGTCCCCTCATTCATAAACACGAGCGTTCCTTATATAACATCTATGCAGCCCCCCCCCCCCCACGCACACACACACACCGCTCTTTATTGTAAGCCCCCCCCCCACCATAGCATGCAGATGAGAGCACGGCCAAGTCATGCAGCTACATGTAAGCGCCCTTCAAGACAAGCAAGCACACGGCCCTGGGGGGCTGCCGGGGATGGACTCCGGCGAGCTATTTTTAGACCCCCTTGTCATGAGAGAGCCAATGGGGCGGGGGGGGGGAGAGAGAGAGAGAGAGAGAGAGATGAGCGATGGTTGGGGAGGCAGAGAACGTATAGTGGTTGTAATACTGGTGGCGAGGGGAGGGTCTTTCAATGAGTGACATTTAACCCATCAAGGCCGGGAACGCATCTGTGTCATTTTAAGATTTCTTTGGCTATTCCGAAATAGCAGATCTACAAGAAAAAAATTATAATTAGCAAATCTTTGAAAATATGTTTTAAAGCAAACATTTTTAACTCAGATCTGTGCTTCTGGGGTCCCTGGAACAACATATTTTGAGATGGGGGTTCGCGGCCAAATACATATCATTTTGGGGGGTCCTTGACATGGAAAAGTTGGAGCACCACTGACCAACCTTTTTATTATGTTTTTGGCCGTGGACCCCCATCTCAGAATGTTTAGTTCCAGGGACCCCCCGGAAGCAAAGATTTGAGTTACAAATGTTTGCTTTCGAAAATATGTATATATTCAAAGATTTGCAAAAATGTTCACAATTTGTGCCGCGCTATGAGCTTGTATATCAGCTATTTTTGAATAGCCAAAGAAACCTAAAAATGACACCGATGCGTCTCCGGACTGAAAGGGTTAATCTGTTGTGCTGTGTGTTAGTTAACATGATGAGGGGGAGGAGGAGTGAAATGGCGTCATAAAATGTGCAGGTTTGTGGACGGAAGATCATTGTGATCTTGAAACACAATTTACGGAATGATGACTGTGTTGACATTTAACTGATGCTGTGTATAGGCCTATACCATCGCTTCTCAAAGTGGGGTCCGGGGTACCCCCAGGGGTCCTTGGTGGGGCCCTTGTTGATATAGCATCACGATCATTTTAACCACTTTTCTTTCTCAAAAAATGTTATCCCGCGATTTTGTAACCCATTTTTTCACCCAGTGCCATGCAATTGTCTAAGTAATCCTGGGCGCTACACTCCCTCTGCCAGCCTATAGGGAGAGCGGAGCTCATGCCTCCTTCAATGCATGAGGAGCTAAAGGAACTGCATGTTATTGTGAGGGTACCTACCCGAGGAGACACGGGGAGAACATGCAAACTCCACACATTTTGACCACTTTATCCATTTATATGTTGGCTATTCAAAAATAGCAGATCTACAAGCTCACAAATCTTCTCTTCTGGGGGTCCCTGGCCACGGGGGGTTTTGAGCTTGTAGATCTGATATTTTTGCTACTTTTGAATTTGAATCCTGAAAAGTAACAGTTTTGGACATATATGAGGTTTCCACCTGACAGACAATATACAGTATATTACATTTTTATACATTTGCTTTTCTTTTAAGATTTGTAGTTTTTTCACAGGGTATTGCATCTGATTGCATCATTCATCCATGATCGCAAAACAATCTGTCCCCCAGCCCAGAAAGATACAAATAATATGGATCCAACAAAGTTGACAGTCTACACCAGTGATTCTCAACCCTATTTAATTTCAAGGACCCCCAGTTTGATATGCATTATTATAGGCCACGGACCCCATTTCCATTTGATACCATTTTGATATCTGAGAGACCCCAGTCTACACTACGGCGGCAATGTATGTAACTTTGCACTGCGTTTGTAAAACAAAGCAATACATGTATGTATACCAGTGGTTTTCAACCTTTTTCATGCCAAGGACCCCTAAATTCATATACATTTGGCCGCGGACCCCCATCTGATTTTTTTTTGTGCCAGGGACCCCTAAAAATGTTCACTTTAAAATATATATATATTCAAAGATTTGCACAATTTCTTTTCAAAAATAGCAGATCTACAAGCTCATAGCGTGGCACTCGGTGTCGCGCTATGAGCTTGTATATCTGCTATTTTTTAATAGCCAAAGCTAAGTGGTTAAAATGATTGTGACACTATGTTAACTCATTTTGCTGGGGACCCCCTGGTACCCCCCCAAGGACCACTGGTGGTCCCCGGACCACTTGGTTGAGAACCACTGATGTATACGTAGTATATACTCATGTATCTCTTCATTTCCCTCTATAGCAGCCACTGGAGTAGTGTGGTGGTGTTTACCTGCAGAAACACATTGCCCTCTCACTGTATTTTGCTGTTTTAACTGTTTGTTTTGGTAGACAGGGATGTTTTTAGGGCTGCCAAAACAAACAGTGAAAACATCAAAATACAGCGAGAGGGCAGTGTGTTTCTGCAGGTAAACACCACCACACTACTCCACTGGTTACGGTAATCTCTGGAGATCAGGCTGGGCTGATAACTGCTAGTGTTGCTGCTAAAGGGAAATTATGTAATGATGTAATGTATTGTTTTGGCAAAGTCACATGCTATGCTTTTAACTCTGAGAGTTGCTCACTCTCAGAGGGCCCCATGGGCCCGCAAACTTCATCACATGACCACCAGTGGTGTAAAGTAACAAAGTGCATTTACTCAAGTACTGTACTTAAGTAAATTTTTTACGTATTTTTTACTTTACTTGAGTATCTCCAGTCTTCAGTACTTTTACTTCTACTTCACTACTGTACATCTCAGAGGCAAATATGGTACTTTTACTCGACTACAGTTATTTGACAACTTTAATTACTAGTTACATTTCAGAGATAAGTTGTATTATTATGAAACATACATTAACCACTTTAGCCCTATTAGGCTATTTGAAAATAGCAGATCTACAAGCTCAAACATGTTAGTACTTTTACTTCTGGGACTTTTAAGTATATTTTGATGCCAATACTTTTGTACTTTTACTCAAGTAACAATTTGAATACAGGCCTTTTACTTGTAACATAGTATTTCTACATTGCAGTATTGATACTTTTACTTAAATAAAACATGCGAGTACTTTTTCCACCACTGATGTGTGATAATGTGTTCCAATATGTGTGAGTTTTTTGAAAAAAGGGTCCTTTTGGTTCCTAATCCTAACCATCAATCATTTAGCTGGGGACCCCCTGGAACCCCACCAAGGACCCCTGGGGGTCCCTAGACCCCATGCTGAGAACCAGTGGCGTGCACAGTCTGGTGAACATACACGACTTGTGTATGCTATAGATGTAAGACACAGAAGACCGTGCAGCCAAGTTCCCCCCAATCCTGCTGCAAATAAAAGGCACTTTTGCATGAATAAATGATGGAGGTGAGGACTCGCACATACACAGGCTGACATAGTCTCACGTTTAGGCCAGGCGGCAAGGATCCGCTCTCGAAAATGAGGCCAATGCGGAAGTAATAAAAAATGCTGCAGTTCTGATTAATGGCCCAACAGATGGCGCTGATTCCCCTCCTCCGGCCGCATAAAGAAATGTCATTCCGTTGAAGTCAATGGGAACTTGACGCGACGGTTTTATAACCGTAGTAAACGTTTTCATAAAGACTTTAATGTTTTTAAGCGCTATTTAAGCGCTAAGTGTTCTTTCGCACAACATGATAATGCGTTTTTGTAAATTATGGACCCATTAACTCATTCCCTGCCAAAGACGTAATGGACTTGGTTTACGTCCAAAGGCTCAGGCTGCCAAGGAGGGATCCAACCACCACTGTGAATGATCCAAGCACCACCGAAGAAGAGTACACCCAGAAATCACCCAGAAATCACACAACAACAAAAAAAGATCACCTCCTTCCATGTTAAAGGATTTATAAAAGTACATTTTTCACGGATTTCCGTTGTTTTCTAAGTGTTTTTCAAAAAACAAGCCACATTCAAACGGCCATAGCTCTGGAATGGAGGATCGCGGCTGGCAACATTTCCCCCCCCCGATTCTACTGGACCCCCGTGCGTGTAACGAGCCGATCTCCGTGAGGGACGGCGGTCACGGAGAATATTCCATGATTTTTCAAAGGTACAGTAACATCGCGTTTTCGCTGGCAAGGGGGCGGTAGACTGATGAATTAATTCATTAATTCCTGGCAGTCAATGAGTTGATTCAACAAAAAAAAATGATGATAAAGCAGGGCATGAAGACCCACCCCTTGCACTTCACAGAGATTCTTCACTGAACTAGAGGCTTCAATATACAGGTCTGCAGAAACCAAGGGGTGATGTCACCATCCCTCAGTCCATGTTTGTTTCCGGTCTATGGGTTAGACAGCTAGAGGTTAGACATGCTGTCTTTGCACACACATGGTGGGGGTCAAAACACTTAAAAGAGGGGAGGAGGCTCACAAAGCTCACAACGTTTTGTGATGCGTTGTGAGCTTATACATTGGCTATTTTGGAAACATTGAGAGAACGTTTAAAACGTGTCTTCTATATGACTATTATGCACGGCATGTTGGAAGTGGTTAAACATCGGGACACACTGGCAGCATATCGTGTCCATCGTCCAAAAAGTCAAATCATCGGCCATGATCGATTATATCTGTGTTTACCCATTAAGACCTGACTGGAACGAATCTGTGTCATTTTTTTATTTTAGCTAAAAAGCATTATTTTACACTTTGGCTATTAAAAAATAGCAGATATACAAGCTCATAGCGCGGCACCGAGTGTCGAGCTACGAGCTTGTAGATCTGCTATTTAAAAAAAATCTTGACAATCTGAGCAAATCTTTGAATACATATTTTTTTACTCCAAAATTTGCTTCTGGGGGTCCATGGAACAAAATATTTTTGAGATGGAGTCCGCGGCCAAATACATAATAATTTCGGGGGTCCTTGACAATTATGAAAACGTGTGAGAACCACTGATATAGCAACATACGTGTATTTTTTGGGAAAACTGTTGGGATTTAGAAGACATTTGTAGAATCGGTTTCAGGTCTTATAATGGGTTGATGTAGTGTTACATGATTGAGATGAAGCCCACATATGCCCTCAGTGATTATACAGTACAGTCCCAGATACCGTGGATAGAGACAATTTTCCACTCACTGCTTGCTCGAGGATTTCTAATCACGCCATCGAGGCGATCCTAGACCCATCTCTGGAGTCTGAGCCCATGCATAATATTCCTTTAAACACTTTCCATCTGTCGACCAACAACATGCCGCAACAAGCCTCCCCACAAGGGGCTTATTAGTCAGTTTTTTTCTTATAGCGCCTTTCTCGTATACTGAAACCACCAGAAGCCTGACAGACAGTGGTGGAGAGTAACTGAGTACATTTACTCAAGTACTGTACTTCAGTACAATTTTGAGGTATTTGTACTTTACTTGAATATATCCAATTTCCAATACTTTTACTTGTACTCCACTACGTCTCAGAGGGGAATGTTGTACTTTTACGCCACTGCGATTATTTGAAATCTCGCTAGTTGTAGATTTTGATTACAAAACATACATTAACCTATTCAGCCCCATTTGAAAACTTGAAATGGGACATTCTTCATAATGAGTACTTTTACTTTTGGTACTTTAAGTACATTCTGATGCCAATACTTTTGTACTTTTACTCAAGTATACATTTTGAATTCTGGACTTTTACTTGTTACGGAGTATCTCTATGCAGTGTTGATACTTTTACTTAAGTAAAACATTTGAGTATATTTTTTCCACCACTGCTTACAGATTAGGACTGACCCAATCCGTGCCATCGGGATCGGGCAATTGGCACCGGATCAATTTGGCAGAATGTAAAAAAGAGGGGAAAAAAATGTATTTTTATGGTATTTCTTTCCATGATGCCACAAGGGCACTGAAGCAGGGCGTACAGCTGCAGTAATGAGTGCTGCTGCTGCCGCTGCTGCGGGGTTACTGGCACGTTAGCCACTGCCACGCAGAGAGAGAGAGAGAGACAGAGAGAGAGAGAGAGAGGCAACACTGAGATATCCGCCCGGAGACATGGCCAGCGTTGCTCTGTGACGTAGAGCGAGAGAGAGCTCTGCTTAAAAGGGACCTCATGCTCTCATGGCTGAAGGGAGGGGAAAGGCAGCATTAGCGGGCCTCATTAGCCTACATAGGAACCAACGCTATCCGTTCACGGACACTTTGGGGCTCCCGCTCAAACACAGCGGAAATGTCAAGAGTTGCACGGCGGTGGGCGACGCCCACAGAGCTATAAATAATGTTTTTTTGTTGTTTGTTGTTGTGCTTGTGCGGAGAAACCCCATGTGTGAGTTTGTAGCGTCGCTATTCTGGGCATATCATAATAGGTGAATAATTCTGAGATTTGGCAAACTCTGTGAGCTAGTTTTTTTTAGATTTGGTGTAGAGGGACAAAAGAAAACGAGGAGGCCCCCAATACAGACCCACCTGGGGACCACACAAGTATCAAAAGTTTTAAGTGGTTGTCGCTGACGTTTAGAGTGCCTGAAATGGGGGTTGCGTACTCTCAGCTGTAATTGGAAATAAATAGATAGTGCATATCGTCGCTTTCGGGGTGGAAACATTGTAGGCCTATTATGTCCTAAACCAGGGGTCTTCAACCTTTTCAGGCCAGGGACCCCCAAACTGATGGGGTGATGGAGCAGGGACCCCCTACCTCGTAGGATAGGGGGTAGGCTACCACATATATCGTATATTTATGTATAAAATTGTGTTTTATATAAATAAACATGAAAAATGGTTGCCTGCTCATACGCACAAGTTGTCCCAGTAGGTGTGCAAAAGGACATTTCTCAGGGGGACCTTTCTGGAGCCAAGGTATGGCAGGTGCTATACCTTGGCTCCAGAAAAAAAAGAAAAGAAAGGGGGAAAAAAATCATGAATAGCAGCCTAATGCAGGTGTAAGACCATTGTGTTTGAATTGTGTTATAGGTATAATGTATAGTTTTCTATGCATTTGGGGTTTTTGGGGGGGTTTTCCAGCTAAAAAAAGGATAGGTGTCCCTTATTTTAATCTCTGGGAGTTGGCAACCCATAAACTTGCCATACCTTAGCTTTTGACGCCAACTGACGCCACTGACCTTTCTCTACAAAATATGTATAAACATACCTACATGTTATTGTGCATTCAATACTAAGCTATTAAAATATGTCATGTTATGTTTAAAGACAAATTGACATTTTTTGAAAAAAAATAATACCATTTATTTTTTAAACGTTTAAAAAAAAAAAGATTTTGTAATCAAACAACAATTTCGTGGACCCCCTGCAGTACCTCCGCGGACCCCCTAGGGGTCGCGGACCCCCTGTTGAAGACCTCTGTCCTAAACCATCCCTTTGTTATTGTTCTTTTAAGAACATTTTAAAAATAGTGAAAATAGACTATCAATCAGCTATTTTTGCTACTTTTGTGCAAAACTGTTGTATGACGCAATACTGCATTAATTTACGAAAGACAAAAAATAAACATGAAATTCTGAGATACGAGGTCTCCGTCCGTCGGCAACGATATGGTTCACGGCCCACGGTTTAACTTGTCTCCGGGGGTCGAGGGGGCGGGATGACCTTCACCCTCCCCCTCCCCCTGCCCCCTGTCCAGACACGTCCAAATATGAATCCTAACAGGGAATAGGTTCCCAGATCGATGGTCATTTGCATTGATTGACCTCTCTCTTTCACAGTTTACTGATCCGCGTTTTCTCGGGGCAAATCCGCTCAAAGAGAGTGTCGGCTATTATGGTGCACACAGGTCTATATATCTGTCCGTCTATCTCTGAGAGTGTGCAAATGGAACCAAATGGACCCCCTAATGGGTCCATTTGGTTCCATTTGCACACTCTCTCAGAGTTAAATAAGCGCTGAGAATTTTTGCGCTGGAGATGGGGAGGTTCCAGTATAGTTTAGTTATGTAATTCTCAGCCTTTCTTAATTTCAAGGAAACCCCAGTTTGATATGCATTAGGCCATGGACCCCCATTTGACATTTGACACCATTTTCCCTCTGTGTTAACTGAACTGAGAGTGCATGTTCCATTTGTACGCCGTCAGAGTTACAGACCCCCGTAAGGGACCACAATTTGGACCGCTTGGTGGTCCCCGTGCCCCGTGTTGAGAACCAGCCGGGGCTTGTCATCAAAGCGTATACGCCCTCTGTCATATCAGGACACGCCACCACATCCCACACGGTTGCCGGGGAAACCAGCACACTGCGATGTACCGCGCGCCGCAGACATTAGCATAACTTTTTTTAGACTGTCTTCCAGGGGTGTACAGTAACAAAGTACATTTACTCGAGTACGGTTGCTTAAAGGTATACAGGATAAGGGATATGTATGTGTTTTCTTTACATTTTTATCCCACTTATCACACATTTTGTAACCCATTTTTTCACCCAGTGCCAATTGTTTAAACTGTAATCCTGGGCGCTACTCTCCCTCTGCCAGCCTGGGGAGAGCCCCGAACTGAGCTCATGCCTCCTTCAATGCATGAGGAGTGAGCAGGCCGCTTCTTATCACCTGACAGGGGGGAGTTTCCCCGGTAGGACGAAGCGCGTGGAAGGAACACGTTATTCCAACCAGTTCCTTTCCCCTCCATCAGGCGCCCCGACTGACCAGGGGGAGGCAGTATAGAGACCGGGATTACTGCATGTTTTTTGTGAATGTACCTACCCTAGTGATATGCATGTGTTTGTTCAGTAACATGAGTCTCCCACTCTCCCTGTCTCTCCAGCTCTTTAATAAACATTTTCAGGTAGGTGACAACATTTCAGCCAATCAGGACAGAGTACCCATTTATTAGGTATAGCAATAAGTACTATGAGGGCTATGAGGGTGGGGGGCGAGGGCGGCAGTGGCTCAGGGGTAGAGTGGCCGGTAGAGCGGCCGGATGGGGACCGTGAGGTTCCCAGTATGATCCCGGGCTCCCCTAGCCTGGTTCCATACCATAGACCCCGACCCACTCTCTGAGTGGACTGCCCCTCTTGGTCTGGTGTTGTAAATGTGAACCTAGGATTTATTCGGTACAAAAAGTACTGTCCAATGAGAGTCGGAGGTGGGGGTGGGAATCTCTTGTGATTGGTTTAGGGAAATTCTAATCCCCTCCCCCTTTTAATCGCCTACACTGGAGCCAATGTCAGACTGAAGCTCCACGCAGCTTCAGTCTGATAATCAGGCTAGGGCTCCCCCAGAGTTAGTGTCGAAGTGTCCTTGAGCAAGACACTGAACCCAATTGCTCCCGATGAGCAGGTTGGTGCCTTGCATGGTTTCCTCCGCCGTTGGTGTATGAATGTGTGTGTGTGAATGGGTGAATGTAATGCACAATCTATGTAAAGCGCTTTGGATAAAAGCGCTATATAAATGCACCATTTACCATTTATTAGAATATAGAGCTATTTAACACTTATTTTGGCCAACGAAAATCACTTACCTTGCCTTACCTGCATTATTTTAGTATTTGTACTTTACTTGAGTATTTGTAATATTTTGGATACTTTCACTCCACTACATTTCAGAGACGAACACTTATGACTCGACTACATTTCTAGGAAAGAAAAAAAAAAGAGTAAATAATGGATTTATAGCCAGTCAAGCTTAGTGAAAATAGCAGATCTAGAAGCTCACAACGCTTGTAGATCTGCTATTTTCACCAATATTGATGTTTTTTTTTGTGGAAGATTCTTGGAATGAATCTAGTATCTCTTTGTACAACCACTGTTGCTTTCTGAAATCGCTGGCTGTTCGGGCAAGCAAGCAAGAAAGCAAGCGGAACGTGGTGCACAAAGTCTACTATACTCGACCCCACCCCAGTACAAAAATAAAAACACTCAAGTAAAGAACAGATACTCCAAATTATGTTTTACTCAAGTACAGTACTCGTGTTAATGCACTTGGTTTCTGTCCCACCTCGGAGAGTGCTCCTTCCTCTGCAACTCCACCCCATTTTATATTAATAATTGATCAATGCACACAGCCTGAGCTCTCACATCTCTCTCCCACATGAACAGAGCAATGGAACGTGTGTGTGTGTGTGTGTGTGTGTGTGTGTGTGTGTGTGTGTGTGTGTGTGTGTGTGTGTGTGTGTGTGTGTGTGTGTGTGTGTGTGTGTGTGTGTGTGTGTGTGTGTGTGTGTGTGTGTGTGTGTGTGTGTGTGCGCGCACGCGCGTTTGCGTGCAAGAGGTGGAGAGAGGGGACATTTGGAGAGGGGGGATTGATATATATTGATATATCAGATGATATATAGATTTGATTTATATATTTTTTTATCTGTTTATTGCAGTTTTTCCTCATGGAAGGTATTTTTCAATGAATAATAAAAACAGGATTTAACAGATTAAAGAAATACCGCAAGACAAATTTTTTATAAAAATATAAAAACAAAAAACAAAAAGAAGAAACAAACCAAAAACATACATAACAAACCAACAACATACACAACATAACCAAACGACAAACAAAAAACGACTGATGGCGGCACACACCCAGAGGGCAGAACGAACAGCACCACAAACGATCACAACACAAAGATACACGAGGTGTATAACAGATAGATAATTTAACTGCTAATCTTGGCCTCACACAAAAAAAACTTTCGGCTGCTCCATCGCTCGTACGCAAGCCCACAGAAACTCCTCTCTCTCCACTCCACTCTATTTCCGTCTCCGCCAGGATTAGCCGGCAGTCCAAGGACATTCCCAAGCCGCTTGAAGAAGCGCCGTGGCGCTGTAGCCATTAATCTGGGCCTCCGTCAGTCCACTCATCACTCACGCCACGGAGGGATCTCCCCTCAGCTGCGTCCATTCCTTTGTGCTCCGGAGCCCAGAAGGGTAATTTGTCAGCGCTCTTGTGGGGAAAGCCACTTATCAACTCCCCATGCAGTGGAGGGAAAAAGTACTGTAAAAGAAGAAATACCACCATGCAGAATTACTCCTGTTACAAGTAAAAGGCCCATATAATCAAACTTTTACTTAAGTAGAAATACAAAAAATGTTTCAAACTTTTTCGAAAATAAAGCCAATCAGCTTGTACAAAAGTATATCAGCTATCCTATATTAAAATGCCTAGACGGTTGGCGTAACCGTCTGGGCACCTAGGCTGGTAATCCACCTGTCAGCATGTCGCGGGTTTGACTCCCGTTCCCGACGACCTTTGCTGCGTGTCACCCCCCCATTTCCTGTCAGTCTACTGTTCCTATCAATAAAGGCCGAAAAAGCCCCCAAAAATATCTTTAAAAAAAGGGAGGACCGGCCGGCAGACCTCTGACGTCACGCTCATGTCACCATGACTCAGCCATAACCATATCAGGAGTTCCCAATGCAGCCCCGCCCACAGAATGGAGTGTGTTGTCTAACCTCAATGTGTCGTCACGGCATCAGGCACAAAAGGCGGCATGCTCATACGTATATGGGTATATACGGATGACATCAGGGATCTCCAGGGCATTAAAGGGACAAGGACTGAGATACAGAAATATCCATAAATGGGCATAAAAGGGACAAGGTCTGACTATACAGACATCTCCACGGGCATATCAGTGGGATCAATGGTGTGGCGTAGATGGCCTGCACCTCTAGTAATCTAAATCTACAACGTAACTAGTAACTAATTGTATTGAAGTAAAAAGTACAATATTTGCCTCTCTGATATTATGTAGCGGAGTAGAAGTATAAAGTATTGAAAAATGGAAGCACTCAAGTAAAGTAAAAACACCTCAAAATTGCACTTAAGTGCAGTACTTGAGTAAATATACTTAGTTACTTTCCACCGCCCGGAAAGCGGTACATCAACTCCCTTTATGGTACAGTATAGCGCAGCAGTGCATCAGCATTAGGCTACTTACTTGTGATGTGTGTCTGTGGTCGACACATGTAGGCATCCGCTGCCCTCCCTGGTGTGCTATAATCCTCCGTATGCCATAGATCAAGCGGGCGCACAGGCACACTGAGATGTGTGCTGGTATACCAGATGGGTCAGACGGTAAGGAATCATGTTAATGAGGGCTTGCCTTTGTTGTAGAGATTCAGGTAATGGATTGCTAGCTGGTGTGAAACTGAACATGCACTGTTAGGAATGACATTATTATGTTCTAACTGACTCTACTATAGTGAATTAATTCTTCAATTATTTCCTCAAATATGTTTGCATCAAGGACCCCCCATATCTGTATTTATTTCAAAAATAGACTACATAAAATAGGGCTTAAATGATTAGTATGTTCCTCATTTTGCTGGTGGCCCCCTTGAACCCCCTCAAGGACCCCTGGGGGTCCCCAGATCTACAAGCTCACAATGTGTCGCACCATGATGCACTACGAGCGTGTTGATCTGCTAATTTAAAATAGGAATCACATTTTGGGGATACATTTTAATTTGTATGTTTTCATAAACCAGCGTGATTTTAACCCATTAAAACCGGGAAAGCATTTTGGATTTCAGCGCTGGCTAGTAAAAAATAGCAGATATACAAGCTCACAGCGCGGCACGAACTGCGAGCCTCAACATCTGCTATTTTTGAACATTTTAGAAAAATCTTGAAAGTGTGAGAACTACTGATTTAGAAGGCATTTGTAGAATCGTCCCCAGGTCTTTAATTACGGGCATCTGTGGGTGTCAGAAGCCCCATGCAGCTTGCATGCGATGCGGAATATTCCAGCATCCATTGTTGTTCAGCCCCCGAGACAGCTCTGTGCATTTTTTACACCGGAGGTATAGAGCAAGACGACAGCCACCGTTGCCATAGCGCTTACACGTTATACATGCTTATTTGCCTTCCAATAGGAATGTGAAGGTCTATACCACTTTGCGACAGAGAGCGGGACAAAAAAAGAAAAAAAAAAGAAGAAGAAGCTCCGCAGTCTTTCGTGATTTGAATCCAGAAATTCATAGCTCAGGCATGCAGCATTAGCTAAGTAGCCTTAATTGGACAAATCACCATCTTTTTTTGACGGATTAAAGGCTGCTTTGCGTTTTCCTTCTTTTATACACGGACCAATGATCATCACCCCCCCCCCCTCCGATTCTTTACATTGGTATGGGTGACAGCGATTATTTTTTCCTTTTTTTTTTTTCTTTTCAAAAATAGACTCAAATCCCCTCAAAGAAAATGGCTGTTTCTAAAAATAGCACCGAGAGGACAGAGAGAGGGAGGAGAACCTCCCATCCCCCCCGGTCACTGCCACAGCATAGTGCATGGAGGGGGGAATCCCTAAAGGTCTCCTCACAAACAGGCAGCAGATCGCTCTTGGTCCCAAGATAATATACAGTAATTCATGGCTGCAGCAGCAGGGGTGTCATTTGGGTGTTGTCACCCCCTAGCTTTCACATTGAACCTCACATTCTGGTCTATTCTTCCCTCCACCTCTGAATATTTTTTTTGTTTTTTTGTAGATTAACCCATTAAGACCTGATGTTCCGATTCTACAAAATATATAAAGATTTGCACACATTTAAAAAAATAAAAAGCAGATCTACAAGCTCTACAAGCTATGAGCTTGTAGATCTGCTATTTTTGAATAGCCAAAGAAATCTAAAATGACATGATTTAAAATGATGTGTTCCCGGATTTAATGGGTTCATTTAATTTTAGATCGACACTTACCATATAGACACTTCATTAATCACGTTAAAACTGCCCTCCCTATTTTGGGCATGTCACATAGGCACATTTTCTTTTTTAATATTAAAAAAACTGCAGAAATTGCAAAAACAGACGATCTACAAGCTCACAATGCATCGCATCATGATGCGTTGTAAGCTTGTAGATCTGCTATCAGACTTAAGAGTCTCTTTTTTGCCGCTCTCTATTTGTTTTAATGAAATGGCGCCTCTGATGGCTATAGTGCTGAAACGAACCATTTAAATGTGTTTTTGATTTGAACATAAAAAGATTTATTCTGTTAGCCCGTTTAGGCTTTGTACACAAAAATTGCACATAATCAATCAATAATCAACTGCATAATGTTCTATGGTCAAAGCAGACCCTATAATAATAATTGTATACTTTCAAACCTTTTCTAAAATAGCAAAATAACACATTTTTCAACAGATTATACAAAAAAATATTGTGATTATCTCACATAATCGTGATCAGGTGATTGTGAAAGGCCTATTTATTGTCTCCCCCCAGTCGTTCCTACAGCATCCTGCCTTTATCAGCAGACAAACGTACTTTCTCATCCACTTCTTTTGGATCTCAGACAATTTCATGTCAAGGACCCCGCATTGATACAGAATAAGCCACAAATTCCCAATTTAGATCTTAGTTGTTATTTCTACAACTGTCTCTACTGTAGGCGGGGAGAGAGAAACATATCATCTGAATAGGCATTCTTATACAGACATTATTTCACTGGATTACTTTCTAGCTGCTGAAATTATAGTGAAACTAGAAAAAGTGCTCCTCGGAGCACAGGTCTCCGCCAGGTCAGGTAAGTTATTGTGGCCTCCTGGTGGCGCTATAATAGGCCAATGTGAAAAGGGTGGCATTTCTTCCTCGGCCTAGTGGGAATGTGCGTGCAAATTTTCACGGAAATCGCACGCCGCGTTCATGATTTCAGACATTTTGTTGAAAACGGACCAATCCTGCAAACTTTGGAAGTCAACCTTAGTCAATCAGGATGGAATATGAAATATCGGACAGATGCGTCTTGATCACATGACTATAGAGATACTGTGTACCGATGTGCGTGATGTTTGGATAAAATCTGAAGGATTAATATCCAAAAATGTATTTGACATAAGTCGGCCTCCTGGTGGCGCTGTAAAAAGCAGATGTGAAAAATGCAGTGTAGATGTTTTTCCTTGGCCTCTAGGGAGTAGGCGTGCAAAGTTTCACGCAGATCGGTGCAGTTATAGTTAAAAATGCAAATCGGCCTGTTATAGCGCCACCATGAGGCTGATGTCAAAAGTTTTAAGTGCCATTTATTCCTCGGCCTAGTGGGAATGTGCGTGTGCAATTTTATGGAAATGGCAAGCTGCGTTCATGATTTGAGGCAGTTTGTTCAAAACGGACCAATCCTGCAAACTTTGGATGGTAACCTTAGCCAATGAGGATGGAATATGGGAAATCGGACAGATCAGGGTTGATCACATGACTATAGAGATACTGTGTACCGATTTGCATGAGGTTTGGTTAAAAACTGTAGGAGTAATGGGAAAAAATGGGTTTTGCACAAATCGGCCTCCTTGTGGCGCTATAACAGGCCCATGTGAACATTTTGAGGCAGAGGTTCTGAATTGGCATCCAGGGAGTGTGTGTGCACAGTTTCGCAGCGACCGGGCCAACGGTGCCGGAGATTTGGTGGTAACACACAGACAGGACGGACGGACGGACGGACGGACACACGGACGGACGGACGGACAGGGGCGAAAACATACTCTCTCGCCATGCCTTTCGGCCTGGCGGAGACAATTAACAACTTAACCCATTAAGAACTGAGGCCAATTCTACAAATGCCTTCTAAATCAGCACTTCTCACACTTTGAAGATTTTTCAAAAATGTTCAAAAATAGCAGATGTACAAGCTTGTATAATCTGCTATTTTCGAATAGCCAACGCAAAAATCTAAAATGACACGGATGCTTTCCCGGTTTTAATGGGTTGTTAAACCCCCCCTGAAGGACCCCTGTGGGTCCCCTGGGAGCCTGACTCTGCCAGATGGAAAAAGCTTGGCTTCACACTCATTTAATTCACAACCTACTTCCATCTATTCTATCTCGGTAGCCCAAACGCTGAAGAGGGCCCCTTTCTTCAAAATACTTGACTGGTGATTGGATGGTGTCTATCACCGTCTGGGCGTGCTAACTCCAACCAATCATATTGACGTGTCTACATGACGTATAGTAGCTGCACCAGCAGTAGTTATTTTGTATACTATTCAACCATGATGAATAGTGAAAGAACTACAATGCAACAGGCGCTGCTCTATAGCGTCACACCCGGTCTCGCCAAGATCCCGCCCGTAGTTGCTGCTGATTGGTTCGACTGGGCGCGGGTTGGTTTAAACTCCAATCTCTTGTGAACTTATGAACTCAATACCGCCCCATCTGGCGGAGTCAGGTTACCGGGAGCCCACTTTGAGCAGCACTGTTACAGCAGTGGTTCTCAATCTTTTCAAGCCGCGACCCCCCAAAATAATCATACCTGAACTGGGGAGCCCCCAAAATAATCATATTTGAACTTATACTTAACTGGGGACCCCACAAAATTATAACATTTTAACTGGGGACCCCCACCCTGACAAGCGCTTGGAATTGTAGCAGCTAAGCCGCTACATTTAGTTTGACTCGGTTCCACAGATAAATATTGTGAAAAGCAACGTGTGAGCTTGTAGACCAGCTATTTTCACAATTTTTGCCTCTCACTTATATTATTTGACATTTTGGCCAATGTTTTAAACAGATTTATAGTATACTGTAGTTTGTTGATTACTTTTGATGCAGTAATGGTCTAATTTCATTTCCTTTATTTCTTTTTTTCTATTAAAAAGGTCTTAAAAGCCCTTACACTGTACATTGTCACTTTACTGTCATCTGGGGCGTGGGGACCCCCCATAATCATCTGAGAACCACTGTCTTACAGTATATTCCAAAGGCTCCACAAAGACAACAACTCGCATGTTGGATGCATCCATGGCGCTCCCCTCCCCCTACAGCCTAGCGTTGCCGTACAGTGACGCACACGGTGGCTTCTTTATGAATTAGAGTCTCCTGTACTGTTAACGCCGCTCGACTCTCACGTGTATTCAGTCACAGCGCTGTCTGTGTGGCGCTTATATAATACAGCACTCCCAATTCATGTTTCCTTCCACCTCTCCCTGCTCCTTTCATAAAAATAGAGGAACATGGGTCTTCCATCAGGGGCCCCTAGTGGGTCCTCAGAGTTACTACTATGGCGGGGGGGGGGGGGGGGGGACCAAAGTGCTATGAGCTTGTAGATCTGCTATTTATTTATTTTTATCGTGAAAATTCGTGCAAATCTTTGAATATTGTATATGTTTTTTAAAGCAAAGATGTTCAAATCTTTGCTTCTGGGGATTCCACAAATGTCTTCTAAATCCTAACAGTGTTTTGAAAAAAACGTATGTTGCAGTGGTTCCCAAACTTTTTCATGTCAAGGACCACCCAAAATTATATGTATTTGGCCGTGGATCCCCATCTCAAAATATTTTGTTCCAAGGACCCCCCAGAAGTTGTAACAGAGTGAAAATGTTTCGTTTAAAAATATATATACATATTCAAAGATTTGCACAAATGTTCACGATTTTTCCAAAATAGCAGATCTACAAGTTCCTAGCGCGGCACTCGGTGCTGCGCTATGAGCTTGTAGATCTGCTATTTTTTAATAGCCCAAAGAAATCTTAAAATGACACAGATGCGTTCCCGGTCTTAAAAGGGTTCATCTGTGCGTGCGTGCATGTGATTTATAGCTTTGTTGTTACATAAGATACTTTTCCCCCCCTTTCAAGTCATTATTTCTGAACGAGGACTGGAAAGCCAGAGAGTCTCACAACTCTGATGACTTTTTCACTTTTTCATTTTTTTGGATGTGAATCAAAGCAAATTATTGCAACCAAACCAATACAGTTAACTTCAAAGCATATAGTGAAATTCTCTCAGACATATATCATCATCGGCAGGGATTTCACGCTAAAATATTGAAGAATGAAAAGTAAAGTTTCCACGCTGAAAATTGCTCCGAAAGTTCATTATAAAACTGCTACTTTTCAGAGAGGAGACATTTTGGAGGAGTGCAAGGCTTGAATTCAAGGCTTCATGGGGTGTGTAATTGATAGAAAATAAGTCATGTTTTGGGTGAACTACTTAAGTGTCTTATTCAGGGTGACTTTGACACATAGACCAGGGTGTGGAGGTGAACCGGTGACCTTCTGCTTCCCAGACTAGGTTACGACAAAGAAGGTGGTGCCACGTCCAATCCGGTGCGCCGTCTGCTTCAAATAACTTTGTTGACATTGTCAACCAGCACTGTAGGTGTTCTTCCCGGCACCATGGGTCTACATTTCTGAAGGGACTAGGGAGACAATATCCAACCACAGATGTACTAGTTGGCAGTGGTGGAAGAAGTACTCAGAGATTTTACTTAAGTAAAAGTAGCAATACCACACTATAAAAATACTCTGTTACAAGTAAAAAGCCTGTGTTCAAAATGTTACTTGAGTAAAAGTACAAAAGTATTGGCATCAAAATATACTTAAAGTACCAAAAGTAAAAGTACTACAATGTTTGAAAATAGCAGAACTACAAGCTCACAACGCATTGCATTGCGACGCGTTGTGAACTTGTAGATCGGCTATTTTCAAATAGCCTAGGCATGAAATAGGGCTTAAGTGCTTAATCTATGTTTTATAATATAATAATTTATATCTGCAAAGTAACTACTAAAGTTTTCAAATAATTGTAGTGGAGTAAAAGTACAAAATTTTCCTCTAAGATGTAGTGAGTAGAAGTAAAAGTATAGACAATTGGAAACACAGTAAAGTAAGTACTTGAGTAAATGTACTTTACGCCACTGATAATATATCATGAATATAAGAAATACAATGTTTCTGCCTGATAGTGACGATAGGCTAGTTGTCCAGCACCACATGAAGTCATACAGTTTAGCTCAGGTTGTTTTATTTTATTAAACATAAGTGGTAGAAACATAAAGCCTCATTTAACTTCCAATATACATATTAATATTTTACAAATAATTTACAACATTTCAATACATTAAAGAAAAAGAAAAGGCCACTTTAAAAGATGACACTATTGCGCATATATGTACGATTCCAAAAAGCCATACATATACACATTATTAAAGACATTGTTTCACTCTATGACGACGACTTATTTCACTTTACACCTGTCACACATCTAAACCACACAGTTGTTCAATTTAACAATGAGAAAGAAAAGAAAAACGATAAGAATAAACTAAGTTTGTGGTTTTTGCTGACAAGACACCCGTTAAAGTACAATCAGGAGAGATCCATTTAAATAATTTTCTTTGCGTAGCTGTTTTACAAGAACAGATAAGCGCTGCTGTGTCGTGACTCGATGCGGAAGCAACGAACACCACGAGGCGAAACACAGTTTTGCCGTATGGAGTGCTTGTGGGGCTGGTACGACGTGCGCTGTATAATCGTTCAGTGTTAATTTAACTCTGAGAGGGTACAAATGAAACTCTCAGAGTTGCAAATGTATATACTATCACTGAGGATTCTTACTGTGTACCGATTCTTCCTATTTAATAATTATTCACTTAATAGAGATCCAGTTCTCTCATGCTATCGTAAAAATGTGCACATTTTCCTATGTTTTCCTTTTATTTGGTGGTGTTTCACGCAACTATAATCCTTCCCACATTGTAAGAAAACATAAAAGGCATGTTTCACATTATGACACAATTGTAAAATTGGTTGATTATTGATTCTGTGAAAGATTTGGTATGGATCATGACAATAGATTAGGAGAGTTCCATGTTAATTGCTGGCAAGTGAAGACTGGCTGTGAGATCCAAATCTGTCCTATTTTCTATCATAATTAATTTACTTTGTTCAGATTGGCCTTTTTTTCCCTCTTCTCTTCCGTAGAAGTGAATCGTTTGACTCTATACGATTGCGTGCACGCTATCAGATCCTGAAGACTAAACTTGCATAATAATTATATATTTTTTTACCAAGAGCAACTGACAGTTTAAAGACAAAACAGTGCAAGAAAAAGAAAATGTGAGAAAATGTGTACCTGGTACGGCATCTACACGTATAGTTTGGGGTAGACAATGTTACGATTGCATCTTATGGCAAGAGGAGTGTATGTATATATATATATATGTATGTATGTATGTATGTATGTATGTATGTATGTATGTATGTATGTATGTATGTATGTATGTATGTATGTATGTATGTATGTATGTATGTATGTATGTATGTATGTATGTATGTATGTATGTATGTATATATATAATATATATAATATATATATATATATACACACACATATATATACACACACACACACACACACACACACACACACACACACACACACACACACACACACACACACACACACACACACACATACACATGACCATGGCATCTCCCTGATACAGTGGCCCTACTCATGAGTCAACAGTGAAAGAGAAGGAAGCTGTGCGTCGTGCAAACGATGAAAACATGTAAGATGGAGTTCTCTCCTATTTTTTTGTCATAGTCTCAGAGAGTCAGAGATGCCATCCAGGAAGACTGCATACTTTACATTCAACACATTAATTTGACATTACATTATTTCTTATGCATGTGCAAGAACATTTCTAAATTGATCACATCCCTACAGTGCTTGTCAACCCTTCTACTTTACCTATGGTACTTCAGCTCAGACACTGTTGACGGTGTTAGCAAACAACACAAAAAAAGAAACTTTTATGTAATAATTAAGGCACTATTATTTATGTATGCAAAAACATGGACAACCAGACATAGTGGCGTACTGCATACCGAATCCTTTACTGACAGGATTACCGTATCATGCATTATTGCTGGTTGATAAATGACTGTGGTTACTGCAGAGATTACATGTTACTCTGGTCAATGCAGTGTTACTGTGGTTTCTGCAGTGTTTCTGTGGTTACTGCAGTCTTACTGTGGTTACTGCAGTGTTACTGTGGTTACTGCAGTGTTACTGTGGTTACTGCAGTGTTACTATGGTTACTGCAGTGTTACTGTGGTTACTTCAGAGTACTGTGGTACTGCAGAGTACTGTGGTACTGCAGTGTTACTGTGGTTACTGCAGTGTTACTGTGGTTACTCTGGTGTTACTGTGGTTACTGCAGAGTACTGTGGTTACTGCAGAGTACTGTGGTACTGCAGTGTTATTGTGGTTACTGCAGTGTTACTGTGGTTACAGCAGTGTTACTGCGGAGTACTGGTTACTGCAGTGTTACTTTGATTACTGCAGTGTTACTTTGATTACAGTGTTACTATGGTTACTGCAGTGTTACTCTGATTACTGCTGTGTTACTATGTGTACTGTTACTTTGATCACTGCAGTGTTACTCTGATTACTGCTGTGTTACTATGTTTACTGCTGTTACTTTGATTACTGCAGTGTTACTTTGATTACTAGAGTGTTACTCCTGTTACTGCAGTGTTACTTTGATTACTAGAGTGTTACTCTTGTTACTGTAGTTTTTGTTTACTTCTAAATTGCACGTATCCCCCCAGCTGATATGCAGCTATAAGTTTAGACCTAGAAAGCATTTCATTGGCATGACTAAGCTACACTACGTACCACTTTGACAGCGTTCCTAAAATCTACATCCCTTCACTTATACATATTTTCATGAATTGCATGCTAAAGAAGAGTTTTATTCAACAAAGAGGCGACCCCAAGAGCTGAGCTTATCACTCCGCTACGATCCAGACTGTGCGCAAATTACACGGAAGCCACCCTTCTGTAGACTTGACACAGTTCAACGATAGGAAATTCTACATTTAATTCTCACCCGATGTGGCATACAGTACCCTAAACGTGCATACATCTTCCATTAAACATTGCTCTGGTGAAACATTGTAAAGAAAATACACTCGTGGGGAATCTTTGGGAGCCTGTATCCTTTTCCAACAACACTGACGTGACAAACTGTACATGCAGCATGTGATGAGGAAAAGGAATTTGACGTGCAAAACCGTCCGGCACACAATACACAACATAAACAAATATGGCAATGTCGAGCATAATGATTCTTTTAGTTATACAGTGCTTCGCCCACTTTAGCTCTAAAGTGCAATTTTACAGCTGCGGGTCCAAACTACGCCTGTATCTGGACTGGGACTCGTTTAGATTTTGGACGGAGATCTTTTGCCGGTTCAAATTGACCCCGTTAGGCTCCATTATAGTTCCATTTGTACAGCTACAGACTTGCAAGGGTCTAGAAGAGCAGGGGTTCTCAACCATTTCTGGATCGGGCCCACTTGGAAATCTTTGAGCGTTAGTACCCCACCCAACTTAACCCATTAAATCCGGGAACGTATCTCTGTCATTTTAGATTTATTTGGCTATTCAAAAAAATATTTTGAAAAATCGTGAAAATTCGTGAAAATCTTTAAATATATGTTATTTCTAAAGCAAACATTTGTAAAATATTTTGTTCCAGGGACCCCCAGAAGCGAAGATTTGAGTTACAAATGTTCGCTTTAAAAAAATATATATATACAAAGATATGCAAGCTCATATGGGCGGCACTCGGTGCCGCCCTATGAGCTTGTATATCTACCATTTTTTAATAGCCAAAGAAATCTAAAATGACAGGGTGTGTCCCAGTGTTCGGAGTTTGAGAACTGTTGATATAAGGCATGGCCTGGCAGCATGGCACACACTTTTTCCCTTTTGATGCGAACACCTATATGCAGTAATGCAGCACCAAGGGTTGTGGCACTTGTCCACTTAACCTGACTGGTTCGTTGGCGAGCTCGGGGGTGTTCCATTTGCATCACCCAAATATTTAACTTAAATAGCAGTACTGTTTTTTGAAGGAAGCTGGATTCAAATAGAGCGAGAAGTCAAGAACAACAAGATCTACCCTTCTCATTGCTTTCCATATCTTGGACTCCATTTAGACCTAGACCTGGCATTACAATGTAATCTGTGTCTGCACAGCTCTGAATAATGAACGATCCCATCTTGCCCCTAGTTTACGTTCATACCTGGCTAAGTTAGACTGAGATCCAATCATAGTGTGAGATCGGATCGCATTCAGATGTTCAAAGTCTGCTGCATGTATGCATGTATGCCCTGCGTTAACATGGTCCCTATCCCATAACACTCTGGATGTCGCAGTGTGCTGCTGTGTTAACAAAGATACAATATGCATCATCACATAGGATGAAAGGAGAAAAGGGTAATGTGATGGCATTCTGTTAAACATGTGCTTTACCCCTGCACATGATCACCCACACACACACACACACACACACACACACACACACACACACACACACACACACACACACACACACACACACACACACACACACACACACACATTATGGCAGGCAAACACAAGAGAAAGTCTGCATGCTCATTTATCTGAATCAGCCACATGAAGATTGAAACAATAAAGATTGGATTTATTTTATCAAAAATATATCACAAATGGAGAAACATAACAATAATAACAGAAGGAAATAATAATAATCTTCCACACTGACATTTGCACAATAATTACTGCCGCACTATGACTTTCCTTCAACTCGTTTTGCATTGAAATGGGGGACAGTGGGAACAACTTTGCACGCCTCTGGGATTCAAGCTCATTTTAAGCTTCGGTGAAAGAAAATACAACAAATACATGATGTATTTAATTTCAACTAAAAGAAAAGAGAAAAAAAAGCAGCATTGCTTTTTCGCAGAGGCATAAATTATAGGATGGACAGTGAATGATGGAATTGTCCTGCGAGCCCTAAACGATGGCTCTGACAAGGACAGGATTAGTAAGTGCAATGTTTAGTGGATGATGTCTCCCCAAAATTATTTGTTTGGAATAAACCCTTGAGATGAACCGTCTCATTTTCAAGGGGGTCCACAAACATGGCCACCGCACTGCACTGCGATAAAATAGGAATTGGAATGCAAGGCCTGTCAAAGCCTGTTCATCTGACCACGTAGACTACACAGTAAAGTCCCTCAGTGTTCATGTATCCCTTTCTAACTCAGAGAGACTACAAATCGTTGCTGTCGGGCAGAATCCTCTTGGGCATTTCATTACAGGTTTTCAAAGATGACAAGATCAGCTATTGTAGACTTTTGGAAAAACGTAATCAAATCATTTTTTCCGAATTGATCAGTATTCGGTAGACCGTGGGTAAGCGGTGGTCTAAGGACATACAGGTTATTGGGCTCTACTTACATTTGAAGACTCTCAGAGTTAAATGAACACTAGGGATTTCACGTGGATGGAGGGTAACTGCGGCACTCACACCTGAAATAAGTTAGTGTTCGCGTGTGTGCATATGTGTGTGCGTGCATGCGTCTGTCTGTCTGTCTGTCTGTCTGTCTGTCTGTCTGTCTGTCTGTATTGCACATAGCCAGACTACGTTGATCGGCATCGCCTACAGTACAGAGGCCTACAGTATCTGATCCCAACTGATCGGTGCCTTTTCCTTAAATGAAGCATTTGTCTCCCATAACTTTTCTAGATTATACTCATGAGGATCGTAAGGTTCTTATGATATTGTTTTACATTAAGTTGGGCTATTATTACAGTGGACTAAAGTGAATGAAAGGTGGTGACAGTAAGGTGTTGTTTCTGGGGGACACAGCCTCAGACGGTGGGCGGACCTGATTAATCTAAAGATTAATTAATCAACAATCACTATCATTGTTTCTGGAATACCAAATGTCATTCATGTTAAAGCTTGTGTTGAAATGAGTGGACACTGAGGTAGATGCTATTGATAACCGATACAGCATTCTTATTAAAAGAAACTAAACAAAAAACAGAAAGCAATCGGAGACATTCAAATTATATATATATATTTTTAAAAAATCATGTTAAATACCTGCAACAAATATGTATATTCCTGCACCAACATTCTTTGAAGAACAGAACAGGGCTTTTTAAGTTTGATTCTGTGGGCGGGCAGCCTTTTTTCCCCTTCCTCTTCTTCTTTCTTTTTTTTTTGTTCAGGCTATCCGCTGCTGTTTTTCAAGGCAAAAAAAACAAAACAAGTTAATATATATATATATTTTCAAATAATAATGAAGGAACCCAAAACAAAATCACATTAATTTTCTTTTTTCTTTTTCTTTTTTACAAATTTAAAAAATAAGTCACCAGTTTAACCAAATCCCCTTTCATATAAAACATATATAGCGTTATGTCACTTAAAAAAAAATAGAGATTTAACAATGTGAAGTGCACCGAACAGAACAGATAAAGTGTTATTTCAATGAACTTATACAGTATTCATATTGTATTCATATTGTATCGTTGAGCTGAATTTGTTCCCATGTGTTCAGGCTGACCAGAAACAGCGGTGATCTGTCCACACAGAATCCAAATGTGTTTTTTTCCCTGTTGCAACATGCTCTACTCTTCAAGCATGCGATAATATGGTTTTGGTAAAGAATATTGATATGCAAATGTACAGAGAGAGCATGTTCTTGCGTACCTTTTATAGCACAAGTTCACACACGCCGTGCTTGTTTGCCAGGGCTGGGTGATATGGACCAGATCAAATATCATGATATTCTTGACTAATATATATCAAGTAGATATCAATACTGTGACAATAATATCAGAATTCAACCATCATTTATTTCCGGAACCTTTCAGCAATTTGCGAACAAGCCGATCTACAGCCTCACAACGCGTGTTGTGAGCTTATTAGATCAGCTGTTTTCGAAAGATTTGTTACCAATTTTGAAAGCATAAAATACGCCATATCACGATATAGTCTCTTATCACGATATCGATATATTATCGACACATTGCACAGCCCTATAGTTTGTTGTTCTACATAAGGAGGAGAACCCCTCCTCACCCCCCTGCCCCCCCCCCCCCACTCCACCCTCCACCCAACCCGAAAGACCAGAACCAATGTAATCTTTAAGCACATTAACGGTTCCCACGATCACACTGTAAATACATGTCATAGATGATTCAAGTAACTTCTCCCGTGCCTCGTCCGGTGGACTCACATCGTCGCCACGTTTCGCTCCCGTATTTCGTCCCACTGTTATCGTTTTCTTTCGTTTGTTTCAAGTTCGTAATGTAAAAAAGGCATCGTCATCGAAGAGTGTGTATGCGTTTTTTTTTTTTTTTTTGCCATCCGTAGTTTTGTCTGTAAGGGAGGATGTGGGGGGGGGGGGATTGAGGCCTGTGTTGACTTTCATCTGTAGTTTATCCTCTTGGCCAAGAAGGCCCAACTGCCGCCGCGGGGTGGGAGACGGTGGGCGGGGCAATGCCTCCCTGCGTTTTAAGGGGGGAAACCCCCTTGCTTCTGTACAGTGGATCCACTTCAGTGTGACTGACTTTGTATGTTTTTTTGTTGTTGTTTGTTTGTTTCTGCGTTGTTGTCTTTCTTTCTTTCTTTTTTAGGTGACATGGCTCCATGAAGGAAGGGAGTGGGGGGACGGGGGTGTTGAGGGGGGTGTTGCTCGTCATTCTTCCCCTGAAAACCAAAAAAAGAGAACAATCTGGTTCAGTTTTTGACAGGCTGTGGTTAAGGCACGTGCACACACACACATAGACATCAGAGGAGGCTTTGAGCCCCTGCCCTTTTACCCGTATGTAAAAAGTGCCCTCTTCAGATCATGTATTCAGCATTTACTATATGGTGAAAGAAATGCAAATGCTCCCTTTCCATGCCATGCCCGAAGGCAGCATGCAAGAGAATTGCCTTTTCTCCTGAACTTGAATACGGAACGGAATATTCTATGTGTAGAAATCCTTGCCGTATGCCGCATCTCCAGTAAAGGCTTGATTATACTTAGTTCAGCACCGTGTTGCACACCGAAAATAGCTGATGTCGTAACTTGAGCCCGTTTAAAAGACGGAAGCAGAAATGTTTCTCTTTGGTGGGAATAATTCACAAGCTTTACAGTCCGAGGGAGTCGTTTTCCAAACAATGTTTTATTGTCAGAAATGGCGAACAGATACACGATTTCCAAATGTTGTATTGCGCCATGAATTAAGCAAAGCTACTGCATATATACTGTTCTCACATGTTACTGTATCCGGGGTTGATCCAAAACCCCGCCTCTTAGTGACATGATTCTCGGCCAATCACAGAGACCCTATCTCTCTGTAGCAGCGGTTGCGTGTTGAATAGTATGCAAATGCAACTGTTTTTAATCCTTAGCATGTATTATGATTAGTACATTTGTCCCTTCATTTCATTAATTAAACATAGCTTCAATCAATTATCTACATTCAATATATTACACACATTAAAATAAGACCAAAGGTTATTTCATTAAATCATTGCAACCCAAAGTTACACTCATAAAGTCTTATTATAATATAAGCTTACTTCAGAGTTTTCCCGTGTGCCAGCATGTAATTACTATGAGAAGAACTTAAAAAGAGTTAGGTGGTTACTTATTCAGTATGTGAACTTCCTTGATTATTTAATCTGTGAATCTTTAATCCAGTTTTATTAAGCAGTATGAGTAGAAAATCCTTAGTACAATGTATCCTGTGTGTGTATTCAACAAGTTCTAGGTTTCATATCAGAATATCATTATGTTTTCACATTAGATTCAATTATTAGTACTGTATAACTCTAGCAATTAGCTAGAGGTTTAAAATACTTCAAACAGGTGAGGTACTTCACGTCAAATGGTTCAGCAGCTGCCTATTGACTCTGGAACTCAGACAAAGGACTTCATCTGCCTTGCATTCCAGAGCCGATAGTTGCCACCAGTGGCCCCAGCTTCAAAGAGGTTTCCCACTGGGACGTCTGTTCACACAAAAGGCTATTTCCATACATTTAAATTGATTCTATCTGTCTTTTATTGTCTTACCATAGAAAGTGTAAAACAGTGTCACACCTAGTCATTGATGTATCAGGCGTGTGATTTTCTTTAGTATTTTCCCGGCCTGCAATTTAGTAGTAAACCAATGTACTTAAATCATAATTTCATATTTCTTGTAGCCTTCAGTCATCAGATACCACACTGATCTATAAGCTTGCGTTGTGAGCTTGTAGATATACAGGCAAAAAAAAAAAAGAATCAGTCCAAAAGTGCGCTACTAGACATTTCAGACCGTCCCTCTAATATTCAATGCACATCTCTGTTGTGGTTACAGTATTCCTCAAAAAAAAGGTCCAATAAGGATTTATTCATTCTCAATCAACACATTAACCCTATAGCATCTATTCTGGGTATGTCACAATAGGCGAATATTTGCTGAAAATACCCAACCTACATGCTCACAACGTGTTGTGAGCATGTAGATGGGTTATTTTCGGCGAAGGGATTTGGTGTGTCAAAGGGGAAATGATTACATCATAGCCATTTAGTTCTCATCCAGACATGTATGCTTGCAACATTTTGTCAACAACCCACCAAATTGATATTTTGGACCCCCATCTGAAAAGATTTTCTGCCAGGTACCCCCATTAGAGAAGATGTGTGCTTTTTCAAAATTATTCAAAATTTAAACAGATTTTCTAGATTTGTCATTTTTTTTCTTTCCCCGAAAATAGCTGATCTACAAGTTCACAACTACAACACGCTCCATCATGACGCATTGTGAGCTTGTAGATCTGCTATTTTTTAAAAGCCGAAGTGTAAAATACAGTTAAAGAGGTTAAACTGATTTTGTTTAACTAATTTAGCTGGGGACCCCTGGAAACCCCTCAAGGACCCCTGGGGGTCCCCGGACCCCACTTGGAGAGCCACTGATTTAGAGAACTCTCCCCAACAAACCCCAACTGCAGAGCTACCCTTCTGAACTGCTCTTACACAAGTCAGGAACCAATATACTTTAGATAACATTCCACTATATTCATGGTACTGTAGGTAGTATGTTCAACCTGAGCAATTAAATCATGGTGAAGCTCAGGTGAGTGCCTAGCCATGCATGGACCAGAGCAGCAGAGCCAACCAGCAAGGCAGTGTAGACACTAAACCAGAAGACAAATAAACATTAGTGAACAAATAAAGCAATATTAATGTAGACTGAGTCGCGTCTCTGTGTAAGCACATAACAGTGTCCAACCATCTTGCAACTAATGTTACTTGAACCCCATAGACCACCAAAGTCTGACGTAATTTACACATCCTTTGTTTGTCTACCTGGTTCGCAGTTTTCCACCGGCATTCTGAATCTCATAGACGTATTTAATATCGTGTCAAATAAGAACTGTGTTCCAAAAATAAACGAATGATCCCGGCGGTTTTACTCTTATGGATACGAAGCATCAAAAACGCTAAAGTTACTTCCGCCGAATTAGTTAAATTTTCGCCAGAAACAGACTGTATCAAATATAAGTGACTGACTATCATAAACTATACAGAACCTCCTCCCTGACAATTTCGCCGAGACAGTTTGTTTATTTTTGGACCACAATTCTTATATGAGACGATTCTAAGATGACCCAATGTTATTCTCCATAGTGAAATTTCTTTACGAACCTGGGGATGAACGAGTGACGTCAGGACTTCGGTGGTCTATTGCGTCCCTATTCTGGGGGCGAACATTTGTTTTACGTTGTGAGCTTTTAGATTGGCTAATTTCAGCAAAGAGATTTGGTGTAAGGTGAGGAAAAGGAGGGGACCAATTACAGAATCATTTCTGAACTGTCAAGAGAAGGTTATCCAATGGAATACAACCATCTTAAGGACTACTAACCATTATTGGTTTTACTGGACCATCTGTACGAAGTGGTCTTCAGACATAGACCTATACTGTACATATGAACCGGACCCCACTTCCTACTAGAGAAGCAATGAGATATAGGCTACGGTCAGCATACTGTATTGTTAGAGGAGAGAGTGAAAGAGACCGTGACAGTGTTTCCCAGGCTCTGGGCTGTCCTGCTACAATGACTGTCACAACACATAAACCGCACCACACACCAACCCGGGAGGTGACACGGCACGCTGCATTGTCACCACGCTGCGACGCGGAGCAACCAAAATGTCCTCTCCTCAAACCACTGGCACTCTCTCAAGCCCCGAACGGACAGAAGGCTGATGTAGACTACTATATGTGCGTCAGAGGAAACCCTGAATTCTCAATCACACTTGACTTGCTGTCCCTTACTGCAGTGGTTCCCAACCTTTTTATTTTCCCCTGGAGACCCCCCCCCCCCTTCCCCCATTTTTACATCTTACCCCCCTCCACACACACACACACACACACACATACAAACTTGCATGCACATACAAACGTACACACACGCACGCATGCGCGTACGGTCGTACGCATGCACAATCGTGTGTTTTTCCAACATGTTATGGTATTGTTCCTATATAGTAGTGAAAAAAGCCTCATGTTGCGACCTTGTAGATGTGCTATTTTCGCTACTTTTCAGTCTTTTCGAAACATCTTGAAAATTAAAAATAAAATTGGATTCCTTTTGATAACATGATGACCCCAAAAAGCAAGTTATGATTTTGTGCAATAACGTTTAAAAATTTGGAACACATCCGAACAGACCAGGCCTCCGACCCCCGGCCCCCGCACACATACGATCCTACTGAGACCAGCCTTTACAGGTTGGTGAGACTGAGAACTGGTCAAATGGAGCCTTTCTGGGGGGGGGGGGCGTTCTCATTGGCTTACCCGTACCTACGCACACATGCAGTCCCACGGGCACACACGCGCACATGAACACACATGCATGCCTGCACAACCTTTAACCCTGTCGTCCCTCCCGCGGGATCTCGGCCGTTTTTGCATTTTTCAGACAAACAAACAAGTGTACACGAGTGTGTGTGTCACCTACCTAGGCAAGCTATATACCATTTTAAAGGTACAGGTCTTGTGATTAAAATGATGCAAACTATTCCAAGATGGCATCACAACTGACGCTACAATCAACGCCGAAGTCCGACATACACAAACAAACAAACATTCACAAAGCTACAGCGACTTAAGTTCAAAGTTGAATTCTACTACTCCACCAACATGAAATATGTTCTTACTTCGGGGAAGAGTATGATCCAATCCAGTGATATATAAAATCCAAACCACGTTTTTCCGTCAAGAAACCAATAGAAACCCCCATAGGGCATAGCAGTGACGGACATTTTGTGGTTCCACTCAAAAAAATAAAAAATTTCCCATAGAGATTTCCAAAAATATTTATATCAATTATTTTATGCCTAGAATCAAGCCATCCAGGCTCCTGGTGAATCATGACCATAAAACATTTGATTCTGTGAAAAACTAATTTTGAACACTGCAAAACAAATTAAATTTTAATTAAATTATTAAATATAGTATATCATATTAAATACTTAAGTCATCTTTTTTTTTCACAGAATCAAATGGTTTATGGTCATGGGCTAGTTAAGGCTTCATACTGTGGCCACATTGTGTTTTCTAGCTCATATACACTATGATAATAGCAGTGTTAAGCAGGCATCTATTTATAGAAAATATTTAGGCGAGAATAAAAAACCTTCTATTCCAGTAAGTTCAAACTCAATGTCAGTTGCACATAGGGTTGATTCTTTTTGCTGGGGGAAAAATACCCAACCTACAGGCTCAAAACACATTTTTGGATATGACTCCTACAGATTTTCTCCAAAAAACACGCAAATCAGTACACAGTATCTCTATAGTCATGTGATCATCACGGATCTGTCCGATTTACCAGATTCCATCCTGATTGGCTAAGATTGGCTCCCAAAGTTTGCAGGATTGGATCATTTTGAACACAATGCCTCAAATCATGAACGAAGCATGCGATTTCCGTGACATTTTCCACGTAGATTCCCACTTGGCCCAGGAAGAAATGCCACTTGAAAACTTTCCTAACAGCCTCATGGTGGCGCTATAATAGGCCGATTCACGTTTTTCCCTATAACTGCACCGATCTGCGTGAAACTTTGCACGCACACTCCCCAGAGGCCAAGGAAAAACATCTGCCCTGCATTTTTCACATCTGCTTTTTATAGCGCCACCATGAGGCCGACTTTTGCAAAACACATTATTGGATATTACTCCTACAGATTTTCTCCAAAAAACACGCAAATCGGTAGACAGTATCTCTATAGTCATGTGATCATCACGGATCTGTCCGATTTACCATATTCCATCCTGATTGGTTAAGATTGGCTTCCAAAGTTTGCAGGATTGGTTCATTTTGAACAAAATGCCTCAAATCATGAACGCAGCATCCGATTTCCGTGAAATTTTCCACAGAGATTCCCACTTGGCCCAGGAAGAAATGCCACCCTTTTCACATTGGCCTGTTATAGCGCCACCAGCAGGTCTAATTTAGCACTCCGAGGAGCACTTTTTCTAGTTCCAAATGGTTCAAGAACAACAATCAATTGACTTTGGGTATGCTGTGTCTAGCCGTTTTTTTGCAAATTATACAGGATTGTTAACAGGCTAAAACCAGAAAAGCGTGTAATTTTAGAATTGAGCTAAAAAGCATTATTTTATACTTTGCCTATTCAAAAATAGCAGATCTACAAGCTCACTTCGTGCTGCGCTACGAGCTTGTAGATCTGCAATTTTTTTTAAATTGTGAACATTTATGCAAATCTTTTAATATAAATATATTTTTAAAACAACATTTTTTAACTCAAATCTTTGCTTCTGGGGGTCCCTGGAATGAAATATTTTGAGATGGGGGTCTGCGGCCAAATACAAATAATTTTGGGGGTCCTTGACAAGTTTGAGCACCACTCATAGCCTCTATAGCAATATAGGTTTTTCAGAAAACTGTTAGGATTTAGAAGACATTTTTTTAATCGGATTCAGGTCTTAATGGGTTAACCGTTAAGGCATCCATCCCCATGCCATGCTTCCACGCATTGGAGCTGCAAGCTGCACACACACACACACACACACACACACACACACACACACACACACACACACACACACACACACACACACACACACACACACACACAGAGAGAGAAGCATATGCACACATGCAGAGCCAGAAAACTGCGTGCACACATCACACTATGTGCGCCCACGCATTTGCTCAACTGCAAGTAAACAAACCCTCCTCCTTCCCAGGGTTTCTCATGCTGATACACACACTCATGCACACACGACACACGGGATCTGCGTGCATGCCTGTGCTTACGTGTCCATGTGCAGTGCACACAAAATTGTGTTTGCAAGCTACACCGTGTTCACACATTTGCTCTTTTGCATGTTCAAATCCGAATTTGTAATTTGTTCTTCCTCACTCGTATGCACACACGCACGCATGCACACACGCATGCACACACGCATACACACACGCACACACGCATACACACACGCATGCACACACGCACGCATGAACACAGGGTTTGATTATTATTTTTTGTATCCAGGACTTGAACCCAGGTCGCACATGTCTACTCTCTTCCAAGACAGAACCCCTGTTCAGTGGTGGAAAGTAACTAAGTACATGTACTCAAGTACTGTACTTAAGTACAATGTTGAGGTATTTGTACTTTACTCGAGTATTTCCAATTTCCAATACTTTTACTTCTACTCCACTACATCTCAGAGGCAAATATTGTACTTTTACTCCACTACAATTATTTGAAAACTTTAGTTACTAGTTACTTTGTAGATTCAGATCAGGGGTCTTCAACGTTTTCAGGCCAAGGACCCCTAACTGAGAGAGAGATGAAGCAGGGACCCCCTCTATATTGTATAAAATTGTGTTTCAGATTATACTTTTTTTTTAAACTTTTTTCCTTTTACACCTACACTTTTTGCCAAAAATAGCCGATCTACAAGCTCACAACGCCTCGCAGCGCGAGGCGTTGTGAGCTTGTAGATCGGCTATTTTCGGCTAATGTTCCCCTCAGAAAAGGGATGCTAGGGTTCAAGTGGTTAATGAAAAAAAAATGATACCACACAAAGATTTGGCAGACCCCCTGTAGTAACTCTGAGGACCCCCGATTCTACTGGACCCCCGTGCGTGTAATGAGCCGATCTCCGTGAGGACGGCGGTCACGGAGAACATTCCATGATTTTTTAAAGGTAAAGTAAAATCGCCGTTTTCGCTTGCAAGGGGACAGTACACGGATGAATTGATTAATTAATTAATTCCTGACAGTGACTGAGTTAATGTTTCCACTGTAAAATACAGATGCACATTGTGGACTGCGCTCAGGTGATCTGTGCTTTATGAATCTGGGCCAGCGAAATCATAGTTGCTGTTGGTACTAGTCATGGCTGCCAGTTCCCACCTGACGTCGTGTGTGAGTTCTGACCGCTCCAGACCGTACTGAATAACTGCTAGCTTGCATAGTGTCTTCAGACCGAGAGTTAAGTCTAACATGTACAGGTCATGAGGGGTTTCGTCTCCAAAGAGGATGATACGATCTCCCACCGTGCGACAGCGCATCCCACACATCTTACCAGGGCTTTTCCCCTTGGGCACAACCTTCTTCCAGGTGAAGGTCTCTGGACTGAATTTCCACAGATGCCACAAGGTCGTTTTCCAGTCTTCACCACCAAATATGTACAGCTCTCCGTTGTAGGCAAAGGCTGAATGAAGCCTGCATCCTTTTGGAAGCTGTGCATAAGTCGTGCTAAGCCAGCAGTTGGTCTCTGTGTCAAACACTCTGATGTTGTTGTAGTAGTTTAATACAAACATCTTTGTCCCGATGATGGTAGCAAAGTGATGGTATAAAAAAGGAGGTGGAGTGCCTCTGATGTTAATAAAAGACCAGACCATTGTGGTGGTGTCCAACTTGTACATGTCATTAGTGCATGTAGTCAGCTGGGTCCATCCTCCACGGATATACATGACCTTCCCCAAGACACAGGCTGAGTGTTTAATCCTCCCCTCTGGAACAGTCCCAGAAACCCTGGGCTTAAACCATCTCTGGGCGTCGACATAAAACGCATAAAGAACGTTGGAGAAAGGAATCCCTCCCCAGATGTAGATGGTATCTTCTATCAGCACAGCTGTGTGGTACTTGCACCCGGAGGGAACCTCACAGGGACCTTCTCCTCCTGTAGTTGTCACTGGGGGCAACTTCCTCCAGCGCAAAGACACCGTGTTGAAAACGTTCACACACATCTGAGCCATGTTGGCATAGTCGAGCCGCCCAAAGGTGTACACCTTGTGCTCCACAGCAACAGCAGCTTGACCGACTGTCTTTGGCCCTCCGCTCAGATGGAGCGTCCAGCGGAACATTTCTCACACCGTAGTTTACAGTGAGTCTCACCATGTAAAAGTACAGTCCTAATGGGTGTGAAAAGGCATATTATTGTTTCAGTGGCACAAATGACGAATCCACGAAGCCGATGAGTTGGGTTTGGCCAATCAAGGAAGCCGATGGCTGTTGATAGAGAATCGATCGCCAGCACAATCCCCCGAGTCCAGGAAGTTCGTGGTAATCCTCTGCGAGCAGACAGTTTGTTCAGAAGTGCTGCCTGGACATTTTGAGAAATCACTACGAGCAGCTGGATTTGTTGTCAAAAGTTGCTGGCGATTGATCTTAAAGCACATGGTTGTGATGTTGTTGCGTGATGACATCATGACGTAGAATACCCAATGACGTTACTCCAACCGACTGTCATCGGGTAGATGTCAGCAGAACGTCAGCATGTCATTAGGTACATTTTGATGCAAATACTTTTATACTTTTACTCAAGTACATTTTGAATTCCGGACTTTTACTTGTAACAGAGTATTTCTACATTGTAGTATTGATACTTTTACTTAAGTAAAACCTTTGATTACTTTTTCCCCCACTGCCCCTGTTTGGCCTGGGCAGATATAGAGGGCTGTCCCTTCATAGTTGTTTAATCGATTGGTCATTTGGTCTTAGTCAACCAAGGCTTTTATTGCGAACGCAGCGCAAGTGGAGCTTACTATGAAACCGTGCTCGGGTTGTGTGTGTGTCTGTCTGTCTGTCTGTGTGCAGTATTGTGTGCACTGCCTGTGTGCAGCCGCGCCCCCATGTGACTCACGCTCTCATTGGCTGCTGACAGATCTCAGAGTGCACTACAGTGTGGCTGAAATCCGCCTGCCCCTGGGTGACTAATTACACTCCTCTGAGAGAAATATAGCAGCTACAGTCAAAAATAACACATCTAAAAGCATCTAGACAAGTTCAGCTATTGGGATATCTAAGAATTCCATGTCATTTGTGCATATTTCAGGCCGGATGGCAAGTTGAAAACGCCTTAAAACACAACAAACAAACATAACATAACAATTTAAAAAAGACAAATGGGGCTAGCGGTATGGAGCCTTCTTGTGGCGGCCCTGTTCTCACTAAGTTCACTGTACCACCCACTTCTCTACAATTGCTCATTCCTTTCTATTCTTCTTATTGTTATTTTCGAGCTGCGTTCGCTTCCCGCGTTCGCTCGTCTTACTTGTATTAGTCATTTTGTATTTGCTTATTTCAATGGTGAATGAATTATTTCTTGCCAAATGGTTTCATGTAAACCTCTTTTTTTTTCAATTGGGCCTGTCAATCCAGCAGCCATTGTGAAATCAATATTAGAATGTTCCGTTCTCGACCTCACCAAGTTGAAAAAAGGGGTCCGATTTACCCCCTGGCGGCCGTCCGATAAATTTTTTTTTAACGATGTATTATTTTGCCAATATATGGCAAGTATATGCTGCATATATGCCATATCCAGGTTCATATATGTGGATATATAGGAAATATATTTCTCATATATAGCTTATACATGCACATATATGCCGCATATGCGGATATGTACATAAATGTAGAGACATATGTAGGCGGCCAATTTAAAATATGTCACTTATATGATAAACATAATATGTTGCATATATAAAAACCTATATTGTTCATATATTTCCTTTGCCCCCCCCCCCCTCCCCCCTGCTGGCAGAGGCAAATATCGCCTATGAGTAACAGTACTTGAGTAAATAAGCTCTATTACTCTCTGCCTCTGTTCCTCACCACACTGGTTTTATGTCGTCATTGTGAGGACGGCTGTCTTAGTTTCAGTGCCAGCTATGACTGCGTGCCGCGGCAACGAATGTAACCCAACACCAGTGCCATAAACCACTTGGCATTATGTTGTGTGTTATTGTGAGCCCGTCACCATGGTGGCCACAACTCACACATTGTCACTGTCGGGCAGAAACCTTGTATCTCTGTATCTCATCTTTTTATTTTAACTTTGTTTTAGTTTTTAGTTTTTTTTTAATAAAATGCATACAATAGTGCTACACAAAAGTAGTGAAAATAGCAGATCTACAAGCTTGTAGATCGGATATTTTCACTATTTTAAAATGTTTTTCAAATAAATAAAAGTCCGGAATTCAGAATTTACTTAAGTAAAAGTACAAAAGTATTGGCATCAAAATGTACTTAAAGTACCAAAAGTAAAAGTACTCATTATGCACAAGGTCCTATTTCACAAGTTTTCAAATGTATAAAAATCTTTTGAAAATAGCAGATATACAAGCTTGCGATGCGTCTCATCGCGACACATTGTGAGCTTGTAGATCGGCTATTTTCAAATGGCCAAAATATATATAGGGCTGAAGTGGTTAGTGTATATTTTCTAATATAAAAATCATAAAGGAGTGCTACACAAAAGTAGTGAAAATAGCAGATCTACAAGCTTGTAGAAATATATTTTCACTATTTTAAAATGTGTTTCAAATAAAAATAAAAATTAAGTTTGTTGGAAGTTTGTTTCCACACAACAGCAACTAAATACCCAGTGCTGTACTCAACCGCAGTACTTCAAATGTATAGATACTCATGGTCAAATATTGCTCAAGTGAACTTGAGTTAAAGTATTCAAGTATTCAAAAATATATTCTTTAAAAAAATTAATTAAAATATGTAAAGGTAGTGTAAGTGATTGGTTAGTTTTGGGCTTCCTTTTTTGTTAAAAAAGGTAACGCTGTACATTCTGATAGTAGTCATTTCTGTAGAGTGTCCCTCCCTCTCTCTCCAGCTCTTTAATAAACAGAAAATACATACTGTACACTTCAAGTGCGTTGACAATGGGTTGACAATTTCAGCCAATCAGGCGAGAGTACCCATTCATCAGCTTCAATTTGATAGTGTTGTTCCATTTCTTATTCTTGTCCGTTCAATTATTTGTGTCATCACTTACAAATTCACAATGTTTATCCTGTATGAATTCTCTCTCCTGATTGGATCAAATCAGTATCCTGACCTGAAAATGCATTTTCTGTTTGCTAAAGAGCTGGAGAGAGGGGGATACCTCTGTTACTGAACAAACACTCTATAGCAATGATTACTATCAGTTATTATTTTAACAGAAACATATCACTACAACTCATCATGATGTGTTGTGTTGTGACCTTGTAGATCAGCTTTTTTCACTCTTTTTAAAATAGAGCTTAAGTGGTTCATTCATCATATTTATTTTATAATTTTTTGGTTTGGCACCCGGGGGTCCCTTCCTAGAAATGTGAGGAGTCAAAAGCACAATTTGTATTTGAGATGTAGAGCAGTGAAAGTCATAAGCTACCAAAAAAGAAAACTACCCCTAATGCTCAAGTAAAGTATGGTTACTCGAAAAAGGTACTTAAGTACAGTACTCAAGTAAATGTAGCCTACTTACTGTCCACCACTGCATGGTGGCTACAACTCACACATACCTGCCACCGAGGGGGCGTGACAGGGGCAGGGTGACAACAGAGAGTCACATGACAGCAATTCATCAAACATAAGTGACATAAGTCTGGGGATTAAAGAGGGAATCGATAAATCCAGCACTTTAAATAACCGTGACCTTTGGACCCAACCAACCTGTCACATGTAGTAAGTAGTGGACATCCACCGTGTGTACAGGGATGGGAAACTACCCACACACACACACACAGACAGACAGACAGACAGACAGACAGACAGACAGACAGACAGACAGACAGACACACACACACATTGAGATGGGAAACTACACACGCACACACGCACGCACGCACGCATGCACACACTCACACACACACACACACACACACACACTGAGATGGGAAACTACATACCTGCACACACACACACACACACACTGAGATGGGAAACTACACACACTCACACACACACACACACACACACACACACACACTGAGATGGGAAACTACATACCTGCACACACACACACACACACACACACACACACACACACACACACACTGAGATGGGAAACTACACACACACACACACACACACACACACACACACACACACACACACACACACACACACACACACACACACACACACACACACACACACAGGTGTTGCGTGTGCGTCTCGGTTTACAACATCTATCTCTTTCTTCAAGGTTGAGAAATAGCATGGGTGTGTGTGTGTGCGTGTGTGCGTGCGCGTGCGTGTGCGTGTGTGCGTGTGCGTGTACTTGTATCACGGTTGAGGGACAAATGTCCCCACAACAAGTATATTAGAATTTGAGAAACGGACATAGACCTCAAAAGAGAAATGGTTCCTGTATGGTAAAGATTCAGGTTAGGCCTTCAGTTAGACATTTAGAGGTTAAAGGGTTAGGAGTTGGGGTTAACGTTATGCAGGATTTATACTTAGTTGCGTGCCGGTGTGTCACGCACCGTAAAACAGCTGATCCACAAGCTTGTCGATCGGCTATTTTCACCGAAAGCTTTTCCCCACAATAACAGAAAACAGAAAAGACACTAGTATTGAGCTCATATCACGGCACCGAGTGCCGCGCTACGATTTTGTAGATCTGCTATTTTAGAAAAATCGTATATATATTTTTAAAGCGAACATTTTTAACTCAAATCTTTGCTTCTGGGGGGTCCCTGGAACTAAATATTTTGAGATAGAGGTCTGCGGCCAAATACATATAATTTTGGGGGTCCTTGACGTGAAAAGGTTTGAGAACCACTGATATACTGTAGCACCATATATGTTTTTTTCAAAAAACTGTTAAGATTTAGAAGACATTTGTAGAATTGGCCTCAGGTCTTCATGGGTTAAGTGGTTAAGGTTAGGGACAAAATGCAAAATAAAAAAAACTATAATAAAAAAAATAAAATAAAAAACGCCTCCCTAAAATGTTGACATCCTCACAAGTATACTAATACAAAAACGTGCGTGCGTCCGTGTGCGTCCACAGTGTGTGAGTGCATGCGCGCGCAGTGGTCTCGGTTTTGAGTCTTGGGGACAGATTCCCTCAGCGGTGACAAAGACACTAACAATAGCTGTCAGTGTGTTGTAACCCTGCCCTGTCAACAGCCTAGTGTCATCCAAGGGGAGACCTGTTTACCGGGCGTGCACATTGATTGCATATGCTGGGTCAGGACAAGTAGGGCAGTGGGGGAGGGGAGGGGAGGATGGGGGGGGGGGGGGGTGGACGTCAGGGAGGAGGAAATCTCTCCAAACCTCCTTCAGGGGAAACACATCACACTGGGTTCACTCATGCGTGCATGCATGCATGTGTGCATGCATGTGTGCGTGCATGTGTGCGCGCATGCGTGCGTGCATGTGTGTGTGTGTGTGCGTGTTTGCGTGCGTGCAGTGGTGCAACAAAGCAGTGGTGGAAAAAGTACTCAAATGTGTTACTTAAGTAAAAGTATCAATACTGCGATGTAGAAATACTCTGTTACAACTAAAAGTCCGGAATTCGAAATTGACTTGAGTAAAAGTACAAAAGTATTGGTATCTTAAACTCAGCCCGTCGGGGTTCAAGTACCTAGGGATCAACATAACCCATACTCTACCATCCCTTTATGCTGCTAATTTCACTCCCCTAATTACCCAACTCAAGACAGACCTTCAAAAGTGGAAGTCATTACCTCTGTCACTGATTGGTAAAATCAATGTTGTAAAAATGAATATTTTGCCCAAATTTCTTTTTCTTTTTCAATGTGTCCCTCTGTTCTTACCTAAACAAATTTTCAAAACAATGGACCAAACTATTTGTAACTTATTGTGAGACGGGAAAGCACCCAGGGTGAGAAAATCACTACTCCAACAATTCAAATTCAATGGAGGTCTCGCGTTACCAAATCTCCTCTTCTACTATTGGTCATCTCACATTCACAAATTAACATATTGGCTTCACTCCCCAGAGTTACCATGGTGCAGGCTGGAAGCACAGTCATGTCCATCATCCTCCCTTAGGGCCCTACTCACCTCTTCATTAATCCCTCTACCTTTACAACCAACCCAGTGGTACGATCCACTCTTAAAATCTGGCTTCAATGCAGGCGCCATTTCAAGTTCAAGTCAGCTTCCACTTTGATGCCCTTAGTGCGCAACCACCAGTTCCCCCCATCACTAGTCGATACATTTTATACATTTTGGCAGAACAAAGGCATTACGTTTTTTAGAGACTTTATAAAAACGGATCCTTTTATAGTTTCTCAGATCTAGCTTCAGATTATAACCTACCTACATCACATCTGTTTCGTTATTTTCAAGTTAGACACAGTGCTACAGCTCTTTTTCCTTCCTACCCTTCGCTACCGCCTAAACAGTGTTGGGATGACTTTCTTACATTTAAACCTCACCAGGATTCACTTATCTCTAAAATATACGACAAACTTATGACCTTTGACGATCAACCTATAGTTAAGGCACGGAGAGCTTGGGAAGAGGAGCTGGGAGCACACTTAATAGACTTTTGAGACCAGTGGTGGGACAAAGCAATACACAAAATCGGATCAAGCACACCATGCGCAAGGCTAGAACTTATACAGTTTAAGGTATTACATAGGGTTCACTTTTCCAAAACTAGACTATCAAAAATGTTCCCATCCATAGTAGACCAATGTGAAAGATGCCACACCTCACCATGTAACCTGAGTCATATGTTTTATTTCTGCTCCAAATTTAATACATTTTGGAATGATTACTTCGACACTCTGTCCAAGGTTTTGGGTCTCGAAATACATAAGAACCCCCTAACAGCCATATTTGGGGTCACAAGTGGTTGTGGTACTCGGACCAATTCCATACAATCAGATGTACTAGCTTTCACATCTTTATTGGCGAGACGTTGTATTTTACTATTATGGAAATCGTCTAAAGCTCCATCCACGTCCATGTGGCTCAGAGACGTTATGTATTATATCAAGTTGGAAAATATCAAATATTCCGTAACGGGCAAATCCGCTATGTTTTCCCATAAATGGGATCCATGTATTACTTATTTCAACGCACTACAAACTCTGCCCCCCCCCCCCCCCCACCCTACCTACCTTCCCTTCCCCCTGTTCCTCCCCCCTTTCTCTCTCCTTTTTCTTCTTTTTCCCCTTTCTCTCTTTAACTATCATTTCAATCTTTTTGCTAAATTTTACTTATTTCTATCAACAGTGTACACACTCCGCAGTAATTTTCATTGCTACCTGAACTAAATTCCCTAAAAAAAATTAAATATATATAAAAAAAGAAAAAAAACAGTATTGGTATCAAAGTGTACTTAAAGTACCAAAAGTAGAAAGTACTCATTGTGCAGAATGTCCCATTTCGCAAGTTGTCAATTGAATAAAATGTATACAAATCTTGCATCTTGCAGGATTTGTATACATACTAAAAAGGTTTAGTCAATGCATTGAAATTTAGACAGATAGAAATGATAGATTTTCCAGACATTTCCAAACAACATCAGTAGTGAAAATCGCAGATGTAAGAGCTCACAATACATCACGTCTCACAGGACTCTCACACGTTGTGAGCTTGTAGATAATATTTTCACTCTGTTTGAAACAGGACTCAAGTGGTTAATTTATAATGCACTTTTTGTTCCGATTCCTAGAAACGTAGTGGAGTCAGAAGTACAATATTTGTCTTTGAAATGTATAGTGGAGTGAAAGGAAAAATGACAAATATTCAAGTAAAGTACAGATACTCAAAACACCTAAGTACCGCATACTCAAGTAAATGTACTTTCGTTACTGTCCACCACTGATGTAGCCTTTCATTCAGGTTTGTGGATGAGATACTGCATCGCGCAACGACAGTCGCTGTAGAATCCATTCTCAGATCTGTGGTGCCCACAGTTTATTCCTAACATCAGTTACCTAGCGACCGAACCCCCCCCCCCCCACGCGTACACACACACACACACACACACACACACACACACACACACACACACACACACACACACACACACACACACACACACACACACACACACACAACCCCTCCTCTACTTTTTAAATTTCAAGGACCCTCGGTTTGATCTATTTTTATTAGCCCACAGACCCCTTATCCAATGCCATTTATTTCTTTGTACCTCAGTGTTAAAAGAACATTTCATCCATTATCAACCATTTCTTCGTATAATTGGTCCTCACTAATGTGCATACATAAGATGGCACCATTTCTGTCTCATCTGAGGGCTGTGTTCATAACAGTTCATAAACAGGCCTACCAGTGAAATCGTCAATGAGGATTCCAAGCTAATAGAAACTACAGCCTTTTCTCTTACTGGAAAGTTAGCATGCTATAATGGAATGTAATTAATAGGATTAAGGATTACTGCATGTTTTTTGTGAGGGTACCTATCCTAGGCCCTAGGGGACACGGGGAGAACATGCAAACTGACAGAAAGGCCCTTTCACCAACCCCACCTGGGTATGGGCACTGATGATGCGGAGGAGAGGACACGCCCCAGCGCCCACAGCGTCCCCGGCGGGAATCGAACCCAGGACCTTCTAGCTGTGAGGCGACAGGGCTACCGACTGCACCACCGTGCCCAGATAGGCGGATTTCTGAACTGTCCAGCCCTCCTCTGAGACACAGAACAAATAGACAGAGAACGTACTGATGCCATACGGGTCCATCGGTACGCTCTCGGAGTTACAGACCCGTTAAGTGTCCGTTTTGGGCCCCTGGTGGTCCCCGGACCGGACCTTTTGAGAACCAGCGCTGTAGAGAGACATCTAAGGCCCTGTTCAGACGGACGTCCCAAATCCAGCTCAAATCTGATTGTCTATCCAGATTGGAGTTGCATTGTTTTTATGCCATCTCAACAGCAAAAAACACACACACATGCAAAATCAGATTTGAATCACTTTCCTTAGCCTTGTTCAGACTGCATAAAACCAATCCGGCTCCAATATGGATATAGGAAATCAGATTTGGGTCTGCATTTGGGCTGCCAGACTGAACAGGGCCTCTGCGACACAAGCATACAGTACCCGTCACGCCTCGTTCGTGGTACATTCGCTTCAGTGGAGTGCAGGACAGGTTTCAATCACATGTCAGGCTTTGTTTCTGTGACTTAACCTTACAAAAATGCATGCACACTGTGCATTGCACAGTCTCCTACGGACCAAATATACCATGACTGACTGCTGTACAACAGTGTTCCTCAAACACTTTCATGTCAAAGACCCTCAAAATGGATATAGGCTATATGAACAGTTTGGGGCTAGAGTCCCCCATAAGAGAAGATGTTTTGTTAGATTAGACATTAGAACTGTCTATACTGGTGGGGAGATAACAGAGGAGAGTGTGAAACCCATGAATAGTGATTCTCATTCATTCTCTCAGTTGGCTAACAGGTGAAATAACAGTGAAATCAACCGCTTTTCAACCTGGTGCACATATTTTGGGCATGTCTTTATAGGTGAAAATGCAAAAAGAAAATTAACTAAAATAGCAGATCTACAAGATCACAAGATGTCGCAATGCGGCACCTTGTGACCTTGTAGATCTGCTATTTTAGCTACTTTTGAACATTTTTTCCAAAGTATAAAACTTTGAGTGGTTAAACTCATCCATGATTTTGCTGGGGACCCCCCTGGAACTCCCTCAAGGACCACCTGTGAGTCCCCCCGGACCCCACTTTGAGAACCCCTGCTCTAACAGTATATTAGGACCCCTATCAGAGATGGAGAGCCATGGGCTGCATGCAGTCCAAACGCCAACAAAACAGCATTATATTATAAAAGGCGGACACTCCCACCTAGCGGGCAGAACGGGGTAGTGCGCCTCTGCATGACTCATCGCTTGTCTCTCAACAGCTGCACTCAGACATTGGTTACAAAATGTACCAGCTGACTTGTGCTGCACAGCAACATGGCAGAGCATCGCTCTGTCTGCTCTGTCTCCTTGGGAAAGGGGAACAAAATGGCATGTCAGTGTCATGGGTGGCTGGGGTGGGGTGGGGTGGGGTGGGGGAGAGACAAAGGGGCTACTCTTCAATTATCCCTTTAAGACCCTGGGAACGCATCTGTGTCATTTTTATATTTGAGCTAAAAAAGCATAATTTTACACTTTGGCTATTCAAAAATAGCAGATATACAAGCTCATAGCGCTACGAGCTTGTAGATCTGCTATTTTTGAAAATGTTTTAAAACGTGTGCAAATCTTTGAATATGTATATATTCTTTTGAAGCGAAACATTTTTACTCAAATCTTTGCTTCTGGGGGGGGTCCCTGGAACAAAATATTTTGAGATGGTGGTCTGCGCCCCAAATACATAATCATTTTGGGGGGTCCTTGACTTGAAAAAGTTGGAGCACCACTGATAAAGCAACATTGACATTTGTATAGAATCGGCCTCAGGTCTTAATGGGTTAAATTCAATATAAACAGGGAGCAGGGGCCCTGAAACCTCAGCGCATGTTGTTCGCAGGTAAACTCACCATACGATATGTATTTCAATACAGGAGTCACAAGGGGCTACGCATCCTGATACAATACGTTGACCGTTATAGCAATGATGGAAACACCCCCCCCCCCCCCTTTGTGTTATCCTTTTAGCATAACCTTTGACTGTACTACCTGTACTGTTGAAAAACATGTTAATAAAGTATTCAATCAATCAAGCACACATGACCAAAATATGCCTGGCATGGCCAGACTAATATCACTGCGTAGATATTAGTCTGGAATCTCTGTGTGGAACCTGCATTTCCGAGGGGGCAAATTAAAAAAATGCTTCCGGTGATAAACCCGCCCCAGATTTGCATACTGGGCCCTGATTGGTCCCTCACAGCTTCGGAAGGGAGAGAAATCCAATCTCTATTGAGAGAGGCCAGACCTAATCTGCTAAGGGCAATTTTTTTGTGCAATGGCAAATTGGTCTGGAACCAGGCTAGACCAAATGCCACAGCAAGGCAGATATTGGCTTTGAGAGTGACAGGAGCTATAGCTTTAGTTTCACTGCTGTTTTTCCATGTCCTCTCCGGTCTCCTCTCACTCCTTTCCACCTCTACATCAGTGGTTCTCAACCTGTGGGCCGTGAGGATATTGCAATTGGGCCCCCAAAATAATTGGCAACCATTTTTTATGACAACATAATTCATTCATTCACAATCGATTGACTAATCGTGAAAATAAAAACGCACACTGCCCACCCATCTGGCCACCTAAGTGGTCAGATGGGTGCTCTACACAGCATAGGGATTTGCCAGTGTGTAGGGTAGGGGCTCTGATCAATACAAAACAAAATCTTTGAAATAACCCAGAAAACTAAATATTGCGACACAGGTCTCTCGCTATACTGAACGATACAATGCGGACATCACCGATATACGTGACCCGATATTGAACATTTTGAGCGCAGCCCTACTCAAAACCCATGAGCTAACAGGTAGGCAAACAAATAACATTATTTATAGTGCACCGAAGTCTCACATCACTGCTGCTGGAGGGCGCTATACCCCTCGGTCACAGTATTATTTTTTGTATTTGAATTCCCATGAGGGAATCTTATATTATGTCATATAAGAACTGTGTTCCAAAAATAAACAAACCACCCAGGTGATTTCTCTCATATGGATATGAAGCATCACCTTACGATGAAAAAGTACTAATTTATCCAAAGAACATATTTAGTTTTTCTCCAAACACAGACTTTATCAAATGTAACTCAATGTCATAGACAACACATACCTGACAAAATTACCAGGTTAGTTTGCTTATTTTTGGAACAGAATTCTTATGACGCGATCGAAGATTTGCCTATGGGAATTCCAATACAAAAAACAACGCTGTGACCCAGGGTTAGTCTGGGAGTGACGTCAGGACTCCGGTACTCTATTGTCTGGAGCTCAGTGGCTGCATGGTGCTTATTGGTGCAGCGTCGACACTACTCACCTCTGTGCAAGATCGCCCGACAAGGTGACCAGCCGCCAAAGGGTGACAAATCCAATGGACTGTTACAGTTCAGAGCTTGAAGAGCTGTGTGTGTGTGTGTGTGTGTGTGTGTGTGTGTGTGTGTGTGTGTGTGTGTGTGTGTGTGTGTGTGTGTGTGTGTGTGTGTGTGTGTGTGTGTGTGTGTGTGTGTGTGTGTGTGTGTGTGTGTGTGTGTGTGTGTGTGTGTGTGAGAAGCCAGGATTTCACATTCTTAGGCCTCTCATCTCTCCTCTGATAATCCCAACAGTCTGAAGGTGACTTTTGAATCACAGTGAAAGGCCTTCTTCTCCTCGGGGGGCCTGTTTACTCCTTGTCTCCGTATTCCTCCGTTCCAGTGGGTGATTTGTAACTCGGTGTCCTTGTGGTCCATGATTAAGGTGCTATAATGGCTGAGGTGGTAGTGGTGGCCGTGTGTGACCTTCAAAACAGGTGACATATTTAATTGTTGCCGTTTCACATAATGGCATCGGTTGGTTCCCAACCTAGTGGATCCATTATGGTGATCCAGATCGATCGATATAATAAACGTGCTCTGACAATGCACGTGGCCCACGCATCTGACCAAATGGGTGGGCCCGCAAAACACCTTTTGAGATTTTCAAGTAGATCCATGATCGGCTGATCCAGAAAAGGTTGGGAGCCGGGCTGCCATTATGGAATTGATTGGATGTTTTTAGTCAGTATAGGGTGTCTTTGCATGGTAGCCAGAGGGACGGGCTGCTCGCCTGAGCTATACTCGGTTTGCGAGCCCCCTTTGTTTTGCTTGTCGTTTGGATTAATCGCTCGAGCGACATATGTGGGTCATGCTCTCAGCTTGCCTAAGGTGCGCAGATAACACGCCTAAATCTTATCTATAGCTGCCAAAATATGTATTTACTACATTTTCACACAATATTAATACATGTCAGTGATGTAAAGCAACATGGAAAGCCAGCAGGCAACGTGATGGATGGTGGCCTTGTCTTTTCTCTACAGTTTGTTCTTGTTTTTTTCCCCCTATTATTCCAATCACAAGAGAGACAAGTCTGGAACGTTGCTATAGAAACTGCATCCACGGTTAACTGCAGAGAACCTTTGGCGCCACAAGGTGTCGCTCTTGTTTTACAAGTGCTGCGTTTATTTTTTTCCCCCCTTAATATCCTGGCATTTAGAAATACGAGAGGTTTAGATTATATTAAGCTCTTATCATCAATACAACATTCCAGAATGTAAATTTAAACTATTTAAAATAGTTTCTGTTCTGTCCTTCAACAATTGCAATATGATTGTTTGGTTTCTTGTACACAGTGCTGAAAATGGTCAATAGCCTATTACAACAATGACACGCAATAGAAAGAGGAGCAACTAATTAGCAGTCCTAATAGCATCATGACTGAGCCTTGATCGATTGATCGATCCCTATAGGCTACAACTAGTCTGATATAGCAGTGGTTTTCAACCCTTCTCATATCAAGGTCCATTATTTATTCGGCATTTGAGCCACGGACCACCATTTGATGAGATTGACTCTCAGACCCAAATCTTAGAATATTTTGTTGTCGTTGGATACGATTTTGTCCACAATTCCATGCTGTATTGATGTTGGTACTAGGCCTATAGGAGAGGTGAAAGGCAAACTTTGATCAAAAGAACAATTAGTTAATTAAGTAATGGAGATGTTTAACAATAATTTAACTCTTGAGAGCTTAAAATTAAACCAAATGGACCCGTAAGGGTCCATTTGGTTTCATTTTACACCCTCAAGAGTTAAAGATATATAAGGGTCCATTTGGTTACCAACTCTCCATCATTTAGCTGGGGACCACCTGGAAGGTCCCTCAAGGACCCCCGGTGGTCCCCGGACCACTGGTTGAGAACCACTGTATATAGCTATAGCGCAACAAAGCGCTTTGATTTGAATAAGACGCCATGGGGTGCAGCACAGCTATGGAACGCGCACAGTCACAGACGCTCTTATATAGGACCTTTGCTTTGCCAAAAAAAGCAAACGTTTTGGCAAATATATTACTCCACATAGCAGCGTGTAATAACGGGGACCTATACCTATGTTATGTTCTAGCAACACATGCAGAGCTGGAGAAACGCAACGAATGGCGAGCGCACCTTTGGCATGATACAAATAAATGAATGCATTATGCATGTAAAAGACGATGGAAATAACAGGTGTCCAATTCCACTGTGTCCATAATAACGCTAACACACCACCACCACGAGCCACGTATACATCATTCTATAGATTAATTGGTCCTATTATTTATAGTCTCTCTGTTAGGCTACTTCAGACAGATCAGTAAAATCAAATGTAAACTTTGAAACACTAAAACTTACGATTTATAGGGTTAATAAATTACTAAGAACGGTTTCATAAAGTGCTTTACGAGGCTGATAATATTATTTCCCAAGCTTTGCTTTTTCATATTTTTTTTCAACCTTTCAACAATGACGCGCATATAATGGATATAACGGAAGACTTTCTCTGTGTGTGTGTGTGTGTGTGTGTGTGTGTGTGTGTGTGTGTGTGTGTGTGTGTGTGTGTGTGTGTGTGTGTGTGTGTGTGTGTGTGTGTGTGTGTGTGTGTGTGTGTGTGTGTGTGTGTGTGTGTGTGTGTGTGTGTGTGTGTGTGTGTGTATGCTATGAATATTCTTAAACCACAGTTTCCATGATCCTTCTGTTGCAATATTCTGGCAAATCATTCCTTCCTCGTGCGTGCGTGTGTCGGGGATGCCAGTCAGAAATAAGAGCAAGCCAGGGCGCAGAATGGAGATGTATACGCGCTGAAAGAAACGCACGTTTCATCAGCTCAACAACCACTGATGTTTCCACTGTGACAGTGGATACACATACTGTATGTTACTAATCATACATCAGTGAGCTTCCCAGTGAAAGCCTTCTGCGGGCTGCAGTTGGTGTATTTAATGGAGTCCGCGTCCTCGCTGTTGTCCATGTAGTCTGACTTGCAGTTGAGCGACTGCTTGCTGTCGCTCTTCTGAAACTCGCCAAACTGCGGCTGCTGCCCGCAGGTGACGTGCGTGTACTGGAACTGCTCCTCGTGCTCTGTCTCCCGGTGGTAGAAGTAGTTGAAGTTGGACACGATGACGGGCACGGGCAGCGCAATGGTGAGCACGCCGGCGATGGCGCACAGCGAGCCCACGATCTTGCCGCCGATGGTGACCGGGCACATGTCCCCGTAGCCCACCGTGGTCATGGACACCACCGCCCACCAGAAGGCGTCCGGGATGCTGGAGAATCCGCTGTCCGGGTCGTCGGTCTCGGCGAAGTACACCGCGCTGGAGAACAGGATGACGCCGATGAAGAGGAAGAAGATGAGCAGGCCCAGCTCCCGCATGCTGGCCTGCAGGGTCTTCCCCAGGATCTGGAGGCCCTTGGAGTGTCTGGACAGCTTGAAGATGCGGAACACCCGCACCAGGCGGATGACCCGCAGGATGGCCAGCGACATGGCCTGCTGGCCATTGCCCTGGTGCTCCGCCAGCTCCAGGCCCAGCGTGATGAAGTAGGGCATGATGGCCACGATGTCGATGGTGTTCATGATGTTCTTGAAGAACGCAGGCTTGCTCGGGCACGCCGCGAAGCGCACCAGCAGCTCGAAGGAGAACCAGATGATGCACAGCGTCTCCACGATGAAGAAGGGGTCCGTGAACGGGTTGGGCTTCTTCTTTGCGTCCGCGGTGCCGTTCACGGCGGCACCGGCGTCCAAGTCCGAGTCCTTGCCGTCCTCCCTGAACTCGGGCAACGTCTCCAGGCAGAAGATCACGATGGAGATCAGGATGACCAGCACGGAGACAATCGCGATGCCCCTGGCGGGGCCCGAGCTCTCCGGGTACTCGAACAGCAGCCAGACCTGCCTCTGGAACTCGTTGTCCGGCAGCGGCCGCACCTCCTCCTTGATGAAGCCCTCGTCCTCCTTGAAGTTCTCGATGACCTCCTCGCCCAGCTCGTAGAACTTGATCTCCTCCATGAAGATGTCCACCGGCACGTTGACGGGTCTGCGGAGCCTGCCGCCCGACTGGTAGTAGTAGAGCACGGCGTCAAAGCTGGGCCGGTTCCGGTCGAAGAAGTACTCGTTCCTCAGCGGGTCGAAGAAGCGCATCCTCTTGCGCGGGTCCCCCAGCAGGGTGGCCGGGAACTGCGCCAGCGTCTTCAGCTGCGTCTCGAAGCGCAGCCCGGAGATGTTGATGACCACCCGCTCGCAGCACTCCTGCAGATCGTGCTCGTCGTGGCTCTCGTGCCGCTCCGGGTCGTACACAGCATCCTGGGACAGGGCGGCCAGTGCCACGGTCTCATCCAGGTTCTCTCCGGGCACTACAGTCATCTTTCTCCCCCAAAAAAGGGCAACGCTGCTGCTGCTCCTCGCGCCACCACCGCCGCGGTCCCTGCTGCTCCTTGCCTCCTCTCCCTCTCCCCCGTCTGTCTGTCTGTCTGTCTGTCTCTCTCTCTATCTCCCCCTGTCTCTCCCCCTGTCTCTCCCCCTGTCTGTCTGTCTGTCTGTCTGTATGTCTCTCTCTCTCCCCCTGTCTGTGTCTGTCTCTAGTCTCGCCCCGTGCGTATTTTTTTGTCGAATTACCAAAACGCTCGCCCCAAAACACAATCGCCCCCGGGGCAAATCCGGCGACCTCGGAACGGTCGCCTCCTGGTGTATATCCTAAACGTAACCTCAGTAAACTATGCCTAAACCTAACCTTATTCCTAAACGTAACCCCAGTCAAGCTATGCCTAAACCTAACCTTATTCCTAAACTTATTTCTAACCTTATCCACAGTAAAACAAATACATGAAAAGGCTGCAAAAAAACTGCCGGTCCACGGGTGAAAAAATGGGGGCGAGCGTGTTTTGGGGCGAGTCTTCCGATTACCGCGTCGTTCTCCTCTCCGTCTCTTGTCTCTTATTGTCTCTCGCCCAGTGCGTATTCGTGTCCGCTCCGCTCCGCGTTATTTGGGAACCGAACGGGGTGCGTGTCTCTCTCTCTCTTCCCCCCCGGCCCCCCCACCCGTCTGCGTCCCCGGGCTGTCTGCGTGTTGCTCCGCTGTCACGTCTGCGGGTGTGTTGTTGTTTGTGTTGTCATTTCCCCCCCGTTCCTCGTTGCCGTCTCTCCTTCTCCCCCGTGCCGCGCGCACGCTCCCCAGTCTGGACTGTTGGCTGTCAGACTCACATTCAGTGGGTTTTAAGCAGCAACTGCTACTGCCCTCCCCAAGCTGACGTCTCCCTCTCCCTCTCCCCCCCCCTCTCTCTCTCTCTCTCTCTCTCTCTCTCTCTCTCTCTACGCGCGTAAAACACATGCATGCATTCATGTTCTCTATGTGATTCACATTGTCATGGAGCCACGCGCTGTAAACCATTCGTTGCAGTGCTTGAATGAAATGAGATGTTTAACGCTGTGTCGTGCGTAATGAGACCTGTTGTCCACATAAGGTTGCTAATTGCCCATAAGGTTGTACGGCTCCTGATATAAGTACAATGATAACATTACGCACACCCCCGTGGATTATGTCGGCAGTGCTTTTGGAGTCAGCATAATCAACCTTTTCGATCATGGACCCGCGATTTGAATATTCGTTCGGCAATTAAAATGTCAATGTCATCATACAATTAAACGACTAATAGCTTCATTTATATACAGCAGTGGTAAGGACCCCTAAATTGATCCATTTGAGTTAAAAATGTTTGCTTTGAAATATATACATATATTCAAAGATATGCACACATTTTCAAGGTTTTTCAAAAATAGCAGATCTACAAGTTCATGGCACAGCACTCGGTGCCGCGCTATGAGCTTGTATATCTGCTATATGTAGCCTATATATGTATACGTATATGTATATGTGCTATTGTATAGCCTACAAATTTAGCTGGGGACCCCCTGGTCCTCGATCTTGGACCACTGGTTGAGAACCACTGATATACAGTCGTCGCGCACGACGGCGCGCGTCGCTTGCCGACATGAGCTGATCTACAAGCTCGTGTTGTCGTCAAACGACACCGTTGTACCGGGGAGTATAATTGAGGCGCACAGAGGGGACAGATGAACTGCAATGTCATGCACACAACCTTGCTGATGTTGTCCAGCTGCGCATGCAGCTGTTTTCTTTTTTTTCTGTCTTCCACAAGTTGTGCGCTTATATAGTGCGCATATGTTCCATTATACCAGACTTTCAATGGCAACATGCCCTCTGTGTTCTGCTTTCTTTGGCACATTCCTGTTGTGTGTGTGAGTGTGTGTGTACAGTATTGTGTCATCATAACGTTGCATGGTGGACCCGTGGACCTAAATGGCGTTTTAACTTTTCGTCTTGTTTGTGTTGTCAAGGGAAACAGCTGGATAGTAGCCTATATGGCTGCATGCTTGATTTAAAGTGACAACAGCCGTGCGTTTGTGGTCTGTAATTGAACGTAAACACCACGCTGTGCAACAAGTCTGAAAACGGATCGAAATAGGCAGTTCTGTTCTGGCCGGGGCCAGAGCACACACAACACCATGATGACGTCTATTCCTAAAATAGCTGGATTTCTCCCAGGGCTCAGAGGAAAGTTTCTTTTCCCATGGAGTGCCTCGGGGGGAGCGGTGGTTCGAGTGGGGTGGGGGGGGGACTGATAAATACCAAATTAGCGTTACTAACACGTAGTGATATGTAGCCTAGACCAGTGGTTCTCAAAGTGGGGTCCGGGGACCCCCACGGGTCCCCCCACCCAGGACCGCTTCCGCGGCCAAATATCTATCAGTTTAGGGGTCCTTGACTTGCCATGAAAAAGTTTGAGAACCACTGGCCTAGACCAGTGGTTCTCAACCTGTGGGTCCCCCACATGATTTTGGGGGGGACCCAGATGACAGTGAAGTGACATTTTAATGACCTTTAAGACCTTTTTAATACCTCAAAAAAAGAAAGAGAAGAAAAAACCCATAATTACTGCATCAAAGGTAATCAACAAACTATATTGACAAATTGACAAATAATATAAGAGGCAAATGTTTTGAAAATAGCAGATCTACAAGCTCACAACGCCTCGCAGTCGCGTTGCGAGCTTGTAGATCTGCTCTTTTCACGATATTTATAGTGGAACCGAGTCAAACTAAATGTAATGCATCAACTCGTATACATTCCAAGTGCTTGTCAGGGTGGGGGGTCGCCAGTTCAAATATGATTATTTTGGGGGGTCCCCAGTTCAAATATTATTATTTTGGGGGGTCCCCAGTTCAAATATTATTATTTTGGGGGCCTGAAAAGGTTGAGAACCACTGGCCTATAGCCTATGACTATATTAGCCAATAAAAGCTGAATTCAGAAGTTATCTGAGAAGTTATCTCAAAGAGCTGTGTGGCTTCATAATTAATTCAGGCAACAGTTGCCTTTGAGGGCCTGAAGGAAAGAGAAACATTGCATCTTTTTGTTTAACACAGTGGTTCTCAATGGGGTCATTTTGAGAACCCCCCCCCCCCCCCCCCCCCCCCCCCCCCCCCCCCCCCAACTAAATTAGTCATAGCTAGGATAGGAACCAAATGGAACCATGTTACTCTGAGAGTTATCGGGGTGCATGACCTAATACAAGGGGGGGGGGGGGCTTGAAATTAACACGTTTGAGAAGCAACTGGTTTTTCCATTTGTCAGCATAGTCAGTTTTCTGAAGCCATGCAGCATTATAGCGAGATACAAATCTTACTGTGATCTTGTGTCTTTACATCAGTGGTTCTCAAACATTTTCACGTCAAGGACCCTCAAATATGGTGTGCCAATGACCCCCATGAAAGCAAAGATTGGTGTCACTATAATGTTCAAGATTTTTCATAAATAGCAGATCTACAAGCTCATAGCGTGGCACTCGGTGCCGAGCTATGAGCTTTTGAATAGCCAAAGTATAAAAGGTTAAAGTGGTTAAAATGTATTGTGATTTATTGCTATATTAACACATTTTGCTGGGGAACTCCTGGAACCCACCCCCAAGGACCCCTGCGGGTCCCCGGACCCCACTTTGAGAAGCAATGCTTTAGATGTTATGGAGCCTTGAGAGGGTGGAATGTGTATTTTCCTGACATAGTTGGATAATGATTTAGTCCAGTGGTTCCACTTTTTCTGGGTCAGGGTTCGCGGCCCACCCATCTGACCACTTAACACGGCAGCCGTGTACTTTTAAACATATGAATGTGACAGATCAATCAAATCACATTATTTGGAGGCCCACTTGCAGTATCCTCATGGCCCACCGGTGGGGCCCTGACCCACAGGTTGAGAACCAGTAATGGCAGACACAGTCTTGCCGATTTCTGCTCTGATTCACCTCAAAGTATGTTCACTCTGGCTGCCTCAGTCAGCCTCTGAGGAATTTTGATCAGGCAGTCCGGGACTACCTCATTTCCTATATCCTGTGAGCTCATTGCCCATAACGGTGCACGCTCACACGCACACGCACACACACGCGCACGCACACACACACACAAAGACACGCGCGCACGCATGCGCACACACACACACACACACACACACACGCTCGCACACAATTTTCCTACAGTACTTAACTGCCTCTCTTCCTCTGACACAGACACATCTTGTCATGTGCACGCACGCACGCACGCGCACGCGCGCACACACACACACACAATCTTACTTATCTGCCTCTCTTCCTCTGAAAGACACATTTGTGTCACGCACGCACACACACACACACACACACACACACACACACACACACACACACACACACACACACACACACACACACACACACACACACACACACACACACACACACACACACACACGCACACACACTGACAGCAGGTTTGAGACTTCTCGCCTTTCCTTTGCTGTGACACGAGTGATGTTGCTGAGAGGTTTTTCAAAATGTCAGCCTCACTCCCTTGCCATTTCCCCGGCAAAACTCCTCTACCATTGTATCCACAGTATGACTGGTGGCTTGGCTTGTAACCTGTTTCTCTGTGGCCACTGGCCAGTGGTGTAAAGTAACTGTACTTAAGTACAATTTTGAGGTACTTTTACTTTCCTGGACTATTTCCAATTGTCTATACTTTTACTTCTACTCCACTACATCTCAGAGGCAAATATTGTACTTTTACTCCACTACAATTATTTGAAAACTTTAGTTAGTTACTTTGCAGATATAAATTATTACATTATAAAACTACTTTAACCCTATTTCATACCTAGGCTATTTGAAAATAGCCGATCTACAAGCTCACAACGTAACACAAGCTTGTAGACCGGCTATTGTCAAACCTTTTAGTACTTTTACTTTTGGTACTTTAAGTACATTTTGATACCGATACTTTTGTACTTTTACTCAAGTGAATTTTTTATTCTGGACTTTTACTTGTAACAGAGTACTTCTACATTGCAGTATTGGTACTTTTAGTTAAGTAAAACATTTGAGTACTTTTTCCACCACTGTCTGTGGCTACAGGCAGTGAGCCAAGTCAGCCGTCACCACAACTCCACCATGTCCCCGGGGTAAAGGGCTGTCACCCTTATGACATTTCACTTGACGATTAATTGTCATATAAATAGTTGCGATTATCGATTATCTAATACTCGTGACATGCACTTTGTAACCTGTTCTCCATGTGGCTGCAGGCAGAGAGCCAAGCCGCCACCACAACGCCACCACAACGCCACCATGTCAATTAAATTAAATTCATTTCATTTCATTTCATTTCATTTCATTTCATTTCATTTCAATTCAATTCAATTCAATTAGATTGGCATGAGACAACATACGTTTACATTGCCAACGCATAAGTGGAACAAAACAATCAAAACAAAATAATATATGTATGTACAATTAAAAGGGAACAAAGAAATGTGTAAACAGAGCTGTGTTACATTGCAACTTAGAGTAAACTATCTTACAAAACTTACTTTGGGACAAATAGCACATCTTTCAAATGTATTTAAAATTTAACTCAAATAGCAGCGTTTTTTTCAATTGTGTTTAAAGGTAGTGATCACTCGGTGCAGACAGTGCAGGAATACACACAATTATGTCAAAGACTTTTTGTCCGCAGACCCCCATCTGAAAATATTTTGTGCCAGGGACCCCCATACAAGATGTGTGTAGATAAAATATTTCGAAAATATTCCAAATATTTTGAAATGTGCAGATCTACAAGCTCACAACGAGTCACGTTGTGGTACGTTGTGAGCTTGTAGATCGGCTATTTTCAATTAGCCGATGTACATAGGTTTAAAGTGGTAAAACTCATTTTGATGTTATATCAACTAATTTAGCTGGGGACCCCCATGTGTGTGATCATGTGACCTAGTCGCTTCTTTTGGGCTTCGTAGACCTGGGTGCTTGTTTCTCTTGCAAAATCTGGCAACACTGGTTGTAACCTGTTCTCCATTGGCTGTCTCTACAATGCCACCAAGTCCCAGATGGGGTCACATCACACAGGCAGTCAATCTGACAGAAATCTTTATAATCCTTTGTTTTCTTTCATCAAAGTTCCTCGACTTGTTTGTAAGTGTTTTCTTCACCACATGAGAGAGAAATTTGCAACTGAAAGTTACATTTTGTGACAGAAACCGGATTGAGCCCAAGCTCAAGATATTTAGCCTAGGCTGCAGCAGCACTGCAGCCCAGCAAACACAAGGCCAGTCAGCAGCAGCAAGCAGCTCAAGCACCAGGCAGCAGCAAGCAGCTAGCAGCTAGCCACCAGGCCAGCCCAGCACCAAGAGCAGCCAGCTGCCACCACCAGGCAGCAGTAAAGCCAGCACCAGGCAGCAGCAGCAGCAGCTAGCCACCAGGCAAGGCATAGGAGCAGCCAATCACCACCAGGCAGCATCAGACCAGGAGCAACCAACCACCATGCCGAGGAACAACACCAACAGCAATGAGGATCTGATCTCCATGCTGCAGGTGCGTGAATTGATTGAACAACAACAAAAATGCACTATAAAGAACTTATGCTGCAACAGGAAAACGATTACGAAAACCTTCACACAAATGATCATGAACTACATGATCTAAAATCTAGCATCCGTTTCACTCAAAAGGAGGTGCATGGGTGAATTGAAATAGTCCTGCAAAAAGCAGCATCTCCTCTGATTGTGGGTCTAATGAGAAGGAATAGGTTATCCACAAATTGGATACTTTCCCCTTTTTCCTAACCGAATGGGTTCCCAGATTGCAAAATTGAATCTCTACTGACGATAGGCTCAAAAATCATCTATCTATTCAGAGGGCCAACTCAGACGAAGTGCATGGGACTGGACAACCCAAGGGGACACCACCACCACCAGGCCACGTGCAATTGTGGTCATATTCTTAGATTTAAGGAGGAGGCCGTACTGCAGAGGACGAAACACCTGAAAGACACACATTTGAATGAGAACTTTCCAGACCCTGTACGTCAGAGACGGAACGAACGGTTGCCAGCCTTAAAAGCAACCATGGAAAGGGGGGAGATTGCCTATCTTCGCTATGACAAACACCCACCCACCATCACAGCAATGAAAAATGAGGTAACACTGAACTAAAATAGGATTATTTATAATATTTTTATATCCATAAACCATGTGAATATCAACAAAATTACCTAGGAAAAGGCTGTACTGAGCTCATAATAATATTTCTAGTTAAGTTTGATATTAATAATAAGCCTAAATGACTAATATCAAACAATATACATATTCTGGCTATCTCAGAAATGCACCCTGATCACACAGTGTCTGATAATGCTATGAATCTATAGGGACACAGTATTGAAAGATAGGAGCTATGGGGGAGAGGTTGCTTTATCCATTCATCAGAGCCATATTACAGCTAAACTAAGACAGGATCTGATGCCAGGCAGCATTGAGGCTCTGTGGTTGTAGGATGCTGTTATCAACCATCCAGTGCTAAGAGTGACTATTTAAATACATTGATGTATGTGTTGATGTGTGGGTTTATTTGATGGGTGATCTTAATATCAACTGGCTATCACATGAATGCCCACTAAAACCAAAGTTATCTAAATAATTTTCCCCCTATTTTTTCCCCTTTTTTTGGGGTCTTTTATGCCTTTATTTATTTTATGCCTTGAGTAAATGTACTTAGTTACTTTACAGCACTGACTGCTGTTTTATCCTACTGACTCACCTGCCAGTGAGGAGCCCCCCACTAGAGCCTAGCTTCGTCCTACTCCTCCCACCCAGCACTCCCTGCTGACAGGTGCTGCCCCCCAGCCCATAGGAGTATGTGTGGTGACAAATATCACCCAAGCCAATTGTGTTCGTATAGAACACACCATCATAATTCTCATTTCAGTGAAACACACTAGATCACAGGAGCTGCAGTTTGTCATGTCGTCTCCGTCGGTTGGAAAACTTCTATATCCAAAATAGTCACTTTTCAGGAAATGGAAAACAGTGGATCCAATGTATTATTGTGGGATCGCTTTAGCGATCATTTGTGGGATCGCTTTAGCGATCACACTAATGTTATCTTCACTAGTTATTATTATTATTATTCCGCCCGTTTTTGGATTGGTCAAGCTTCACGTGACATCACAATATGTAATATAAATAGGTAAGACAGAATTAATCAGGAACACTCTAGTGTGATACTATCAACATTCATCCCACACTGTTTCTTCAGGAACAGTACTTTCTAGTTATTTAGTGTTCTTGTTAATACATTCATTGGTTTAAATATTTATAACACTCACAGACACACTTAACCACTTTCAACCCGCCATCCCTATTTTTAGGCATGTCATCTCAATATAATTTTCAAAAATGTTAAAGAGAATTTAAAAACAAATAGCCGATCTACAAGCTCATAACGTGACGTGTCACGATGCGACGAGCTGTGAGCTTGTAGATCAACTATTTTTGCTACTGTACTTTTGGATGACAAAGTATGACAAGCAGGGCTGCCAGATCTGCTAATTATAATTTCCCCGCAAGATTTTATTTGAAAATAGCCGATCTACAAGCTCACAGCGCGTCGCATCGCGACGCTTTGTGAGCTTGTAGATCTGCTATTTTCAAATAGCTGATGTATATGTTAAAGTGCTCATGTGGCCCATAGTCGCTTCTTTTGGGCTGGTTTTCCTAGACCTGGTTGCTTGTTTTTCTCATAGAATCTGGCAACACTGATGACAAGTAGGGCAGTCATTACAAAAAAAACAAAAAACATAAAGGGTTGAAATATGGAGATACAAGCTTTCTGCCCGACAGCGACGATCTGAAAAATGCTTCAGTTCTCTTAAGGCCCGTCCCCTCCGGGTTCCCACCCCCATCATGACAAAATCATGCCAGCCACATAATCATGGAAGGGTCCCAGTGGCATGTCACTCCATCACAGTCTAATAAACCTAGAATGAGCAATTTCAGCCTCTGTCTGTCTGAGGACTATAGCTAATGAGATTGAATCTCACATCCTTCAGAAGTTCTCTCCCAACGCAATCAAACATCGCCCTCTGTGTCCCAGTGTTGCTCAAACAGCCATAATTTAGTCATTGTAAAAAACAAAAAAATTAAACATTATTTTATTCACTAGACCGGTGCCCGTTGGGCAACTGCCTACTCAGGAATGATGCAAGTCGGGAACGATGCAAGTTGGGAATGTATGTTATGTAACGTTGTCAATGTTGTCACTTTTATTCTCATATATGGAGATCTCTATCTGTCTGTCTGCCAGTGTCCGTTTTATGTCCATATATGGAAATTCTTGATGTCATCCTTGACGTCATCGATATGCCCGTATATGGGCATATCGGTCTGGCTCAGCGGTTCTGGACAACCGCCTATCCGAGAGATTCGACGCTGGGCACTGCACTCCCTCGTGTCGGGGGGGGGGGGGGGGGGTGTCCAGGGGTCCTTGAGGGAGTCCCTAGCAATATGTACAGTTTACACACTTAATTCCTGTTTTATTTTTCAGCAATTTGAAAATAGTCTATCTACAAGGTCACAACACACGTGAGCGTGTATTACGTTTTTGCCGTTTTTTATGCTTTTTTTGTTGTTAAAAAATTGAGAAACATCTACAAATCTTTTCTTATGGGGGTCACTAGCACAACATCTTTTCAAATAGGGGTCCGCATCCAAATACGTATCCATTCAGGGATCCTTTGTATGACTACGATTGAGAACCACATCACTGCTTCATGACTGTGTCAATGTCAGCAGTGGACCTCAACCTCTCTCCAACCGGTGGTCCTCATCTATCTGTTGTTCTACTGGGACATGAATTTGTTTGTCTGCCGTGAAGTCAGGCAACATTCCTGTTTTAAAACGGCTCTTTGTCCTGGACATTGTCTGAACAAAATCCAAGACCCACTGTTTTAGATCTCAACACACTTGTTGAGAGACAAAAGCCAGAACTATTCCATTTTCTTTAAAATAATGCACCATTTGTGTGAATTATAATTAGTTGCTTGATTCAGTATTTAGATATTTGATATACATTTTAGCAGACACGCCCCCTTCCTATACAAAACCATTATAATTTCAAACTCCATTTGTAACATGTTCGATTCATCAAAAACACCCATCCTTGGTTCTGGTGACTCATCCTGCCCTCCTAATACGTGAGGGGGCTGTGTTTTTTCGATTACTTTTTTCATTTTTTAAAAATGTTTTTTATTGTATTAAAATGTTTTCACTTTAAAACATAATTATTACAAATAAATGAAAAAAGTAATTGAAAAAACACGGTCTCCTCACGTATTAGAAGGACAATATCATGCAGAACCAAGGACGGGTGTTTCCGATTTAATCTAACATGGTTAAAATGGAGTTTGAAGTTACAATGGGTTTGTATAGGAAGGGGGCGTGTCTGATAAAATGAATATCAAATATCTAAATACTGAATCAAGTAACTTAAAAACTGTCCGGGGTGCTCACAAAAGCCTGAGTAGACATTTTTTTCAAAAGTGAAATATCCCTTTGATATACCAGGGTGGCAAACTAGGGGGGCAATTCTTCCTATAGGCGCAGAGCTGTGGCTCTGTCACGTCACGTGACATATAGCTCCTCAGGAGATGTGATAAATCTTCAGGTGTAGCATGTGCACGTGCATACATGCTATCTAATCATTTCACAGGCTCACTTACTTACGCTTCAGAGCGATGTCTTCTTAAGATGAGCAGTATTGTGTTTGGTGCTGGTGTTGGAGCCTTAGAGGGCGATGAAGGTCGTATAGCTCTCGCTGTAAGGTGTACACAGACGGCTGCACACATTGAACTCCATTTATACATTATGTATTATGAGATTGCTTTCAAGACATGCAATTTCAGTTGGAAAAAAAGCATACATTTGTACTGTAGCCTTGAATAGGAATGTTGGAACATGCTTTCACAAGGCTGCGATTCCTGCTGATTTAGTCCCCTATCGATAGTTGAAAAGCTACACGGAAAAGTGTTTCAGTGCACATTTGTAAATGGAAGCATATATAGCCTATATAATTATGTTGCCAGAACCTTCATTAAAAAAGAAAAATATTAAGAAAATGTATTCACAGGCTATGCTTTTCAAAAACAAATACAACAGACTTCAGTTGTCCATGTGCGACCTCACCATCACCTTCTCTTCCCACCCAGTGGTGGAAGAAGTACTCACATATTTTACTTCAGTAAAAGTATCAATACCACAAAAAACTACACTTTGTTAAAGTAAAAGGCCTGTGTTAAAAAAGTTACTTGAGTAAAAGTACAAAAGTATTGGCATCAAAATATACTTAAAGTATCAAAACAAGCTCACAACGCGTAGCCCAGGTATAAAATAGGGCTAAAGTGGTTAATATATGTTTTATAATGTAATCATTTATATACTAAAAGGTTTGAAAATAGCAGATCTACAAGCTCACATGATGCGACCCGTTGTAGATCGGCTATCTTCAAATAGCCTAGGTATAAAATAGGGCTGAAGGGGTTAATATGTTTTATAATATAATTTATATCTGCAAGTAACTAAAGTTCAAATCATTGTAGTGGAGTAAAAGTACAATGTTTGCCTCTGAGATGTAGTGGAGTAGAAGTAAAAGTACTGACATTTTTAAATACTCCAGTAAAGTAAAAAAATACCTCAAAATTGTACTTAAGTACAGTACTTGAGTAAATGCACTTAGTTACTTTACACCACTGTTCCCACCGCCCCGATTTGAGTCCCGACCCGTAGCATGAGAACCTCAGATTTAGATGGATTATAAATGAAAGGAGCCCGGAAGATGAGGGGGAGCCTTGGAGCTGCCGAACTTGTTCCCAGTTTTATCTTCATCTCACAAAGAGATAAAAAGTGGGAAAGCAATTTGAAAATGAGACGCACGTGCGGTGCAGTGGGGAATGAACTCGGTGACACATCTCTTAGTCACTGTAAGCATGGTCCCCAACCACATAACTTTTTGGCTAATTTAAGTGTTAGCGGGGAAAATCTGTAAAGTAAAGAAGGGGAAAAAAGTGTAAAGTAACTACCGTAAGTAGCCTACATTTACTCAAGTACTGTACTTAACTCATTCAGTGCCACTGGACGTCTAAGACGTCCGTTAATATAAGCCCTGAGTGCCACTGGACGACTAAGACGTCCACCCCAAAAAAATAACATTCAAAATTTTTTTATTTTTTGGGGGGGGGGGGGAATGTTCAGAACCCAAGATATCATGATTTGAAAATATTCTGCTCCATTCACTCTTTGTTTAACTTCTTACTGAAAATGGCTGTATCTCGGCTCCTAAGCACTTATTTTTTTACAATGAATTTTGGCTGTGGCACTCAGAGCCAAACTGCCATAAATAAGCCGGGCACTGAATGAGTTAAGTAAAAATTTGAGGTATTTTTACTTTAGTGGAGTATTTCCAATTTTCTGCACTTTCTACTCCTCTACTACATTTCAAATGAAAATATTGTACTTTTACTCCATGACAATTATTTGACAAGTTTAGTTACTCGTTACTTTGTAGATTTTGATTATTATTACAAAACATACATTAACCACTTCAGCCCTACAGTATATGCATTTCGGCCATTTGAAAATAACCGATCTGCAAGCTCACAATGCGTCGCATCGCTACGCATTGTGAGCCTGTAGATCTGCTATTTTCAAAATATATTTATACATGTTGTACATTTGAAAACTTGTGAAATGGGACATTCTGCATGAGTACTTTCTACTTTTGGTACTTTTAAGTACCTTTTGATACCAATACTTTTGTGCTTTTACTCAAGTACATTTTGCAACAAAGTTACACACAAGGCAAGGAAAGTAAAGTGTTTTTGTATAGCACATTTCAACAACAAGGCAATGCAATGTGCTTTAGTGTGCTTTTCAAACATCACTTTTAGATGAAATGCTGTCCTAATTAAGCCCCATTAAATAAAACAAAATTATGAAAATGACTGAAATTGCGGCTGAAGTGCATTTTGGGTGCATTAATTAATTTGTTAAAATGTAAGTTTTACATTTTGGATTAAAGTGTACAAAGGAAATGTTTTAATTGCATGCTTTTACTTCATTAAAAATCCCATTTGGTGGTTTAATGGTGTAATTATTATTGCATCCATTAAACAACCATTACATGTTTCTTCTCGTGCACCCCCTAGAGGCAGCTCAAGCACCCCAAGGGGTCCACGCACCCCACTTTGGGAATCCCTGCCGAGTGCCGTAAGCGGCATGACGACACCAGCAAGTGGTGAGGTTGTATTGACTGTAATGTGGACCCTCAGCATTCCCATCCTCTCTGACCAGTCGAAAGAGAGGATTCAAGCACACCCTGGACCAGATGGTGGGTCGGGTCAGAGCTGCGGAGGTACAGGCCAATACGTTTGTTTCCATTGCTAACGACAAAATAATGGACGTGGAATGTAGATCCCAAAGGCAATGTTATGTCTGCTATGACCCTGTGGAGCTCTGGAATGAGCGACACACACACGCACACACACACAAACACACCGTCTGCAGTGAACTATTATTACAGCAATTAACAAATTACATCATCGTCTAATCGCAATTATTTGAGATAATCGCAATTATTTTTGCATAATCGTTTCCATGATGAAAAATGAATGAAAAAATGAAGTAAAAATGAAAGTCTAATATCTCCCCCGAGCGATAACCCTTTGGCTTAGTGGTTAAGATGTTGGCTTTCCACGCGGGAGACCTGGGTTCGAATCCCGGACGTTACAAATATAATGTTTTAAAGCAAATATTTTAACTCCGATCTGTGCATTTGGGGGTCCCTGGAACAACATATTTTGAGATGGGGGTCCGTGGCCAAATACAGAACATTTTGGGGGTCCTTGACATGGAAAAGTTGGAGCACCACATTTTAAAAAAACTGTTAGGATTTAGAAGACATTTGTAAAATATATATTCAAAGATTTGCAAAAATGACTTATTTCTATCGATTAGTCACCCCATGGAGATGTTGCATTCCTAAGCCAATAATTTGATGACCGGCAGCCGTTCCGGTAGGAGACACAAAGAGTCTCCTTTGCGTCTCCTACCGGAACCGTTGCCTACCGGTCCACTGGTCATCAAATTATTGGCTTAGGAATGCAACAAAAACCAAAATATATCCATGAATTCAAGTCTCCATGGGGTGACTAATCGATTTTGTGCGATTTTGGGTGAACTATCCCTTTAAGACCTGAGGCTGATTCTACTAATGCCTTGTAAATCAGTAGTTCTCACACTTTCAAGAATTTTCTAAAAAGGTCCTGTCGCGCTGCAAGCTTGTACATCTGCTATTTATGAATAGCCAACGCAAAAATCTAAAATGACACGGATGCTTTCCCGGTTTTAGTTGCTTAAAGGAGAATTTTGGACTACGTTTTTCTTACCTTTTCTATGACTGTTATGATATCTTAGGATGAATGGTACAGTAGAAACATTTCATAACTCCATCCCGGGTCCGCCACAGCTTAAAACGTGCGCGGATAGGCCTTGCGTTAGATCGCATATCTTAATAGCTTTTTTTTTCTTTTTTTTTGTGAGATCTGACGTTCATAGTGACAGAACACTATGCAACCAAAAAAAAAAAAAAAAAACGTAGTCTCGCTAGACGGGATTGAAATCTCGAGAATTCGTCTTTTTTTTTTGACAGTGTTCTGTCACTATGAACGTCAGATCTAAAAAAAAAAAAAAAAAAAAAAAGCTATTAAAATGTGATCTAACGCAAGGCCTATCCGCGCACGTTTTAAGCTGTGGCGGAACCGTGATCGAGTTATGAAAATGTTCTACTGTACCATTCATCCTAAGATATCATAACGTCATAGAAAAGGTAAGAAAAACTTAGTCCAAAATTCTCCTTTAACTGATGCAGTGTTCAGTTATGTATGCACCACATGTCTGTAACAAACTCCCAGAAGACGAGGTCTGGTACAACTCCTAGTTATTTTAAATCAAAGCTTTAACAATCAAACCTTTGAAAACAAAAGAAAGAAACACGTTCTGTTTGCCAGTACCTTCTATTGATTTGGTTTCATCTGCCCAGTACATTTGACTCTTATTCTGTTTTATTTATACTTTTCCTTCTTATTTCATTTCTACTTTTTTATTTTGATTGTTTTCAAATGTTTCTGTTCATGATGTGCTTATTAGGCTCCGTCTTGATGTCTTTGAAGCACTTTAAATTGCCTTGTTGAAATGTGCTTTGCAAATAAATTAGTTTAGAGCCAATGATAATTAGATTCATAATTTGATTAAGAAGCGTTAATGAGTAACTATAATTGTTATCACATGCCATACAGCTTTCTGTGTTGGCTGGAGGTACCGCTCCAAATCAAAGCCATGGAGCTGTGAGAGCTGCACCCTGCTGTGACTACAGTTTGCTGTTGAGCGATTTAAAATAAGCACTTCACAACTCAAACAAAAACAATCATGGTTGCACAGAGTTCATTCACAGAAAGTTGCTCATTACATCACAACAATGGGAGATATTCTTTTTATAAAAAAAAAAGACTGACAGAGACAAAGATAACAATGATGATAACCCAAGCTACTCAAATATTTGACTTAAGTAAAAGTATCAATACTGCAATGTAGAAGTACTCTGTTACAAGTAAAAGTCCGGAATAAAAAATTTACTTGATTGAAAGTACAAAAGTATTGGCATAAAAATGTGCTTAAAGTACCAAAAGTAGTAAGTACTCATTATGCAGAAGGTCCCATTTCACAAGTTTTCAAATGTATGAAATGTAAAAAAAATCGTTTGAAAATAGCCGATCTACAAGCTCACAATGTGTCGCATTGTAAGCTTGTAGATCAGCTATTTTCAAATGGCCGAAATGTATATAGGGCTAATGTACGTTTTGTAATAATTGAAATGTACAAAGTAACTATAACTAAAGTTTTCAAATAAATGAATGAATGGGGCTGTCAAAGGAGGGTGTTGCAACTTAGATGCAGCTAGCCTCTATGTTGCCTACGACTATAGACTACAGCTATGGCCAGATCCTCAGCTGCCTGCCAGCCACTTTCCCTGCCCTGCAAGCCTCCATGCTGACCCCCAGGGAAGTGGTCCTGCTTACCATGGCTGGGCTGTATATGGAGTGTGATTCGTGGGTCTGGATCACTGTGAGTGTAGGATAGGCTGGCTGGCATCTGGTGAGAGCTGGGCAGGGAGACCGGTTCTGAACTTCTGATGAGGTTTTCGAGAGCCTACCTGGATGGAAAAGCATGGAGCAGGCCTCGGGAGAGAGAGGCCGGCTGCCACTGCTAGGAGCTTGTGTTAACGTTCGATCTGCGTTGTGTTGTGAATGAATGAAGTTCCAGACCACTTCTCTCTTCGTTGACGGGTTTTTCTGGTAAGAATACACACAAATCTCTGGTCAGTAACTTATTTTGGTGTAACACACCCAAGCCTCAGCACGTCTTGGGCAAATCTAATTTAGACTGGCCTATTCTAACAATCAATAAACATACAACAACAAGAGAAGTGGTCTGGAACTTCATTAATCCACGACACAGCGCAGATCGAACGTTCCATTGCTGCCGTGACCCGGATCGGGTTTCCCCGTGGGAGGAGGTCAAAAGGGGAGTGTGTAGCAGAGTGGCTCACAACCTCAGCCTGATGGCCTGAAAGTCTAATGTCTCCCCAGAGTTATAGGGAATTCCCTTTGACTCAGTGGTTAAGATGATGGCTTTTCACGTGGGAGACCCGAGTTTGAATCCTTGGCGTTACACTTAGTTGGATAGAGAAGCAGATGCATCTGCTTTTAGCTTCTGTGGTCCTATACCTCATGGAATGACCTGCAGACTACATTGAAATTAACCACTCTAGTACCCTTAGAGTCGTTTTAGAACTCAGGTGACCAAACAGGTCACCACATTGTGTAATTGTTTTTAGAATTTAGAAAAATGCTGTCTTGATTTCCATTTGTAACTTTTAATATCTCACATGTACTGTATGCCTTTTATTTTCCAATTCCCAGATGTAATGTATTTGTAAACTGGGATGTTGTTGAATTGCACCGTATTGTATTACTCGACGACACTGCAAATGAGTTTAATTACTCAGTGTAATTTCGAGAATGAATGAATCTTGAATGAATGCATCGAGCAGGGGAAATCCTCAGAGAGAGGGAAGCTGGCTTTTTATCTCAGTTACAGACAGCAATGTAATCAATTTTCCTAAATGCAAATGCAGTAAACAATTCAGCAACAATATGACAATACAAGCAATAACAAGCAGCAGTGGCGTATACGCACTGTAGAGGCAGGGCAGGCGGTCGCCTGCCCAACTAAGATCTCGCCTCCCTTAAAAAACGCAAATAACCAGAAAAGGTGTCATTGTGTGCTTAATATCCTCAAAGTCACGTATCCAACAAGCTTTGAACGGAGCAGATTGGACCTTCCGTTCCAGAGATAATGGCCAAAACATCTTGAAAACAGCCACTTTTGCCGGTTTTTGATCGCTGATTTTCGATTGAGTTGAATTTTTTTTTTTTGGGGTAATAGAGGGGGGGAGGCGAAAAATCTCGCCTGCCCTAAATGTAAATCCTGGGGACGCCACTGACAAGCGGCATTGTTTTTACACCCCTACCTGCTCTCTCCGGTGAAGGTGACTTCTGTGGTAGTTTGAGTGGCTTTCCCTGCTGATTCCCATGTCACGGAGAGCAGAGCGAGAGACGGGGTCTGTTAGCATATATATTAGCGTGTTCACTTTGCTCTGTCAGGGCTGACATGCTGCCCTGGGATGCATTAAGCAGATTGCATGGTTCAGTGGCAGTGCCGTTCGTATGAAGCCATGCATTCAGTACCGCGGGAAGTAGGGGTGCGGGGGGTGCGGCCGCCCCCCCTCCCCCAGGTACCGAATTTAGGTGAACCGAATAAACCAAATTTAGGTGACACAAAACCCCCAAAACCCGACCAAAACCGCAAAAAAAAATTGCGTACCCTTAACCTAAAAGGTCTTCCCGCGGCTATGCATGCATTAATGTCATGGTACCCCCTCCCCCCACGCCCATCCCTCACCCTCCTTGTACTAAACACAAACAATTCTCTCCTTAATGTGGATGGTCGGTGATGGATGACGACATATGTTTTGTATTAAATTTTTTCCGAGAAGCGATATGTAATCAGAGGCAACATGAAGCCTGATTTATATTTATTTGTGCACCTGCGTCTCAGGCAGGGCAGGAATTTCAGGGAGGCCACGAAGGCCATGGCCGTCGTTTCCCCTCAGTTTGGCCTTGTGCCCCTCAAAAAAGATGGCATGGCCTGAGGCCACAGTGGCCTTAATGCCCCAGCTGACTGTACCACTTTCTCCTCTGTCTCTTTCTTGTCAATTTGTAGACACCGGTGTCTCTTTCTTGTCATGTAGACACCAGTGTCTTTTGTTGACTTTATGAATTCTTAACTCCCCTGAGTCCCCATCATTAAACGAATCCAGTGATTTTGATTGGTGCAGGGCTGAGCATGATTCAGATTGTAAATACCATAAGTTATTGCAGATAGTTTATATATAAAATCATCCTTAACCCTTAAATTCAATTAATTCTTTCAATGGACTAAAATCTAGTTTTATTTGATGACCTTCCTGCCCTGGCATTTGTCCTGATTTGTGCCCTCATGGACAACACCAAAGGCCAAGTGGCCTTGCCTCTAAAATGGTCTCACGGCAAAAAGTAGCCGATCTACAATCGCGACGCTTTGTGAGCTTGTAGATCAGATATTTTTTGCACGAGACACAACTAAGCATCAATTAAATTAAAGGCTTGAGGGAGGCCAAATGAGTGAGAAATGCTGTGAAGGGGTTCGACCCCCGGGTCACAATCGGCCTTGAGTCTCAACATCTCTCAAATTACTTCAGGGTTAAATATCTCATGCATGGGGGACCCCTGGGCGTCCTTGATGGTTTTACAGGGTGTCCCCATGCAGCAAAATGAGGAACAGTATAATTTCACTAATATTTCACAGGCTAAACGTTATTAGCCCAACGAGAATGTATAAGATGATTATTCAGATCACAAGTTTCACTGTCGCCACTGTTACTGTATGTCCACACCAGGTTCCGAGTTCTAATTCAACTCCCGTCCTCTCTCACATAACTTGGTTTCCTGTCTCTCTAATGAAGCAAAAGTGCCACAACGAAAATCTAAGAATATCCATAATTAAAAAAACAACAGACACACTGAATTGCAAAATGCAGATAAGCCACATTAAAGCTAATTACATTCATAAAGATTGCAGCTGAAGTGCATTTTGGGTACATTAATTGGTTTATTAAAATGTACGTTTTCAATTAAATTGTAATTACATTTTTACCAAAGGAAATGTTTTAAATGCATGCTTTTACTTCACAAAAAAATCCCACTTGAAAAAATGACAATGTAATGGTGTAATTATTACAGCCATTAAACCACCATTACATTTATCTTCTCACACACCCCCTAGAGGCAGCTCAGGCACCCCAAGGGGGGCACGCACCCCACTTTGGGAATCCCATGCTCTACAGCACGGGTTCCCAAACCTTTTTATCTCGTGACCCAAAAGAGAAATTGTATGACGACCTGAACTAGTGAAAAATTAAATAGCCAATCTACAAGCTCACTACGCGATATAAAATGTATGTTGTTTCATCTTTTTTTAAGGGGAAAATGTATGACATTCTTTTGAAAAATGTTTGTATACGTATTTTTCACATTTTGAAAATCTTTTGAAATAATAATTTAAGAAAATGTGTTGCGACCCATTATTGTTTGGGAAACAGTGCCCTGCTGTACAAATGAGAGGGGGGAGGCTGGTTTCAAACCATTAGCTCTGTGCCTGTGCCGTTCCACTCACTTAACCACCCCGCTCAGGGGACGCCTCGGTCGCAGCGGTCATTGTTGAGGCTGACAAGCGACAGTTCCCGCAGGCAGAGCAGGTTAACGGTACAGCGGAGAAGAAGAAGGAGGAAAAAAAGGCATTTTTTTTTGTTGCTTCGTACCAGAGGTGACCCCCACCCATAACACAAAGCCAATTAGTGTGTCTCCTTCGAAGAGACAGAGCTGCAGACAGTGTATTATATTAAGAGACCCCTTATTAAGACCCTCGCTGAAAGAAAACCGTCGTTCAGTGATCTGCCTGCCTGTGATATGCAGCGCACATGCACCATCATTAGGGCTGTCACGATTACAAATTTAAGTTGACGATTAATTATCACTCAAATAATTGCGATTAACGATTTTCGTTGAAAACTAATGGAACATTATGAATGAAAATTACATTTCTGTTTGGCTTTTAGCTTTCGGAAACAAAAGTTGCACAGGGCAGATATGACAAATAACACATATTTAATTACTTTATACTTAAAAATAAACATTAACAGTGGAAATAGCCGATCTATAAGCTCAAAACGTAAAGTTTTGAGCTTATAGATCTGCTATTTCCACTATTTTTGACATTTTTTAAAAATATGACCTTTTTTACATGGAATTGATTATGACGATTATGCAAAAAATAATTGTGATTTATATAAAATAATTGTGATCAGACGATTATGTAATAATTGTGACAGGCCTAACCATCATCACACACACCTTGTGCATGAACGGGGATGATTTAGCATCAGAAGAGAGACAGGGGGCTGTGGTGGAGAGAGAGTGCTGGGGCGAGATCAGTCGGCACAACCACTGGAATACGCTGGTGAGAGACAGAGACAGATGGAGAGAGGGGGGGTGAGAGAGAGACAGGGAGAATTCAGTTCCCCACTCTCAGTACCTGTGCCAGACTCTGTGTGTGGATGCAATCGTTGGACATGTGTGCACCTCTGTTTTTGTGTGTGTGTACACACACTACGTGTGTGTGTGTTTGCGCGCGTGTGTGTACAACTTTGGGAGCTGAGCCCCATTTTCCATGGCTTCCGTTGAGAACAGAGCTCAGCACAGTATCGCAGCTTTCCAGCTCCCTACACTGTCTAAATCCTCAGCGTTCATTTCATTTAAACATATACCCATAAGGACCCATTTGGGTCAGTTAAATGTTTTTATTTTATTTTTTTTGTTAAATGGACACTGAGGATTTTCTTGTGCGTGAGAGGGGAAGAGAAAACAAACAGGCCATTGGTGAGCGGTGGGGATGTGATGTTTCTCTGTGATGTGTCTTTATGCAGGGAAACACCTGATCAGATGGATACAGGCTAATTTACATGATCAGAGATGAGAGGCTTGCAGCTTCAAGGCACAGTATTGTCGCTGTCGGGCAGATACCTTGTATCTTGTACCACATTACATATTTTTTTCATGTTTTCTTTTCATGAATGAATGACCCATTTTATACTTTGCTGTACGACAGAGTCACGCGAACGTAGTGACAAATGTGTGTACGTGCTTGGACAATCTCCATGCATGCACATAACGCGTCACTCTGGTGGCAAGCCAAAAAGACTTATGTCCTGTTGCAATTTGTGGACAGGTGCTCTTTTTATTGTTTATTTGGATCCCCATTAGCTACTACCTTAGCAGCAGCTACTCTTCCTGGGGTCCACACAGAAATACATTACATTACGTAACATGGTGTTGTAAATCATTGCATAAATATAACATATTAATGATACCTCAACAACCATAGTTACAATTTCAGATATACTATATAGAAACATTAAACAGTGTGCAGTATGTTCATAATCAAAAAGCAGATTCTTCTTAAGAAGAGATATTTCTTTAACTAGCCTGTATGAGTTGGAAGACTATGCAGCTTTTTCATTGCTCTATAAATTACTGTGTGTTGCATTGAATTACTTTTTGAGATGGGAAGCGTAAAAAGATCTTGTGATGAATGTCTGGTGTTGTAGGTGTGTTCATCAGAGCTGAACTTCAGCCGGCCATACAGGACAGCCGGGACCTAGATGAAATAATGCCTTTGACAAAAGACAGCAGGGAGATCTTTTATGGTGGTTTTGAATGAGGATAGGGAGTCACAAAGTTTGATGGCTAGTGTGGCAGGCAGTGGTGGAAAGTAACTAAGTAGCCTACATTTACTCAAGTACTGTACTTTTACTTTACTGGAGTATTTCCAGTTGTCTACTTTTACTTCTACTCCACTACATCTCAGAGGCAAATATTGTACTTCTACTCCACTACAATTATTTGAAAACTTTAGTTTTACCACGGTTCTCCGTTTACTACTCACTATGGGATATCAGCGCCCTCAGGCGATGAGACAGAGCAACACACACGCTCCCGACGCCAATACTGATTGGCTAAGGGTATGTCACGAGTCCGGAAGACCCGGGAGTATAAAGCTCCCTCGTGACGTAGGCTCTTCCTCTTTTCTCCACTCTGCATGCAATGCGCAGAAATTCACACACAGCACAGATAAGCAAGGAAATTTCAACTTTAACCCAAAGCGGGAATAAGGAGTATTTCCCCACGGGAAAACCTTGCTAGAAAGTTCTCTCCCGGAACTTAATAATTATTTTATTTGTCTATCCACAGTACTTTCCTTTCCTGGTCCTGTGAAAACGCCGGTTAGCGCCTTTTCATTCATTCTGCCAGCGGCTAGGCTACTGGTAGCAGCTAGGCTAGGTGCTACTAGCCAAACAAAGTCTAGACCGCTGTGTTCCAGACCAGGATGGAACCACCGAGGAGCTGCGGACGACCGAACTGCGACCTCCTCGTCGCAGCAGACGACCCCCACCGTGTCTGCATTTACTGCTGCGGGGTCCATCATGCCGCCACCGCCAAGGAACGCCAGGGCGAGAGGGACGAGTGCCAAGGGTGCGCGTCTTTCACCAGCCAGCAGCTCGACGCCCGGCTTGCCAGGGTAGAGACCCTGGTCGGCTGGGCCAGGAGCGACCCCGGCGAGGCTTCCGCCGCCACCAGCACAGGGACCCCAGGAGTGCCGCCCGAGAGGACACTCATGGGACCCCCACCGGTGCCGATGCCGAAGCGTCTAGCGGCGACGACGCTGACGCCACCTGCCGCCGCTGCAAACATGTCGCCGCCGCAGCTCACCAGCAGCGCCTCTACCTCCCCCCGTCGACACTACGACTGGGCCGCTTCGTTAGCCGACAGCGAGGAGTCGCTGGCCTACGAAGAGGAGGAGGATGAGTTGGAGCTCGCGCCATACCAGGACGTCCAGGAGGTGTCCATGGCGAGCGCCGACGGGGAAGGCGAAAACCCCGAGACCGTCGAAGAGGTCATCGAACCGGTAACGGCGGTGTTTAAGCGGGCCATCGCCAGGTGCGGTTTGGTACAGCCCGTGGAGAGCCGCAGCGCCACCGCTCTCGCAGTAGGCTTCCAGGGCTTGGAGGCTCCACCAACACGGGTAGTGGAGTCCAAGAAGCTCCCTGAAGCGATGGGGTTCAAGACGGCCTTGATGAGCTCCTGGGGGGATCATCAAGACCCACAAAGATTAGCCTTCCCCATCGACCTGATCTCCGCCAGGGACCTGGGGCTGATCGAGGTCCCTCCCATGGACCCGGTGCTGGCAGAGGGGCTGGAGGACATGCAGTCAGGCACGGTGGTGCTCGGAGGCGCCACACCGTCTTTTTATAACGACGAAATGAGAAAATCCTCCGCGGCGTTGAAAAAGACCTACGCCGCGGCTGGACAGGTCGCAAAGACCCTCAACGCCGTCACCATCCTCCAGGGCTCCTCTGCCGTGCGGCTCGCAGAGCTGAAGAAGACATGGGGCGATGACGCGAAGGAGCTGCAGCGCCTTAACCAGCTCACCATCGCCTGCACCCAACACGCCATCAACTGGACCGGCCGGGTGTTGGATGACTGCGCGACCATAGAGAGGGTGAGGTGGCTCGACCTCGCCACTTTCACAAAGGACGCGCAGAAGTTAGACGCAAAGAAAAAGCTGCTAGCCCTTCCTCTCACAGCAGGTAATCTCTTCTGCGGGGCGGAGAAGTACCTAAAGGACTCCACGGAGTCGGCGAGGGCCCGAAAAGAGGCAGCAGCGGGTCTTTTGGCCCCGAAGCCTTCCCAACCTGGCAGACCTCGCCAGGAGAGGTCTGCCATAAGGGGGAGACTCTCCTCGTCTCGCCAGCCGAGTGCCAGCGGCAGCTCCCGCAACTCCTCGGCTCGTCCTTCCAGAGCAGAAGGGCCCATGTCGCTGGGAGCCGGCGACGTCCGTCGCAAAGACCCCCGCCCCCCCCCTCCTTCTTCCCCCCGATCCACACGACGCGGCGGGAGAGGACGTGGTCGCGGGCAACATACCTGACAATTGCCCCCCGGTGTTACCGGTTGTTCGGCTGCCCCCCCCACATCCACACGGACGGAGTGGGGGGGGATTAGCCCCCCTGGTCACCTCGGGAAAGAGACTTGGCCCTTTCATGGCCCCGACGGACTTGAAAAGACAAAAAATGACAATGTTACAGAGCCAGGCCTCTGCTGTATTAACGTGTCAGAATATTGTTTGCCAGGGTGTATGTGTGTCAAATGTGGTTCGAATAAATGTTCTGAAATTTACAAAACCTCTCATCATTTCACCCGCCTCAGAGCTGCGATGCGGAGGGACCCCCCTTGGGGGGGCCCCTCCGTATCAATGCCCTCCAACCATAAGCCCACAGCGCTTGGACAGTCCCTTTGGAGACTGTCCAAGCGCTGCTGGGATGAATACTGTGCATGCTATGAACAAAACAAAGGTATTAAATCCATTGCTAATTCTAAACGCCAATGTACAAGGGTCACGCCAAAAATCCCATTTCTACCATCCATCCAGCAGAGGGCGCCAGAGGCCCACTGTGGAGAGGAGGGTTTGCAAAATGGCGGCGCGGGTCGAGGGTCACCCCAATGTTTACAGCCTGCCGTGCACCGTGTCACGCCAGCCTCTGGAGGGCAACAGAGTGCCTCCGTCAGTGGAGGCGGATCCGTCGCTTCCTTTAGTCAGGCCGAGGGGCCTAGACAAGATGGCGGCGGGCCTTGTAGGCAACAAGGGAATAGTGTGGAACACTTCCGCACTAGGTCACGTGATCTCTACACGCAGGACGTCAGAATCGACGCGACCTCTTTTGTCTCTAGCGGGCTCCACAGCTGTAGCTCCGCTGAGCAGAGTTTTAGCGTCTCCGGTTCCCATGGTTACGGTTCTACGACCAGTGGAACTAGCGACGGCAGCATCCAGCGACAATCCGCTCGCTCAATGCTTGGATCAATGGAAACTTTGCAAGCCGAGCCCTTGGGTGCTGCGCACCGTTCGCAAGGGTTACAGACTGCAGTTTACCAGGAAGCCGCCCATGACAGACAAGGTATTGTACACTCGAGCGTCGGGTCAAGCGGCCAAAACCTTAAGAGAGGAGGTAGCCTCCCTTCTGAGCAAGGGCGCGATACAGAAATTATCTCCGGATCAGAACCGTCTGGGGTTCTATTCGGAATATTTTCTGGTGAAAAAGAAGGGGGGGGGCGTAAGACCCATTTTGAATCTGAAGGGCCTCAACAGGTTCCTGTCGGTTTTTCATTTTCAAATGTTGACGACCGTGAAGTTATTACGCACGGTGCGTCAGGGCGACTGGTGGACGAGCATCGATCTGAAAGATGCTTACTTCCACATTCCAATTTATCCCCCGCACAGGAAATTCCTGCGCTTCGGCTTCGAAGGGGAAGTGTACGAGTACACGGTTCTCCCTTTTGGTATGTCGTTGAGCCCACGGGTGTTTGTGAAGTGTACCAACGCGGCCATTGCTCCACTACGGAGACAAGGAATCCGGTTGTCGACTTACATCGACGACTGGTTGATAGCCGCAGGCTCGGGGGAGGAGGTGGCGCGGCACACGGCCATGGCCATCTCCCACCTGACGTCACTGGGTTTCACAATCAACGTCAAGAAGAGCGTTTTGGTTCCATCCCAGCGGGCCACCTTCCTGGGGATCTCGCTGGACTCGAACACGCTCAGGGCACGTCTATCCAAGGAAAGGATAGACAGCGTTTTGGCTTGTGTGAGGTCTTTTCGCCTGGGGCGGAAAGTTACTTACAAACAATGCATGCAAGCTGTAGGTCTCATGGCCTCAGCCATTCACTTAATCCGCTTAGGCAGGCTCTACATGAGACCCGCTCAGAGGTGGCTGAGGGCCCTTCGGATCCCACCCACCTCAGGTCGTCGGCTTGTGATGGTGTCTCCATGGTGTGTGGAGGCACTCAGACCATGGTCACAAGCAGCCTTTCTGTCCCAGGGGGTCAGTGTAGGAGCTGTGATTTCGTGGAAGGTCATCACCACGGACGCCAGTTTGACAGGGTGGGGAGCCGTCCACGAGGGCAGGTGGACCAGGGGAGTGTGGGATCCGACGTTGCGGTCGGCCCACATCAACTACCTGGAACTGCTGGCGGTTTTCCTCGCTCTGAAGCATTTCGAGGCACAGATCTTGGGTTGTCATGTCGCAGTCAGAACGGACAATACTACAACCATGTGTTTTATCAACAAGCAGGGAGGCCTGACCTCCCTGGTGTTGGATGGTCTAGCACGCGAGATCACGCTTTGGGGCGATTCACGGCTCGCGTCCATACGGGCGTCTCATGTACCGGGCCTCCAGAACTGCGGAGCGGACTTACTGTCCAGAGGCAGTCTCCGGTACGGAGAGTGGTCACTCAATCCGATGGTGGCGGAACAGATCTGGTGCAGGTTCGGTCGGCCCCAGATCGATTTGTTTGCCTCCAAAGAGAACGCGAAGTGTTCTCGCTTTTTCTCAGTGAAGGCGGGGGACCGTTCCATGGGCGTGGACGCCTTGGCACACAGTTGGCCGAGCGAACTGCTTTATGCCTTCCCGCCAATGGAGTTGATCCTCCCCACCTTGGAGAGGGTCAGGCTCCAGGGGTTGTCGGTGTTGCTGGTGGCCCCAGCATGGGGCACGTGGAGGTCGGAGATAGCTCCGCTCCTTTACGATGCGCCTCTGGCCCTCCCTCCCTTAGCAGACCTGGTGAGGCAGGGAGGGAACGAGCTGTTCCACGAGCGCCCTCAGGACCTAGACCTATGGGTTTGGCCCGTGAGAGGGCGAATTTGACTTCGTGTGGCCTCCCCCCTGACGTGGTGGCTACCATCCAGGGCGCGAGGGCCATGTCCACAAGGGAGGCCTACGAGGTCAGATGGAATGTGTTCGCATCTTGGTGTTTGGAGCAGTCACCAGTGGTGGTGGCTGTCCAGGCCCCGGTGGGCAGCGTTCTTACTTTTCTACAGGGAAGGTTAAGTCAAGGTTTATCCTTCTCGACGGTGAAAGTGTATTTGGCGGCCATTTCGGCTTGCCACCTAGGTTTCGACGATGGCAAGACGGTGGGTCAGCATAACTTCGTGCGCCGGTTTATGAACGGCGCAAGGAGAGCTAGACCGGTCAACAGGCCGCTGTTCCCAGTCTGGGATTTGACGGTGGTGCTGGATGCACTGTGCCGTCACCCGTTCGAGCCTTTTGAGTCTATGGATCTGAAGGTCATTAGTCTCAAGACGGTCCTTTTGGTGGCCCTGTCTACGGCTAAACGGGTCAGTGACTTGCATGCGCTCTCGGTGAGTCCGGAGTGCATGAATTTTCTGAACAACGACAGGAGGGTTTTGCTTAAACCAAACCTGGCGTTCGTTACAAAGACCGGGGTGGTGGCCCCGGATCCGGTTGAATTGGTGGCTTTTCATCCACCTCCCTTCGTTTCGGCGGAGGACAAGCGGTTGCATTGCCTCTGCCCGGTGAGAGCCTTGAAGCTCTATTGCCAGAGGACGGCGGCCAATCGTTCATCGACACAACTCTTTGTCTCTTTTGGCATGGGGGTTCAGAGGAAGGCGGTCACCAAGGCGACGCTTTCTAGATGGATCCGTGATGCCATTAAGCTGGCTTATGTGAGTAGTGGTGTCCCAGTCCCGGGGGGTCTGAGGGCCCACTCTACTAGAGGCATGGCTACGTCCTGGGCTCTCTACAAGGGAGCTTCGATCCAGGAGATTTGTGCGGCTGCAAATTGGTCGTCACCATCGACTTTTGCGGCCTTTTACAGTCTGGACGTGGCGGCGTCATCAGTGGCGCACGCTGTCCTGGGTGTGGCTGCTGCCTCCAGGTCAGTGGAGGATAGGGAGTAGGCTTGGGGCCTTTCTCCATATCTTTCGACTTCCTCTTTAGGTTCCTTGGGACCAGCAGGGCTGTGTCTTGGGGATTGGGCCCTGCTCCTCATTGTTATGAGGCGGACTGTGTCTGCCTGTTAGGGAATAAGGCAGACTCTAGAGTCTGTCAGGGCCTACTCTTATTATCTATCCCGCACCCCAGCCCGGTGGGCTGGGGGGGCGCCCAGGGGCCATAAGGTCGTGGACCTACGGCCTGGGGGTCTTAGGTCACGTCCAGGGGGGACGTGACCTGGGAGCTGAGGGGCGTGCGGGGTTGTCAGGGTTGTGTGGCTCATTACCTCAAGGGGGGTTTATGAATCCCATAGTGAGTAGTAAACGGAGAACCGTGGTAAAACTAGAGGTTACGAATGTAACCCCGGTTTTAGTAGGTTCGGAGTTTACTACTCACCAGACACCCCTTTCTGTGCGCATTTGGCATGCAGAGAGGAGAATGTTAAGAGGAAGAGCCTACGTCACGAGGGAGCTTTATACTCCCGGGTCTTCCGGACTCGTGACATACCCTTAGCCAATCAGTATTGGCGTTGGGAGCGTGTGTGTTGCTCTGTCTCATCGCCTGAGGGCGCTGATATCCCATAGTGAGTAGTAAACTCCGAACCTACTAAAACCGGGGTTACATTCGTAACCTCTAGTTACAAGTTACTTTGCAGATATAAATTGTTACATTATAAAACATACATTAACCACTTTAGCCTTATTTTATACCTAGGCTATTTGAAAATAGCAGATCTACAGTACAAGCTCACACTGTGAGCTTGTAGATCGGCTATTTTCAAACATTTTAGTACTTTTACTTTTGGTACTTTAAGTACATTTTGATACCAATACTTTTGTACTTTTACTCAAGTAAATTTTGAATTCACCACTGCTGGTAGGACGTTTTCACGATCCACCTTTTTCAGACTGTGTTCATACCCATGTTTGTGCCGATTTTGGGGGATACGAGATCAGTGGAGCTCCCTCTGGTGTTGTGCCTGTGGGTTTCTCTCACACTAGTGAAGTAGTTTGACAGATGCATGGGCATTGATCTGAGTATCTTGAAGACGAGGCCCAATGCAAGTTGCTGCACTCTGTCTTTATACATATAGCCTAGTAAAGTGAGCTGGGGTTAGGTGAGTCCTGGGAGTGAGGTCTAGTAGTAGTCTGACTAGTTTGTTTTGAGACGTCTGTAGTTTAGATTTGAGTGACATTGAGGTGCTAGAGTACCATGAGGTGCACTGGATGAGGGCTCCAGTGGTACTGTGGTTTACATGGCAATTATATGCGCCGTAGTCTACAGTACATGTAATACGACAGTGATGGAAAAAGTACTGAAATGTTTTACTTAAGTAAAAGTACTTACAGTAGTTACTTTCCACCATACGACAGTGATGCAAATGTGTGCAGAAAGCAAGGTGTGCTGGGATGTTGCTGTCATTGTACTGTTTCTTACACTAAGATCTTGTTCAAATTGTTATTTCATATGATTGTAAGACATTTTACCTGTATGTTGCACAGTGGCCTTTGGACCACAAGGTCGTGGGTTCGGGCACCACCAACTCAGCCCTGCGGTCAGACAGATACAGATAGGCTCTTCACACCTCGGGGGTCATATGAGACACAAGTTACACACACACACACACACACACACACACACACACACACACACACACACACACACACACACACACACACACACACACACACACACACACACTACTTTTCTTTCTCGTACTACACACACCAAGTTTTGCATGAATGGAAACTCTTTTTGTGCATTTGTTCATATAAACCTTTTTCTACAGTGAAGTTTACATAGAGCAAATTTGAGGACGAGGCAGCGAGAACCTGAGCCTTTTACAACCTCTAACAATAGCTTCTGCCACAGTAAACAACACCAGCTCTGGTACTGTAAATCCACTGTGTACCTGAATGCTCCCATGACTCTCTACTGTATTTTTAATGAAGCCCTTATCTAACAAAACGATTCATAGCGTGACTGATACCGCCGTCCGAAGGCTATCCTTTTGATGCAAGCTTCATTTCACACTCAGATTATTACAATCATCTCCAAATACACAGTAAAGATCCTCAAGAGATCATTTATCTCGGGAGAGTGTACAAATGGAACCATGCAGATGGACCCGTATGGCTCCATGTACAGTTACAAATGGATCAATGAACACTGAGGCTTTTACTATAGTACTAGAAAATGGAACCCAAGCTCCTCAGTATTCCGATATTGAATTTTTTTCTATATGGAAAAAAAAAGAGAAAACGACTAAAGAATGCAGGTCAGATAAAAACCATCAAGGTGAAAATTAAACGGCCGCGCTCTCTCCCCACAACCGGTCATGAACAGGAAAATCAATAGGCCTTCTCTCTCACTCTGACTGGATCTATTAGCAGGCTGTAGATTGTAGAAGAAAGAGAGAGAGAGCCAGGCAGAGCTGCTTTGCGGAAAGGGAACTCAACCTCAGTGCTTAAAGGGATAGTTAACCCCCAAAATTTCTTTTTTTCTATTGATTAGTCACCCCATGGAGACTTGAATTCATGGATATTTTTTTGTTTTCGTTCCATTCCTAAGCCAATAATTTGATGACTGGCAGCGGTTCCGGTAGGAGGCACAAAGAGTCTCCTTTGTGTCTCCTACCGGAACCTCTGCTTACCTGTCCTCTGGTCTTCAAATGATTGGCTTAGGAATGCGGCAAAAACAAAAACATATCCATGAATTTAAGTCTCTATGGTGTGACTAATCGTTAGAAGTTTTTTTTTTGGGTGAACTATCCCTTTAAGTCAAAATACATTTCAAAGAAAATAGTGAAAACTAGAAAAAGTGCTCCTCGGAGCACAGGTCTCCGCCAGGTCAGAAGTCGGCCTCATGGTGGTGCTATAACAGGCCCATGTGAAAATTTTTAAAACATTTGGGGCAGAGGTTCGGAATTGGCATCCAGGGAGTGTGTGTGCAAAGTTTCGTTGCGATCAGGCCAACGGTGCCGGAGATTAGCTGTTCACAGACAGAAGGACGGACGGGCAGGTTGGCAAAACATACTCTCTCGCCATGCCTTTCGGCCTGGCGGAGACAATAACAGTTCTACAAGCTCACAATACATCGCATCACAATGCCTTAGGAGCTTGGAGTAGAGCTCTTCACGGGTCCGGATCTGTGTTTAACCATAATCACTCGGAACCGGGTCGGTTGGGGCTCTATTATCTCAGACCTCGGGTTTGTTTATCATTATTATGTATAATACCCGAGTGGATCCGAGAAGAACCAGTGCTCAGCGCTAATCGGTAGAGAAAAGCATGAAGTGCTATGATGATTACACTGACCTGGGATCAGATTACCGCAGCGCGATATACGGGGGAACAACGTTGAACTGCACGTGCTGTAGTTCAGTGAGAGCGGAGAGTGCACAGCGCATTAAAACTATACCTCCATGGGATCAAAATGCAACATGGCGAGTGCGATCATGGATTCCTTTTTCATCGAGGTGAAAACATGCAATTTATTGTAAGCGGAACGAATCGGATCTTGGAACGAGCCTCAGGGGTCTGGGTCCGTCTTTAAAAAAAGATGATGTCGGGATCTCTGAACCAATTTCACCAGGTCCATCCGGGCCCTTTTTTTTTGGAACAAAATTCACGGGTCCGCTAGGGCTCAGGTCTGTCATTTTGGAACCGTGAGAGTTCTAGCTTGGAGATCTGCTATCTTCACTGCTCTAGATGTGAGGGCCGCATATCTTCACCTGTTGAAACAGAGCTAATTGGTTTACTCATGTACTTTTCCCCCAGAAATGTAGTGGAGTCAAAAATATTTGCCCTTTGAAATTTAGTGGAGTGAAAGTCACAAACTACCAAAAATACATATACTCCAAGTAAAGTATGTTTACTCATGTACTCAAGTACATGTATACTGCCCTACAAAGCTGCATGCAGTAACTACATTTTTTTTAGACAAACACTGACAGTATTGTCAGTGTTTGTAATAGCCTTTAGGGTTTTGGGGAATAAACAGGCCCACCTCATGGACAGAATATAGCATTAGTGCAATATCAATACTGGCTGACCAGTTGAAACACATTAAAGGGATAGTTCACCCAAAAAATGAGATTTTTTTAGTTTTAGTCGCATTCTTAAGTCAATAATTTGATGACCGGCCGAAAGATGCTATATTGTCTCCGGTAGGAGACACGAAGGAGACACTTTGAGTCTCCTACCGGAGCTGCGGCCGGTTATCGAATTATTGGCTTAGGAATGCGACAAAAAAATCTCCATGAATTCTCCATGGGTTGTGTAATCGATAGGAAAAAAAAGTCATTTTGGGGGTGAACTATCCCTTTTTAAAACCTTTTTGATCAAGTTATATTCTTTTTGTCATTTAGCTTTGGCTTTGAAGGGCAGTGTATAGTACTCAAATTGTTACCCGTCCACCACTGGTCTGGAAGCCAAACAACAGACCCTCTGGAGAAAGAAAAGGCTTTTCTGGCACTGGCGCAATGTTTTCTGATCCCCGAGCTTTCCCAGCGTGTTCGGTCACGGTACACCAGTTGATCGATGGAGCTATTATTAATACTATACCCCGACCCGTTATGTAAACATAGTCATACACTAAAAATAAGAGCCAGGCTTTCCAGGAGTCTGCTTGGCTTCAGTTGCTAGGAGCACATCAGTCATTCAGTCAGTCATAACCGAGCCCCGTCACAGTCCGTTAACCTCCGGTTAACCTGGCCCGCCCCGCTCACCCTGAATTAGCCCCCATTAAGCCATTCAAACTGGGAAACGCATCCATGTAACCACTTGTAAACCACCGTTATCTTATACTTTGGCTATTCAAAAATATCAGATATACTATACTATATATAGCGCGGCACTCTGTGTTGTGGGTCCTTGACATGACAAAAGTTTGAGAACCACTGATATTATAGCAACATACGTTTAAACAAAAAATAACTGTTAGGATTTAGAGGACATTTTGCAGAATCCCCCAGAAGCAAAGATTTGAGTTACAAATGTTCGCTTTAAAAAAACATATATATATTCAAACTAAAGATTTGCACACATTTTAACGATTTTTCAAAAAAGAAATAGCAGATCTACAAGAGCTTGTAGATCTGCAATTTTTTTTAACAGCCAAAGACATCTAAACATGACACAGATGCGTTCCCGGATTGAATGGGTTAGGCCAAACCTCACACTCTGGCTGAGTGAGTGAGCGAGTGAGTGAGTGAGTGAGGCTGAAAGTTATGGATGGCCCGTCTGAATGCTGTGGCCGGCATGTGTGATCTGAATCAAAGGCCAGATAGTGACATGTGTAATATAAGGGGGTCATGTGCAGGAGGGGCCTGCTGCAACACAGATATACGCCAGGGGGTTCGAAAAACCTTTTCAGCTGAGACCCCGAAAGATGACTTTGTCGTAATCCCCCAGGGAACGTGCAAACATACATTATGAATGAATAACTTAAGCCCCATTAAAAAAATAGAGAAAATAGCCGAGCTTGTAGATCAGCTATTTTCATTATTTATTTTGTTTATTTTATGTTTTTAATTTCTGAAAAAAGGGTATTTTTTTGTGTGAAAAAAAAAATGTTGGCCCTATTTTGGGCATGCCGTTATAGGTGAGAATTTTCAACAGTCTTCCAAAATCTTCAAAAATAGCAGATCTAAAAGCTGAATTTCCTTTTTTTTTAATAAATGATCATTTCAAATTGATTAGAATTTGCACTTTTTGACCACATATCTGTCAAAACATTGATACATTCAAAATGTATTTTAGTCACATCACAGGTCCATCGTTTGTTTTGTTATTTCCAGAAATGGAAAGAAAAGATGATCTAGGGGGGGGGGGAGCAAGGAGAAAATAATAAAATATATCTACATGCTGTATAATAGCCTACACATAATCATTGGACTAAGACTCTCCAAAAACGGGATTGGACCCATAGAGCAGTCATGGGTCGGGCCCCAGACAGCACAGCCCCTCTCACAGCCAAGGCAAACATACTGGCTGCTGTTCAAAAAGCCATGAAGACAAAGTATGTGAAAACTCCCTACGGTATTATTAGCTAAAACATCAACAATGTGGTCATCCCCATCGCCGGCACTCAGCACTGGCTTACTGCACAACAATCACATGCATAAACACCAGATAGCGGAGAACTTAGCGACTGCTGCGCTGCGCTGCCCTACAAAGCCCAAGTGTACCAGTGGTGGAAGAAATACTCCAATTGTTTATTTAAAAGTAGCAATACCACGATATAAAATTACTCTTTTACTTCATGGGCAAAAGTACAAAAGTATTGGCATTAATATACTTAAAAGAGAAAGTAGTCATTACGCAGAATGTCCAATTTTGGAGTTTTGCCGCAGATCTACAAGCGCACAATGCATATTGGTATATGCAAATTGGTTAATGTATGCTTTGTACAGTATATCTGCAAAGTAAGTGTTCAAGTAATTGTAGTAGAGTAAAAAAATACAATATCAAGTAGGTCTATAAAAAAATGCAAACATAGTCTAGTAAAAGTACGACTTTTACTGTAAGTATGCTGTACCTGAGTTAATGTACATTACTTACTTTCCACCACTGGTAGGAATTACATTTCTGGTCTTGGTTGATTTATTGATTTGGGTCAAAGGTCTATTTAAACAACAATGCTAATCTGTTAACAAAACTTAGTTGAGGTGCTGAAAAAAAGGACAATAAATCAAATAAAGCCACATCCAGTGTTATTGCAAACTTTTGCATCTTATTCAGAATGAAAGTTTGCAAGAAAATTTGATTTTTGCACAGTTTTGAGTGTGCGGATGCTGTTTTATTCATTCAGGGGATAAACAACGAGCTCATGAATACATGTGAATAATATTACTTCCTGTATATAACTATAACCCATTTGGCTGGCCATTTGAAACACTTTAAAGCCATTTTTATGGAATTGATGCATTGTACAGTTACTTGCACTTAAGACTTTGTATAGGCAGTTTACGTTGTTGGAGATAAGCGCGTACTATAGGCGGGCGGGGTTTCGCAACAAACACCTCGGCATGTATCTCTAAAATTATCTATATTGCAGCTATAAATCACTGAGGGAGGGGGACACAATACTAAATAGTAGTGCACACGACGCGGGCCATATCTCATTATCCGGGGCCAATAAAACACGCTCTGTGACGCGTAGCGTCTGGCCGTGCATACTTCCCAACATGAATAGCTTGATGATTGTTTGCTCAGGGCGGGTGGCAGGGTGAATGAACACCGTAGGTCAGGTGAATTACCCCTCATGAATATGCAGCCCAGCAACGGACGGCCGCTGGAATGAGGAGTAAATCATAACAATGAGATGTGACCAAATTAACGCTAGAGTGCCTTTGTAATTATGTGCCTGTGCCCATGAGGAGGCACATACATGATTATAGTTTATGTGCACGTGGGACAGTGAGCGTGTGTGAGAGACTATGGAGGGGGGATGTTTGTGAATGTGTGTGCACTGTTCGGGCCAGTGGTGTGTTCTACCGTGTTACACTGTATACGCCGTATACAGTGCAGATTTTTTTGGGGAAAAAAGCGTATATACAGTCTAATAACCATTTCATCCATTGAAAACGTGATAGCGTATTGCGCATGTCGTGCAGGGAATAATTATCGCATACCCTCCGAAAAACCTAGAACACACCACTGGTGTGGGGGGGGGGGGGGGGGTGTGTGTGTGTGTGTGTGTGTGTGTGTGTGTGTGTGTGTGTGTGTGTGTGTGTGTGTGTGTGTGTGTGTGTGTGTGTGTGTGTGTGTGTGTGTGTGTGTGTGTGTGTGTGTGTGGGGGGATGTACAATGGAGGGCAGCAAGCCTGCAGTTTCGTTATATAGTACTATAATCATGCAGTGGTGTAAAGTACATTTACTCAAGTACTGTACTTAAGTACACTTTTGAGGAATCTTTACTTTACTGGTGTATTTCCAATTTTCAGTACTTTTACTTCTACTCCCCTTCATCTCAGAGGCAAATATTATACTACAGTATATATATAATAGTTACTTTATAGATTTAGATTATTATCACAAAACATACATTAACCACTTCAGCCCACTTCAACCCCATTTGAAAATAGCCGATCTACAAGCTCATGCTTGTAGATCTGCTATTTTCGTTTAGCAGTGGTATAGCAGAAATGTGTGTACTCGCTGTACTGTGTATGCAGTCTGGCAGTTCAGCCATGCTAATACAGTTGGTCAGAGGTCACGCAGAGGTCAAAGAGAAAGGAACTACGTACTGTATCTGAACCAGTGATGGAAAAAGTAGCAATGCCACAATATAAAAATATTTTGTGTTTTTTCCGTAAATTAATGCCCTACTTGATCATACTACAGCGTCACACAAAAGCACCAAAAGTAGCAGATCTACAAGCTCACTCGCATAACGTTATATTTGAATAACCTTTAGGGCTTAACTGGTTAATGATGTTGATTAATTCAACCATCGGCCACCCTTTTATGCATTTTGGAAAAAAGTCTAGCTAAAAATAGTCCCTAGAGAAAAGAAAGATTTACGTCTCAAACAAACATCCATGATTTCATAAATATGCAATCAGCTAATATTGACTCAATTATTCAGTTAAGTCATACATGGGAAACTGGCGGCCCAGGGGCCACATGCGGCCCCCACCTTCACTTAATGTGGCCCGCAGGTTAATATCAGAATACTGATATATTATTGATTTCATCTTTTACAGTTCCAAACATGTAACATGACCCGCTTTAATTACTTCAGTCTATATCAGTAGCTTACTGGCTAGTATATATTTGTTCCCCTCTTTTTTTATGTCCAATGTATTTGTATTGTAAGTTCATAAAGTTGTATTAATAAAATAGAAAGTTGTTCATAAAATAAGTATAACTAAATGCATTTGAAATTAATTACAAATGTTACTTTTCAGTTCCAATTCAAAAATAGCAACAAAAAAAATCTGCATTCCAGTTCAAAAATAGCAGATCTACAAGCTCAAAAGGGGTCGCACTGCGACACATTTGAGCTTGCAGATCTGCTATTTTTGCTACTTTTGTGTGACATAGAATGGCCCGACAGCATAATTATGCAATGTGGCCCTCTGGAGTGAGTGTATCCCTGTTACAATGCGCTAGAACCCTGGGAGATGGAATGCTCAGATGGAGCACCACACCTACCATCAGCTCCCAGTACTTGCCGCACCCAAGTCGTGCTACTTATACGCTGAGTAACGAGCACATGAAAATAGCCGATCTACATTTACTCAAGTACTGTACTTAAGTACAATGTTGAGGTATTTTGACTGCACTGGAGTATTTCCAATTGTCAGTACTTTTACTTACTCCACTACATCTCAGAGGCAAATATTATACTTTTACTCTGCTATAATTATTTGAAAACTTTAGTGACTAGTTACTTTGTAGATTTTGATTATCATTACAAAACATACATTAACCACTTCAGCCCTATATACATTTCGGTCATTTGAAAATAACCGATCTACAAGCTCACAATTGTGAGTTTGTAGATCTGCTATTTAAAAAATATTTTCAACATTATACATTTGAACACTTGGGAAAATGGGACCTTCTGATGAGAACTCTCTACTTTTGTTACTTTAAGTATATTTTGATGCCAATACTTTTGCACTTTTACCCAAGTAAATTTTGTATTCCGTTGAGTTTTACAAGAGTATTTCTACATCGCAGTATTGATACTTTTACTTAAGTATGAAATGTGAGTACTTTTTCCACCACTGAAAGGTGCTGACACCGACTAAATCTGGTGGAGTCAGGGGCATGCTGTGCTGGTTAGGCAGTGTCACCGGGGCAATGGCTGCAGTCATTTCCTCCGACCAGACGTGGCCTGTCCCCATGTGCCACATGGCCCAGGGCCTGGGCACACAGTGTGTCCTGTGAGCCATGTAATCTAACACACAGTATAAATTTTAAGTGTTAATTTGACTCTGGGAGTGTGAAAGATTGACCTGTAAGGGTCCCCTTATGGTCATTTTTGTTGCCCTCTCAGGGTTAAAGTAACACTGAGGATTTTGACTGTGCGGCGGCCCTTTCCATTTATAGACACCCATGTACCTGAGAGCTGAGATATATACTTGTTTACAATGAGGCAGTGTGAACACCCCCCCCCCACCCTGTGTAAAGTGGAACCTTGTTTCACCATGCAGTTCTATATCTGTCTCAGCCTACTGTACGTGATAGAATGTATTTGTGTATGTGTGTGTACTCTTGTTTATATGTATGAATGCACGCTTGTGTGTAGGGGGATTTCTGTACATGTGAGGAATTCATTTGTTAATTCTGCATTATTTACACACTGTAGTGTATATATAGTACACAGCAGTGGTGGAAAAAGTACTCACATTTCTTACTTAAGTAAAAGTATCAATACTTCAATGTAGAAATCCTCTGTTACAAGTAAACGTCAGAAATTCAGAATTTACTTGAGTACAAGCACAAAAGTAGAAAGTACTCATTATGCAGAAGATCCAATTTCACAAGTTTTCAAATGTAAAAAAAACTTTTGAAAATAGCCGATCTACAAGCTCACAATGCGCCGATCATGCGAACGCGTTGTGTGCTTGTAGAGCAGCTATTTTTAAACTCTTAAACTCTTCCTCATTTAGCTGGAGACACCCTGGAACCCCCCTCAAGGACAAAATATCACATGCATATGGAAATGCACGGATAAATTAATACTGAGGATTTGTGCTCGCAAGGGGCCCTGGAATAATTTCAATGCACTATGCTGAAATATTATTGATGGCAGTTAGTTTACCATAGAATATCACAGGCTTATATTCACATCATGCATGACCTTGGAATACAATGTAAAACTTTCTTTTTTTTCAAGCTGCACTCTAGAGCTGTCATGTGGGCTGGGAATTGCTGGGGGGGGGAATCGATTCCTCTGCTTCTTATATTATTTTACTATTTGATTTATAATTAAATAATTTAATTTAAAATGACCGTATATGTTAATCTCACCTGGGACCCTGATGTCTCCATTTTGTGTATTAGTCACACACAAAAAAGCAGAAGGAGCGAGTGCATTTTACGGCAGCGGAAGCTGCCCGCGGAACTGCCGCGGAACTGCCGGTGGAGGAGCGGCAGCTGCCGGCAGTGACTGCCGGCGGGCTGCCGGCGGTGGAGCGGCAGCTGCCGGTGGAGCAGCGGCAGCTGCCGGCGTAGCGGGCACGGGCGGGGACTTCTTTCTTCTTTTTTTCGCCGATAAAGTATAGTTTTGGACCATGACGGAGGCGCGCCGACTCAGCAGACCTTGAGGCCAAGGAGTCGCGCCTCCAGGCGCGAGTGCCCGCGACGACCGGCCGATGGTCTGCTAGTCGACTAAGCGCCGTCCGAGTAATGTACCGATAGGCACAGAATCGTAAATAATATTGGTGGGGACTGCGTTTGCCCCACTGACTGCGTTTGCCCCAACTGCCACTCAAAGTGACTACTACGCCGCCGGCAGCTCCGCGGCAGCTCCGCGGCAGCTCCGCGGCAGCTCCGCGGCAGCTTCCGCTGCCGGAAAATGCACTCGCTGTCCCTTCCAAAAAAGACCAAAAATAACTTTTTTTTCTTTTTTCTAAAATTGTTTGTTGTACAACAAAGTAGTTGATTTTCTTTTTTACAACTCCAACCCTTCGGTCATGGATGGCTAGTGCTCCCCTTCATGGTTGCTAGGCAGAGGTGAACCCCTCCTCACAGAGACGCTATTGTTATTCTTATGGTCAGGCACGAGAGAACACACAAGCCTCCAGAGTCTGTTGTTTATCTTAAACCCTAAGGCAGAGCTTCTGAAACTTTTTCATGTGAAGGAAATGTGGCCACGGACCTCCATCTGAAAATATTTTTGCCCGGGAGCCCCAGAAGAGAAGATTTGTGTTCATAGAATTCTAACCTTTTCTACGTTCTTTTTTTCTTATAGATCTGCTATTTTTGAACAGTATAAAACATTGATAAAGTGGTTAAAATAATTAAGATAATTGTGATGCCATATTATCTAATTTAGCTGAGGATTCCCTGCCATGGACCCCTGGGGGACCCCACTTTGAGAACCACTGCCCCGAGGCAATGTGGCATTCGAAATGCAAGGCACATCGACACGGACGCAAACAGCCAGCGGCCTCGAGATGTCTGTCATCGACCGAGAATGTAACGCTTTATAATCCATGCTTCGCCGTACGGCCGCGTTGCTGCGTTATGCCTGTCGGCTCCATCTTCCAGATAACTACGGAGTGCGTCTACGGCGCCCTTATCACCCCATCGCTGCCTGCCTGGCGCCAGCCAGCCAGCCAGCCAGCCAGCCAGCCAGCGCGGAGAGACGAGGTCTAAAAGGCTACATTAATTCACTGCCTCCTCTCCTCTCTCTCTCTCTCTCTGCCCTGTCGGGGGCTTCACTCACCTGCCACGTACGCCACGCTCCGCCGGTAACCCTGGCAACCCACCAGGGCCGTGCCTCTCCTCCTCCTCCTCCTCCTCTTCCTCCTCCTCGAACGAGGAGAGCAGTGGTAGAAAGAGGTACTCGGATGTATTTACTTTAAGTAAAAGTAGCAATACCATGATATAAAAAGACAAGTAAACAGCCTTCATTTAAACGTTTTACTTTGAAAACATTTTTTTTACTTAGTAAAAAGTACAACATTTGCCTCCGAGATGCGGCGGAGTAAGGTCTAAAGTACCAAAACATGGAAATGCTCAAGTACAGTAAAAGCACCTCCAGGTGGTACTCGGTTAGCATCCACCCCTGGAGGAGAGTGGATGGAAGTAGGAGAGTGGAGCGTAGATTGACCTGTCACACCCCATCTCCCTCCTGATACATTTATGCAGCCTCTCGGCCAATCATGACATTTCCACAGCCAATTAAGCCATTAAGACCGGGAACGCATCTGTGTCATTTTTAGATTTATTTGGCTATTCAAAAAGTAGCAGATATACAAGCTTGTAGATCTGCTATTTTTTGATAAATCATGAACATTTTAGCAAATCTTTGAATATAGATATTTTTTTAAGTGAAACATTTTTAACTCAAATCTTTGCTTCTGGGGATTCTACAAATGTCTTCTAAATCCGAACAGTTTTTTTTTTTTTTACTTAATTTGCTATACATCAGTGGTTCTCCAACTTCTTCATGTCAAGGACCCCCAAAATTATATATATTCGGCCGCAGACCCCCCCCCCCCACCCCCAGAAGCAAAGATTTGAGTTACAAATGTTCGCTTTAAAAAAATATATATATATATTTAAAGATTTGCTCACATCTTCACAATTTTTCCAAAAATAGCAGATCTACAAGCTCGTTGCATGGCAGATCTGAGCTTGTAGATCTGCAATTTTTGAATAGCCAAAGAAATCTAAAATGACACGGATGCTTTTCCGGGTTGAATGGGTTAAGATGAAATGGGAGTTAAAAGGGGAGGAGGGGGGGGGGCGGGGGGGGTGGGTGCATGCTGGATGAATAGCTTTGCTTGTCACTTAAAAATGTGCAGGTGCGCAGGAGTGTTTTATAATGTCCCCCCCCCCCCCCTCCCCCCCATATGGATGCACACTGTACCCTTCACCTTGGCCAAGGATCAATGTCTCCGCACTGTTTCCCTCACGCTCTATAAACTGCCTTGATCTGAATGAAGATAACATACAAAATGGCCTGTGGACTGTCCTGTCCGTTCCCTATTATTCTCATGTTTAATTTCAAGGTTTCAAGGCTTAACGTTTGATATCGGCAGAAACCTTGTATCTCCATGTTTCAAATGTTTTTTTTGTTTTGTTTTTTGTTTTTTTTATGCATGGCGTACTTCACATAAAAGTTGTGAATAGCCGATCTGTGAGCTTGTACGTCGTCTATTTACACAATTTTATTTAAAATAAAAAAGGAACGGTTTCGGATGAACAAGGTTTCCACCTGACAGTGACGATATGCTTTAAAAAATAAAAAATAAATCTCTGGGGCTTCAATCTACACTGTAAATCCTCAGTCTCTATTTAACTCTAAGAGTTACAGACCCATAAGGGCCCATTTAGTTCCTACAGTAACTATCAATTATGGATTTAGCTGCATGGGGACCCACTTGAACCCCCTCTAGGACGCCTGGGGGTCCCCAGACCGCACGTTGAGAAACAGTGCCACACACTATTATTGCCCACACAGCAGCGTTAGGCTCCGATTCACGGGTCCATTTGGTTACTTTATCTCTCTGAGTTACAAAGGGATAGATTGACACTGTGAGGATTTTACTACGTGCCACCTTACAAAATCTCAACACAAAGCCATGAAACACGATGCTGTGCATTGGTTTTCTAACTCGATATCTGACATATAATGCAGTTTGGTGGTGAAATGTCAAGGACACTGAAGTCATCTAGCAATGCGCAATGCAGCTCAACTATGTCTAGGATGCCCTGGTTGTTGGTGTTGAGTATTAGTGTATAGGGCACACTGGAGAGTATGGAACCATTATATCATGGCTGTTGGGCAGAGATCCATATTTTATGTATTTCTTTTCATAAATCAATGCTCTACTTCGTCATACTACGGCGTCACAAAAAAGGAGCAAAATAGCCAATCTACAAGCTCAAAACGTGTCGCATTGTGACACGTTTTGAGCTTGTAGATCGGCTATTTCAGCTGTTGCTGAATTTGAATCCTGAAAAGTAACAGTTTTGGACATAATTATGCCGTTTCCACCCGACAGCAACGATGTGTGTCCGGCTTGTTTAATCAATTACACAGGAACATACCTGCATTGTGTAAGTCACTCTGGATTAGTGTCTGCTAAATGCCCAGCAGATTGAGCACACCATTCAAAGTAATAGGGCGACAGAATAGAACAGGGCGGCCACGTCCGTTGAGTTTGAAGAAGCACAATCCGCTCCCTTGAGTTCCTGGGTGGTGGCTTGTATACCCTCTTAATCATTTCCTATCAGGCTGACAGAATCAACCTATTCTTACCTACCACTCACTAGGTGTTTCGATATTAGCTTCTTGCATCCATCATCAAAATTGATGCTGCAGACCGAATATCTCTATTTGACCTTTACACACAAGGGGCCATTGGCTGGTCATTGTGACATGTCCAGATATCGTACTGTATGTGTCATCATGCTTCATTACTCTTAATAAAGTTCAGGCAAGCAGACATGAAGCAATCTCCTAGTCTGTGTCCAGCTGTATAATTAACATGCGTATTTACTCACATACATACACACACACACACACACACACACACACACACACACACACACACACACACACACACACACTGTAAAATATGTACCTTGCATATCATCGTATAGACATTCCATAACAAGTTCAACGAAGAAGTGTATGGCGTCCTGTTCTATTCGGTTCCTCAGTTAGGGTGCGCTTGGATTGGAACCGTGGGGAGAGTGGAGCGTCCCCATATCTAGCCATAACTCGCTCCACTGAAATGGCTCCTTTTCTTGGGGCAGGGGGTTGTTGGCCGGACCGAAAATCAAAGTGAATGAGTTAAAGAGAGCAGTGGATCTATTTGTGCGTTGGGCTGCGAGGGAGCGAGGCTGTCTGCAGGTGTACAATTGCATTCCGCCGGCTCTGGCAGACGGCTGCGGGAGCGCAGCCAGCACTTGTCACGACCGTATGGTTACACTTTCACAAGTGGATGAATGTGAGAGGAAGAGCGAGGAAGGTGAGGGCACGGCCCCGGGCCTGTCTCTGTGCCAGTCCCCCGGTGGGGGGCAGCCAGAAAAACTGGAAATCACTGTCACACGCAGGGCTAGGGCACGTCGTCATGCCCCCGAACGCTGTCCCCCCAACCTGCCACAACGACCCTGCACAGTGCAGACTTGCTGATGTGAACCGTATTGAAAGCCTGTTGTCTGCCTGCCGAGATATCTGCGGGCTGGCTGGCGTTTGCGTGTGTGTGCGTGTGTGCTTTACTAATTTGAGAAGACAATTGTCCTGATCCTCTGAGAAATGAATGGTTTTTATTTTTTTGAGTTGGGCTTGAAATTAGGAACACAAATTTAAGTATGTCTCAGGCTTTAGGATTATTGTTAAACAAAGGAAACAGAATAGAAATGCCATTGTTTCCAGAAAATGTCCTCAGAAGTATAGCAATACAAACGTGTGTGCCCGTGTGTGAGCATGTGCGTGCGTGCGTGTGTGAAATCTCATCGTAATGAGATTGCGTGCTGATTTCTTTCCACTGGGAATTTCTCAATGTAATGTGAGGCAACCAGCGAAGAAGAACCAGTTATTAGGCGTTCCTCGCTTTATGGGAGATGACATGTAGTTCCTCATCAAGCTGCTAATGCTGTGCTAAACCATGAGGGAATGCATTTTATGTTCATCACACCGCACTGCAGCCCACAGACATTGTTATTTCATGGCCCTTGGCCACAGTAATACCAACGTATTACAGTGTTACTAACCTCAGATCCCGGGCTTGCTTCGTCATAAAGAAAAGTGGATAGAAAAGGGTCGTGGCCGCTGACAGTATGGGCGAGGAGCTGCTCCATAGCGGGGGAGGCAAGACGAGACAAGTTTATTTGTATAGTACATGTCACAAAAACATTTGAATTCAGTAAAAAGTAAGACAAAAATAATAAGTTAAGCATCTCTCTCATTAATAGGACACGCCTATTGAAGTCACAGAGCAAAACACACAATATAAAAGGACATTATTTGAACATAAACATATCGTAAAAACAAAAGAGAGAAAAATAAAAAAGACAGTAGTGCAGAAGAATAATTAAAATATCTAAATAAAAGGCAGCAAGGTTTTTAGGTGTGATTTAAAAGAACAGAAGTCTAATAAGACCTGCAGAGTTTGTTCCTTACTGTATGTACGGTTATGTAAATGTGTGTCATCTGCATTATGGTAACATTTGGTTGTTTTCCATAATCTGAACCAGTGGAGTGTGTACAATACTACAGATATTGAGGTTCTGAGGTGCACAGACGCACAGACTTGTAATTGGCTACAGACACAAAGTAGTCCCTGTCCTTTAAATATGATTCAAACCAGTTTAGTTAGTACTGTGCCAGAAAGTCCCACCCAATTTATTTCAGTCCGTCTAGTAATATGTGTGGTCGACCGTGTCAAATGCAACACTGAGGTCTAGTAATATTAAGAAATTTGCCACTCAGTGTTTCAGTTTATGTTATTGAAGGATTTAACACGAATTGTCTCAGTGCTGTGGTGTGGTCGAAATCCTGACTGGAGGATATCAAAGCCGTTGTTCAGTAGGTTTGGTCTGGGTCTATAATTGTTCATTAGTGACATGTCCAGATTATTCTTTTTTAAGAGTGGCTTGATGACTGCTGTTTTCAGGGCCTGTGGGAGACAACGTGCAGAGATGTGTTGCCAATGTGTAGAAGATCTGAGGCCATGTATGCAATTTCAAAATATTTGCTGTTGGCAGAATATCAAGCTGGACTCGGAGGGTTTCAGTTGTTGTATGATGTCCTCCAAGCTTTGATGATGATCATATATAATTGTGTCATGGTATTTGAATTATTTTTAAGTGGATACTCGTCGTATATTGAACCCGAGGCAAATTCATTGCAGGCTGGTGGATAAAAGTTCAGGCTACTGACACAGGAGGGTTTGTTAGCCTGTCGACAGTCTCAAACAAAGCATGTGCATTATTCTTGTTTTTTGCAGTGATGTCCGAGAAGAAAGGACCACCTTGCATTTTTCAGCTCTGAATTATGAATGCGAAGTCTCACCAGGTGTCCACATTAAACTACCACCCAGTGAAACAAAAATGGTGACTGCAGCAAGTAAAGTTATGCCAACAAAACCTGTTTTGCTGATATAGGTGTTGATTGTTCAAAAAACACTGACAGACTGTGATCCTGTCTCCACTCAATCACAGTTGAGCCAGCGAGTGAGCTTCTCGCTCATTCTATGCACCGTTTCTATTGAGAGTTTCTCCACACCTCCATTTATTCAACACACACTCACTCCCCAAGGGTGTTAGGGGTCAAGTGTCCTGGTCATACGGCATGGTCATAAAACAGAGTATAAATTATGCACTAGAAATCAGTGACAGAGGATCACGGGATGTTATGTTGTCCCTGCTTCTCCTGGTTGGGACCAAAGGTTGTTATAGTTCCCAAACCTGTTAAGCCCCCCCCCCCCCCCCCAAAAAAAAAACGAGTTTGTGGAACCGAGTTTGACTCGGTTCCACAAATAAATTTGGGGACACCCTGGTCCCGACCCCCAGTTTGGGAATCACTTTTATAGTTATTTATTGCTATGACCGTTTGATCTGTTCATACATTGTTTAAAATTGTATGTTTTTTTTTATTACACAATAAATGTTTTAACCTTTTCTAATCTCACCCCTGACAAATACTGTAGCTACCCTCTATTAAAATGAAAACGTAACACAAAAACTAAGCCTTTAAAAATTAAAAATTAAAAAAAGAATCTTAAATGGCAAACCCTTTGAAAACTAATTAAAACTAAACTGAAAATTGAAAACATAAAGGCTAAAACGAAATAGAAATAGGAACTAATGAAGAATTCAAAACTGTAGCCTTGGCTGGGACAGTAGCACAGCTGTTCTATAATTGGGGAGGACTTTTGACTTCAGAGCTGAAGCTGTGTGTGTGTGTGTGTGTGTGTGTGTGTGTGTGTGTGTGTGTGTGTGTGTGTGTGTGTGTGTGTGTGTGTGTGTGTGTGTGTGTGTGTGTGTGTGTGTGTGTGTGTGTGTGTGTGTGTGTGTGTGTGAGGTCCCTCTATCACAATATTTAATTACAGGATTAATTAGCCTCAGATTGTCCAGTGGACCCAAAAATCTGTGTCATAAAACACAAGTCCATAACTGCCCCTATTAACCCATTAAAACCGGGAAAGCATCGTTTTTCATTTTATCGTTGGCTATTCAAAAACAGCAGATATACAAGCACACTTGTATACAGCGTGTCACTTCGTGCCGCGCTGCGAGCTTGTACATCTGCCGTTTGAACATTTTTGTTTTTTTTACACACAAAAAAAACACAAATATTCTCTTCTGGGGGTCCCTGGCACAAAACATATACAAATGGGGGGTCCAAATACATTTTGGGTTAATTGGCACGAATACGTTTGAGAACTACGGATTTAGAAAGCATTATTTTGTAGAATTTGCCTCGGGTCTTAATGAGTTAACGTCCTACACCTGTTCTCTGTGTCTGCTTGTTCGTCACCGTTCGCAGGTTTTGGGAACATGTGGGTGAGAATTTAACTCACTCTCCTGAGGAGGACACAGGCAGCACAAAACTCTCTTTCCTGTGGCGGAAAGTACTTTCACTCAGGTACTGTACTTCAGTTTTCATTTTGAGGTACTTTTACTTTTACTCGAGTATTTCCATTTTCAATAGCCTACTTTTATACTTCTACTCCACTACATCTCGGAGGCAAATGTACTCTTCTTTTTTTTTTGTTACTTCGCCCAATTTTGATTACTAGACCATACCCGTCGGGGGATATGAGCACCCACGCTTGTTTCACGCACATGATTTGGCAACCCGGGAGCCAGCGAACACAAAAACGTTAATAAACAGCTGATATTTGGGGAAAGCGAAAAACTGGCTTTGATGTTCCGTGCACATGGTAATGGTAAATGGCTGTGTGCAAATGCAGATCAATTGCTCAAGCCACTGAGGAGAACCGGGCAGAAGAGATTTTGAGCACGCACACACACACAGACAGACAGACAGACGCACACACAGAGCCACAGAGCTTTGTGGAATTATAGGATGATTATTACAAAACATGCGCCAACATTCTACATTGTGGTATTGCTCCTTCCACCCTTTCCCTTATGCATTATTCTCATATGTATACACACTATATTATGTTTTATGAGACAGATGTGTGCTCTATTTATGCATATTTGGTATTTGTGTATTCTTGTATTTACCTTTGAAGCTGTGTGTGTGTGTGTGTGTGTGTGTGTGTGTGTGTGTGTGTGTGTGTGTGTGTGTGTGTGTGTGTGTGTGTGTGTGTGTGTGTGTGTGTGTGTGTGTGTGTGTGTGTGTGTGTGTGTGTGTGTGTGTGTGTGTGTGTGTGTGTGTGTGTGTGTGTGTGTACAAGTTTAATTTGACTCTACAATCCAAAAGTGGTCTATGGACCAGCTCAATAGCACCTGCCCAAACAAAGGTCATAGCGGACATTCGGGCGGCCGTAGCTGAGAGGGTGAACAGGCCGCCTGGGAACTGAAAGGTCACCGGTTCGACCCTCGGCCTTCCCCCTGTCTACATGTCGAACTGCCCCTGAGCAAGACACTTAACCCCTAACTGCTCCCCCCCCCGACCCCGTGCCCTCGTCTGAGGCACCTAAGCATCCATCTGCTGGGTAAAGGTCATTACCAGTGGTGGGAAAAGTACTCAAATGTTTTATTTAAGTAAAATTATCAATACTGCAATGTCTGTTACAAGTAAAAGTCCGGAAATCAAAATTTACTTGAGTAAAAGTACCAAGGTATTGGTATCAAAATGTACTTAAAGTACCAAAGGTTCTAAAATATTTGAAAATAGCAGATCTACAAGCTCACAACGCATCACGATGGGACGCGTTGTGAGCTTGTAGATCGGCTATTTTCAAATAGAGTAGGTTTAAAATAGGGCTAAAGTGGTTAATGTATGTTGTATAGCGTAATAATCTGCAAAGTAACTACAGTTTTCAAATAATTGTAGTGGAGTAAAAGTATAATATTTGCCTCTGAGATGTAATGGAGTAGAAGTAAAAGTATAGACAATTAGAAATACTCCGGTAAAGTAAATGTATTTTAGTTCCACCACTGGTTATTACACACGGGAAGTGTTTACTTTGTGTGACTAATTTTGAACTAATGCTTTTATGTGTCGTGAGTACATCCACACATTCCACAGAGAAGGTGAATATTAAGTGGGCGATAAAGCCCAAACGTAATTATTTTTCAAAACGAGGTAGATTTTTCACAGCGAATAAAAGCATCAACCTGAATGAGGCAGCACCATATTAATAGTTTGATGAGAAATATTTATGCAGCACATTTTCGGATCATTTATTCGTCATGCTCCCATGTGTGCAAGGACCTTAAATGTAGAAAAGTCATTCTCCCTCCCCCGGTGAGGAGGAAATATTCACTTTCTTCTCCTTTTGCATATTTGGCATATATTTTATGTGTTTACCCTTTGAAGCACATGTTCTGTGTGTGTGTGTGCGTGCATGCGCGCTTTGCACATCTGTGTGTGCGTATTACTATACTAGTGAGGACCAAATGTCCCCACAAGTATGTTAGAATACTGTATGAAAAATAAGACACAATTTCCGTGGTCCTCACAAGAAAAAATGTTGTTTTATGGTTAGAAAAGATTTGTAGAGATATGTTTACTATAGGAAAAAGATTCAGGTTGGTTATAGGATCAGACATTTAGAGGTTAGGTTTGGGGGTTGGAGTTAGAGTTAAACATTGTTGCGAAAAATTGCTGATCTTGTGATCTGCTATTTTCTGGCTTTAGGCTTACGGTACAAAATGGCAAAATGTATTCAAAATAGCCTACATAAAATCGCTGTACAAAATTGTTGATGTCCTCACAAGCACATAGTGATAGAACCCTGCGTGTGTGTATGTGTTGTGCGTGCTCACTTGATTCTACAATCGGAACACGAAAGACAGACGTCAAAGGGGTCTGTGGAGCAGCTCAATAGCGCCTGGCCAAACAGAGCTAATAAAGGTTATGTCAGCGCGGATGCGGTGCTGCCCTGTGCCTCCTAACCTGTGGTGGACAAAGTACTTCATTGTTTTTACTTAAGTAAAAGTATCAATACTGCAATGTAGAAATACAGTTACAAGTGAAAGCCTGGAATAAAAAATTTACTTGAGTAAAAGTACAAAAGTATTGGCATCAAAATGCACTTAAAGTACCGAAAGTAGAAAGTACTCATTATGCAGAATGTCCCTTTTCAAATGTATAAAAATTATTTGAAAATAGCAGATCTACAAGCTCACAATGCGTCACATCGCGACGCATTGTGAGCTTGTAGATCGGCTATTTTCAAATTGCCGAAATGTATACAGGGCTGTGGTGTGTAATGTATTATTTGTAATAATAATCTAAATCTACAAAGTAACTAGTAACTAAAGTGTTCAAATAATTGTAGTGGCGTAGAAGTATAATGTTTGCCTCTGAGATGTAGTGGAGTAGAAGTAGAAGTATTGAAAATTGGAAATACCCTCAAAATTGTACTTAAGTACAGCACTTGAGTAAATGTACTTAGTTACTTTACACCACTGCTCCTAACTAACCCCCTGCCAACCATGTGCTGCAGACAGCATGCTCACATTCTACTCTCATCCACTCCTCTCCCATGGCTATTCACCTACAAATAGGGCTGCAACTATTGAACTATTAAGTCTCTTCTTAGGGATTATTCTATCAACGACTTTTTCAATTTATTGAATAACTGAGGTGCAAGTTTTTTTCAATACGTATATACGCGGGAGCCTCCCGACGAGCAACTGCATCGTACAACGAGTATAAATTAAAAATGTACGAGGCTTGCAGATATCGCATTCAGTAAGTACTATAGTCTATTATGGAAAGTGGAGTCCACACGTATCTATAAGGTGGATTTTTTTCCGGCCACTTGGTTTTTCTTCATCCTTGAAGTGTGTATTTTAAGATTCTGCCAGGTAACAGGCTGAAATAATGGCCCGTGGGGTTCATGTTTAACCTTTTCTTAATCCTTGAAGTGTGTGTTTTAAGATTCTGCCATGTACCAGACTGAAATAATGTCCCACAGGGTTAATTTTAACCCTATGTTAACACATATCCTACCCAAACCCAAAAAGGGAAACATAGCAAATCCTTGGAAGTATACAACATACAAATGAACACATTTACATGTGTTCGAGGAATTCATTAAAATTGGTATTATTAAGATTCAAGCATATCTTGACTCTATTTTAGGGCAACAAAGAAAAAAACTGAGCCAAGAATGTTCATATTACATCTATATATTTGTCTTTTTACTAAATACTTGTGTGCGTCCCCTCATTCCCAGTAGGCTGTGAAGGCTTACTTTGTGGGCCCTATCTCCAAGAGAGGACTTTCAACTATCAGGCTCCTCTCCTGTGGAACCATCTTTGAGGTTTGGTCCAGGAGGCAGACACCCTAAGTTCAAGAGCAGGCTAGGCTTAAAACTTTCCTTCCATTTGGGGAACAACAGCCCCATCATCATCCATAGTCTCTAATGTCGTCATAGCCAGGGCAGTGCCACATTTAATTACCTCATTAACAGATGACATGACCTGCCTGATGAAACATGTTCAACTCTTAGCGTGTAGTGTAGTGAAGTAAGTATGTATGTACATTGTATTTGTATACAACACTTCTCACAGAGAGAACCCATAAAGTGCTTTTACATACAACAGAAATAAAAACACAGCATGAAACATTCAAATGATTAAAAACAACAAAAACGCACACAAAAACAATCTAAGACATTCCACAACTGGTTCTTAAAAATGTCCACAGAGGCTGCAGCTCTCAAAACCTGTGGAAGGGCATTCCATACCTTTTTGTTGTTGACCTTTCTTCATCCAGCGGGGGAACTTCAGTTTTCACCCCACAGAGGAGCGCAGAGGGGGGGACACAAGACACAAAGATGTATTACCAAAAAGCATTGGTAATACAAACCAACCTTGGTTCTCAAAGTGGGGTCAGGGGACCCCCAGGGGTCCATATTTTATTGCCTACTTTGGCAATTCAAAAATAGCATATATACAAGCTCATAGCGTGACACCGAGTGCCACATCGGACTGGACTTGCTGAAATGTCATGGCTACGGTTTAAAAATCAATCTACTCACAGGAGGCACTAATCTCTCACTGCATTTCTTATTTGTAATGTTTTATCCTTCAAATGGCGGCTTTATCGTTCATTCATAGCATCATGTCATCGCTGTCAGTCAGAAACCTTGTGTCTCCAATCTCCATCCATACTGTATTTCAACTTTCGATGGGGTCCATAATAGGCTCTATGCACAGCAGCCATATTGGAAAGAAATTGGGCCTCTTCCTTACTCCCTTCAACAGGTCTTACCACTTATATTTTAAGGCTCTGTTCCATTTAGTGTACCACAGTGGTTCTCAAACGTTTTAATTTAAAGGACCCCCATAACTTACGGGGCCATTTGGTTCCATTTGAATACTCTCAAGTTACACACCCATTTGGAACCCCCTCAAGGAACCATGAAGGTCCATGGACCCCAATTTGAGTCTTTCCAGTGAGCCAACATGCACAATATCAGCACCCTGACTCTGTTTGACTAGAATGGAACAGAGCCTTCATTAGTATCATTGGTAACACCTATGAAGGAAGTAAGGAAGGCCCTCTTTCCAATATGGCTGCTGTGCATAGAGCTTATTCCGGGCTACTCCGCTGCTCGCTTGCGCCCCCTGCTGTTCTTCCAACTGCCTCCTCAGGCCATGGACGGCTAGAACAGGACAGGACAGTACACAGTAAAATCCAGCATGTTGGTTACGGGTCTATTCGGGTCCAATTTGGACACTCCTCTGAGACAAATTAACACTGAGGACTTCACTGGGTGTAGAGACGGTCAGTCGATGCAGTCAGCAGTAAACGTCGTGTGTGTGTGTGTGTGTGTGTGTGTGTGTGTGTGTGTGTGTGTGTGTGTGTGTGTGTGTGTGTGTGTGTGTGTGTGTGTGTGTGTGTGTGTGTGTGTGTGTGTGTGTGTGTGTGTGTGTGTGTGTGTGTGTGTGTGTGTGTACACAAAGTGTGACATGATTAAACACATTAATCAAACACTAAATGTGGAGGGTGGGTGCCATGATTGCACTCTCAGAGAAATGCTGACATGAGTCTTGATTGTTACCCACCTACCCTTCACATTACACAGGCGCACGCACGCGTAAATGTGCATGCGCGCGCACACACACACACACACACACACACACACATACCTGTATGACTGTCACACTATATGGGGGAGAGAGAAGAAAGAGGGGGAGAGAGTACGCACGTGTGTGTGTGTGTGTGTGTGTACGTACGTGCATGCATGTATGCATGAATGCAAGGGCGCTTAGCAAGAGATAAATGCCACGCATACACAGACGTGTATGCGTGCAAGACATGCATGCTTAAATGTACACACACACACACACACACACACACACACACACACACACACACACACACACACACACACACACACACACACACACACACACACACACACACACACACACACACAGATGTTTAAGTATTAAACTTTGAATTCAGCCACCGATCCAGATTATTAGAACCTCCCTGCAAAACCCAGAGTGTTCATTTAACTCTGAGCATCTAAAAAGAACCCTTGGCAGGTCTTTATTATTAACACTCTGGATTTATTTTGCAATGCATTTACACTCATCCTATCTACAGAGAAACACATTTATGACAGTGTAACATGGGGGCTAAATACAGGGCTATTTCCGAATAGCCCATGTATAGGGAAAGTGGTTAAGCTGATATTGATGCTACCCAGTGGTGTAAAGTAACTAAGTACATGTACTCAAGTACTTTACTGAAGTACAATGTTGAGGTATTTTATACTTTACTAGAGTATTTGCAATTGTCTATACTTTTACTTATACTCCACTACATCTGAGGCAAATATTGCACTTTTACTCCACTACAATTATTTGAAAAAAATTGTTACTAGTTACCTTGCAGATATAAATTATTATATTATAAAACATACATTAACCACTTTAGCCATATTGCATATACCTTGGCTATTTGAAAATAGCTGATCTACAACGTGTCACGATGAGCTTGTAGATCGGCTGTTTTCAAACATTTTAGAACTTTTACATTTTGATACCAATACTTTTGCACTTTTACTCAAGTAAATTTTGAATTCCGGACTGCTTGTAACAGAGTACTTCTACATTGCAGTATTGATACTTTTACTTAAGACACTTGAGTACTTTTTCCATCACTGATGCTACCGTATGAACTGATTTTGCTGGGGACCCCCTTAAACCCCCCTCAATGACAGGGGGTCCACTTTTTGGTACCAGACCATTTATGTTCTGCTTTTTTCCCCCAATTTAATCGTTATGCCAATTGATTCCACATGTGTGCGTTGTCACTGCTGACTCACCTGCCAGTGAGGAGCCCCCACCGGGAGGACGTATAGAGCCTTCGTCCTGCTTCTCCCGCCCAACACTCCCTGTTGACAGCTGCCGCCCCCAGAACCGTAGGAGTACTTGCAGTGACAATTACTAGCCTCGCTGCCCGGGCTTCCCTCCCCCGAAAACACGGGCTATTGTGTTCGTATAGATGCTCGACAAAGCCGGGATGCACCACAGTGGATTCGAACCCACAACCTCCGCGGTGGTGGGCAGACACCACTCTGCCACCCGAGCGCCTCGTTACACTATTATTGAACAGTATCTGAGACGAGGCACAGAGCGTACAGTGTATTTATGCAAAGGGAGAGACGAGTCTATCTTCCATCTTCCCCATTTCTCCAACGCTAATTGGATGCACCTTTCATAATTACAGCAGGACAAAAGGCCAGACTGCGGCAGCTTGTATTTAAAGAAGAAGCAATCTTCTTGGATTTCTTGTTTTTTGTTTGTAGCTTATATAGTGGTCATATTGGAAGAGGAGGCATTTCTGCTTCTCTCCCCATCATAATGGCTTTTCAAGAGTTTGATTGGGGTCACACTGCTAGGGGTAATTGCAATAATTGCGGTCCCCTCATAGCGCCCTCCTTCTGCGACACTGAGCTCTCTAGGAAGGTGAGTGGGTGAAACCTGGACACCAGGGTGGAAATGGGAGAACAGTCAAAGTACATGAAAAACACCCCCGAAAAGGTACAAACTCGAGTCACCTTTCCGAACGTAGAAATTACGAAAAGTGTAGTCATTCTTTTTTTAGTCTTTGTAAAACCTTGAGGTTAGTCGCCACGGGTAGTCCTCAAGGTTTAACCAATTACAACCAGTGGTTCTCAACCTTTTCTGGAATCAGGGCTCACTTGAAAATCTCAAAAAATCGTTCGCAGCCCACCCATCTGACCACTTAACACCGGTGAGATGGGTGGGCCTTGTGCATTCTCAGAGAATGTTTGTTTTATTGATCAATCAATTGATAGTGTTCCGGCTTGGATCAATGGAACCAATGTAGTATAGCCTACTTTAAGTTTGTATATACCTTTTATATTCATGTTATTTTATCAGCCAAATCTTAGTGTTTGGCCATTTAGTGATGGCCCCCGCCCCACAGGTTGAGAATTACAGCATTAAACCCTGTACTTTGTTGACTGTAGTCCCCCAGTCTATACTTGTAGCCTGGTTCCAGACGAATCTGCCATTACGAAAGAAAATTGACCTCGGCAGATTAGGTCTGGCCCCTCTCAATAGAGATTGGATTTCTCTCCCTCCAAAGTTGTGAGGGAGCAATCAGGGCCCAGTATGCAAATATGGGGCGGGTTTATCACCAGAGGCATTTTTTTGAATTTGCCCCTCGGAAATGCAGGTTCCACACAGAGATTCCAGACTAATATCTACGCGGTGATATTAGTCTGGCCATGCCAGGCTAGTATACTTGGCCCCCTTCTGTTTATTGTGGCTGAGGAGGGCGCTCAAGGTCCTGAGGTTCACGCAGTGGTGGAAAGCAACCAAGTACATTTTACTCGAGTCCAATCACCTTTTGTTATTCAGTGATTAATCAAATTCGAGTGGCTGCAAAGGAACAAAAACACCAATCAACACCAAAATAACATAATTAGCAGCTGACGAGGGACGTGAGGTCAGGATCTTTGCTCGTACACAGCTGCTGTGTTGTTGTTCTAACCACGGGGCCATTTTGTTAAACCGGGCAAAAAATTGTAATCCCACACCGGAACCTTTTTGTATTGTGTGAATGTAGATAAAGTGGCGGCGAGGATAAATATGATCCTTTAAATAGGTGTGCTGTGAACCCAATTGGTGGAGGTCACACTGCGGCAGCACACATGAATATGAAGTAGCGGAGCAGCACCACACAGCATCTGTTACCCTGAAACTAACAGCTTTCTGTGGAGACTGGCAGGACTCAGGAGTGGACTGTTCAGCGGTTCCCAAACATATAGGGTCATTTTGAATACAGGACATTGACTTGCAATAAAGTATATTTTTTACACTGTGGTATTGTTACTTTTACTTAAGTCCAAAATCTGAGTACTTCTTCCACCACTGACACACACACACACACACACTACCCCACCCCACCCCTATACTTGTGTAGGCATAGGCCAGAACTTTACATTACCGCTCGCTAGCGAGCCTGGCTCATTAGCTGACTGGCGCTACACTTGTACATATACACCCACATGGGCGCACACTCACCCACAATCCCATTAAAGGGTGATTTGTACTTAGTTGCGTGGCTGTGTTGCGCACCGGAAATGGCTGATCTACATGCTCACAGCGCTGCGACGTGCTGTGAGCATGTGGATCGGCTATTTCCGGTCTACAAACTCACTGTGCTAATCTGGAAAGCTACACATTCAATTACAGAATTGATCCTTAGATAACGTTTTCAAATGTGATGCTCCTGTTAATGTAAACCTTTTTTTTTAAGTTATAAAAAAAAAAAAGCTGCATCAGTCCTCATGAGCAGGGGGTTATTAAGGCTTGGCCATTTTAAATCTGATGGTGGTTTGCAGAAGACATTGTTTCACCCTCTATAGGCACATGTTCCTGTTGCATTCTCCCAACATAACAGCTCTGAAGACATCTAAACCTGAATGTTGACCTTATCCCCAAACTCAGAACAATAAGAATAATATAATAACAGTAAAAACAAAAATGTAATGTATTTAATTTGATATTAACAGTTTATCAGTGAGAGAGGGCGAGGAAGGAGGGAAAGGGGAAGAGGAGGATATTGTAGTAATGGAGGGGATGGTGAGGAGGAATTTAGGCTTGACAGCTATTGTTATTGCAGCCATAGCTGAACGGGTTAGAGAGCCTGCCTGGGAAGGCAAAGGTCCCATGCAGGTTCGATGCCATGCCCTCAGCAATGTGTCAAAGTGTCAAACTAAGCAAGATACTTAACCCCTAACTGCTCCCTGAGCGCTTCACACCAACGGCTGCTCCTATAGGATGGGTAAAATGCAGAGGAAAAATCTCCATGGGGTGACTAATCGATAGAGAAACTTTTGGGTGAACTATCCCTTTAAAGCATAATCCCTCACCACCTAAAGTATTGTGTCCGACTCAGACCTCTCTTACCTCGTCAATTACTGATAGTGGTTGAGGTTGGATTTGCATGAGTGGAGGATAACTCTGGCTTTCAGTGGTGGAAGAAGTAATCATATTACGTAGGTAAAAGTAGCAATACCACAATGTAGAAATACTCTGTTACAAAATGTTCAGAATGTTACTTGAGTAAAAGTACGAAAGTATTGGCATCAAAATATATTTAAAGTACCAAAAGTAAAAGTACTAAAATGTTTGAAAATAGCATATCTAAAAGCTCACAACGCGTCGCGATTCAACACAGTGTGAGCTTGTAGATCGGTTACAAATAACCTATGTAGAAAATAGGGCTAAAGTGGTTAATTGTTGTTATCAATTGTTTTTTGATAATTCTGCAAAGTAACTAGTAACTCAAGTTTTCAAATAATTGCACTGCAGTAAAAGTACAATATTTTCCCCTGAGATGTAGTGGAGTAGAGGTAAAAGTATTGACAATTGGAAATACTCCAGTAAAGTAAAAATACCTCATAATTGTACTTAAGTACAGTACCTGACCACATGTTCTTAGTTACTTTCCACCACTGCTGGCTTTTAAGTCAGAGAGGGGGACCCCTCCAGCTGCTGCCCGCGGTCCGGTGTCGAGTGTCTGCTGTCGGGCCGAGGTGTCTTCGGCCCGCTCCCTGCTAACTTTCTCTGACCTCGTGAACAGCAGTCGGGAGGGGGGGGGGGGCTCCCGAGTTAAACGGGGTCAGAAGTCGTGGGCTTTCCCTGCTTATATCCATAGCAACCAGGCAACGGGGGACAAACAAACCCCCAGGGGAGTGGACACAACGATCGCCACTATGCGGTTGCAGTATTATGAGAGCTGAAATTACAGACCCCCGACACGCATACATACTGTAGGGCCACACACACACACACTCGCACACACACGTTTTTGTATTACTATACTTGTGAGGACATACATTTTTTTTGTTATTTATTTAATTTTGATCACATTTTTAAACCTAAACCGAAAACAGCTGATCTACAAGCTTGTAGACTGGCTAATCTCTGGTGCGCGACACCGGCACGCAATTATCAACTCTCATCCCAACCCCTGAAGCTAACCTCTAAATGTTTAATCCTAACCCCAACCTGAATTTCCTAAATGTAAGCCTCAAAAATAGTTTTTAACATAAAAAAACAACCATTTTGCTTGTGAGGACCAGGGGAGAATTTCCTCACAATGTCCCTTACTCAAATTCGACTATGATTGTGGGGACATTTCACCCTCACAAATGGCAAATGGTACATTTATATAGCGCTTTTATCCAAAGCGCTTTACATAGATTGTGCATTACATTCACACATCGATGGCGGGGACCATGCAAGGCAGCAACCTGCTCATCGGGAGCAGCAATTAGGGGTTCAGTGTCTTGCTCAAGGACACTTCGAGCTAACTCTGGGGAAGCCCGGGATCGAACTGGGAACCACGCGGCTGCCATCCGGCCACTCTACCCCTGAGCCACTACCGCCCACAAGTATAGAGAGAGACACATGCACACGCACACGCACACGCACACGCACACGCACACGCACACGCACACGCACGATCTTAGCTGGCATGCAGTTGTTTTCACTATCTCCTCCTCAGCTTCCATAAATGCCCTTTGTCTAAAATACCGATAAGGGTTAGATGAAACACCACGGTGGATGACACTCATCCTTCACAAAATGTCACTTCCTTCCTTTCTTCCTTCCTTCCTAGCATCACACTTTCACACTGTGGAATAGGCTCTATATGCACAGCAGCCATATATTGGAAAGTATAGTATTATATTATAGTATTAGTATAGTTGGTAACACCTGTTAACATTCAGTGCCACATGACGTCTAAGACGTCATGGCCCTGAGCGCCCTGAGCGCCACATGACGTCTAAGACGTCATGGCCCTGAGCGCCCTGAGCGCCACATGACGTCTAAGACGTCATTAAAAAAAGGGAAAAAAAACTTTTTTTTTAATTTATTTTTTTAAAGGTTCAGAACCCAAGATATGATGATTTGAAGATTTGCTGCTCCATTCACTTCTTGTTTAACTTCTTACTGAAAAAGGCTGTATCTCGGCTCCTGAGCACTTTTTTTTTACAATGAATTTTGGCTGTGGCACTCAGAACCAAACTTCCATAAATAAGAATGGCACTGAAAGAGTTAAGGAAGTAGGGAAGAGGCCCAATTTCTTTCCAATATGGCTGCTGTGCATAGAGCCTATTAAATGGCTCTTGCGTCTCCCTAATGTATTTTAATGACTTGGTTTTTTGCCCGTCTACAGTCGTGTGCCACACTAGTGAGCCCCCCCCCCTCCCCCACCCCCGCTTACAAGGCACGCCTCTGTCTCTGTTCCGCAGGAGAGAATGCCAAGCCGCAACATGATTGATGAAGAGACCATTTTCTAGATGTTTTGGTAGTTTTATGATTTGTCTTTTTTTCTGTCCTCCTTTCCTCACCGGCCCTGTTGTGCACCCAAGCACGCACATACGTATGCACAGACAGATACACACGCACGCACACAAACACACACGCACACACACACAGGGACGCACGCACACACCCTCTCACACACACACAGAGACGTGCAGGCATGCGTGCATATACAACGGACACACAAACATGCACATACTCGATACGGACGTGCAGGCTCTGCATAACACACGCACGCACATACAGTACACACGCAGTCACGCACACGCACAAACTCCAGACGTTTGCCCTCGTCTTGTGTGGAAATGCAATCAGTCTGTGGATCCCAGCTGCTTGGAGCGTTCCTCTATCAGCAGCCAGGTACCTCCATGGGGAGACCAGGTGTGTGTGTGCATGTTAGTTTATTGCACATAATGTGTGTGTGTGTGTGTGTGTGTGTGTGTGTGTGTGTGTGTGTGTGTGTGTGTGTGTGTGTGTGTGTGTGTGTGTGTGTGTGTGTGTGTGTGTGTGCGCGCACACAGGACTACATGTTTTTGTTTACATGTAGCTACATCTCATAATTGCATATTCAGGTGGCCGTAACGACACATTTTTGTGTAATTGGTTATGGTCAGTGTGTTATTTCCCACGTGTCCATTGGTTAGTGCATTTGCAGTGGTGGAAAAAGTACTACATTTTGTTTTACTTAAGTAGAAGTATCAATACCTCACTGTAGAAATACTCTGTTACAAGAGTCCAGAATTCAATATCTACTTGAGTAAAAGTACAAAAGTACTCAATATGCAGAATGTCCCATTTCACAAGTTTTCATAAAATGTATACAGATCCTTAGAAAAGCGGAACTACAAGCTCAGATAGCAGATCTACAAGCTACAAGCAGATCCACAAGCTCACAATGCGTCGCATCGCGACGCATTGTGAGCTTGTAGATCGGCTATTTTCAAAGATTTTTATTTAATGAATGTTTTGTAATAATCAAAATCTACAAAGTAACTAGTAACTAAAGTTTTCAAATAATTGTAGTGGAGTAAAAGTATTTAATTTTCCTCTGAGATGTAGTGGAGTAGAAGTAAAAGTACTGAAAATTGGAAAAGTAAAGAAAAAATACCACACAATACCTACAAAATTGTACTTAGGTACAGTACTCGAGTAAATGTACTTAGTTCCTTTACACCACTGTGCATTTGCATGCCATGTGCATGGAATGGAAAGGGAGAGAGCGAGGGGTGAGTGAGTGCATGCGTGTACGTCGTGCATGAGCGTGTAGGGTGTAGGCGTTTGGGCAAGGCGCGTACGGGAGCCTGCTTTGTGTATCGTCGCTGTCGGGCAGAAACCTCGTACCGCCATATCTCTATTTCAACGTTTTTTTTTACAGTTATGTCCTGCTTTGTCATACTACAGGGTCACATAAAAGTAGCAAAAATAGCTGATCTAGTTTCAGGTATTAATTCCCATTGAAATGAGGGGGTCATACACTGCTGACCTTTTCCCTTTTTTTCTTCTATAAATATTGCTATTTGTCGATGACATGTATTAATGTGTTAATATTCTATGCTCTGTTGATTCATTGAATACAGGGCCACAATGGAAACAATCCTTTTCCTTTTAGCTCTGTGCTGTTTAATTATATTATGTGATGTGAGCTTGTAGATCTACTAGTTTTGGTATTATTTTTTATCTTTGTTTAAAGTGAAAGTGTTCCGTGTGTATCTGTGTGTTTTATTAATTAATTAATTCGATTATTAGTTTTGGACATACAAGGTTTGTCACATGAACTATAAAATCCATAGTGTTGACTGTACACTCTCTAGTGATTTTTACTGTGTGGGCTGGTAATGAACTTCAAAAGGAATTTGAATGAAAAAAAAACTACATACGAGGTTTTCACCCGAGGGCGACCATACACGACTGTACAGCCCTTGATTTAAAGATAAGGCTCACTATCTTCAGAACAAAGCTGCCTCGGCGGATGCCTTTCACGTCGGTGCATGTGGTGGACGGCCAAATCAATAAGCTAACGAGAGACCCCTGCAGCAGGCTGCTGCGTTCTGGCCCTATTGAACGCCGTCCGCACAAAGACTGGAATGAGGCGGGCGAAACGGCCATGATTAACTCCAGCGTCCTCTGAGTCAAGTCTCCTTAACCCATTAAGACCTGAGGCCGGGGGCGCTCGGGTGGCGCAGTGATAAAGTCACTGCCCACCACCACGGAGGTTGTGGGTTCGAATCCACCGCAGTTCATCCGGCTTTGCCGAGCGTCTACAGTACACGAACACAATCGGCCCGTGTTTGGGGGAGGGAAGCCGGGCGGGGAGGGGGATACATGTCATTGCACATACTCCTACGGGCTGGGGCAGCACCTGTCAGTGCAGGGAGTGTTGGGCGGGAGGAGTAGGACGAAGGCTCTACATCCTCCCGGTGGGGGCTCCTCACTGGCAGGTGTGTCAGTAGGATACGACAGCAGTGATAACACAGACATGTGTGTGGGGAGGAATTAATTGGCATAACGACGACATTGGGGAGAAAAAGGGCAAAAGAAATATTGTCTACTCTTAAATAACAGGAGAAGAAGGAGAGGCAGAGGGGGAGAGAGATAAAAGCATGCAGCTAAAACTGTAAAAACAGAAACTATCACTGCAATAATTAACAATTATACAAGTAGCAGCAACAGCAGTAGTGAGAACTATGACAGCAATAACAATAATAGCAGGTACAGAGACAGTATAATATAATTACAAATATAGCTGCAAGCAGCGATAAGCGTGGCCAGGGAATGCAGAAAGAAAAAAGAAAGAAGCAATGATAAGTAATATGCACAATAGAAACATAGAAGAATGAACTTGAGAGAAAGAAGACCATGCAATTAACAAATTAGCATTTTAAACCCTCACTAACCCTAACCTCAGTAAAACAACGCCTAAGCCTATCAAGAAGCCTATCAAGAAACACTATGTGTAAACCCAAGAATGCCAAATCATGATCAATTCAATTCATTGTCGCGGACAGGGATCGAACCAGCGATCTACGGACTCCGAGGTTGCCTTTCTTCTCATTGAGCTAGATATATGGCCTCCCTGGTAGTGTCTGTTGATATTTATAAGTATTTCCGTCCATTATGAACCAAGTCTCTGTGTCCCGAACTACTCTAGATCACTGGTTAACAAACCATTTACCAATACAGGCATTTTTGTGTCTCCTCGGAACGAAAACTAGTGAAAGTAGCCGATCTACAAGCTCACAAAACGTTGCTCTCTGAAAAGTTGTGAGATTGTAGATCGGCTATTTTCACAATGAAGTTTGTCATACATTGCAAAAACATACTCTCTCCAAGAAGCATTTCATGTTACCTTTAACAGTTGCACATGCATTAATTGATACAGTCATGTTTTGTGCGATACAATTGAAAAGTAGCCAGCAAGAGGTGAGGCTTGAACTGGCGACCCTGCTATCCAGAGGCTGATGCTGAAGCGAGACGCCATTGGACCAACAGACCAGAACCAGTGAAAAGAGAATTCACACTAACACTAACACTAAGATCACTCGTTCACAAACCATTTACCAATAGAGAAATTGTATGTCTCCTCGAAACCGAAACCAGTGAAAGCAGCCGATCTACAAGCTCACAAAACGTTGCTATCTGAAAAGTTGTGAGATTGTAGATCGGCTATTTTCAGAATGAAGTATGTCATACATTGCAAAAACATACCCTCTCAAATAAGCATTTCATGTTATCTTCACCGTTTGCACATGCATTCATTGATACAGTCATGTTTTTTGCAATTCAACTTAAATGAGTCTGCATCAAGTGGGGCTTGAACCGGCAACCTTGTGGTCGTGAGGCACTCGCTTAAGGGAGAAGCCATTGGACCAACAGACAAGACCCGTGATCACACAGATGATACAGTTTCACAGTGTTTTTCAAACTGCTCAAAATTGCGGACAATCTAAGGGCGGAGCTTACTGGTCAACGATATAGATGAGTCAAGGCACATGTGTAAGCAGGTTTAATGGCTGTCGGCCAAACGAAGCATGACTTTTGCCTGTTTAAAGTTTGCATTTTCAAAAAATCGCTATAGCGCCCCCCTTTGACCAATTGGAGTAAGATTGGTTTCAGTGATATTTGGAATGACCCTCAACATTACCGCAAAGTTTCAAAGAAATGTGAGTCTGCATGTATATGTTAGGGGCAGATGAATAATTGTCATAAAACTGCAATATTCATTGGCTCATTAAAGCTTCATTTTTTCACCTATGTCAAATCCGCTGCATCAGTTTGTCGGCATAGGTCCAAAGTTCATGTGTAAAACGTTTCGTGCAAAAATCCCAGGAGGAGATAGGTTTTAACTGTTTTTCATATAATTCAAAATGGTGGGAGATCTAAAGGTCAGAGGTCAAAAGTCAGAGGGTGAAAGTTGTTCAGCATGAGGAGAAGCATAATATGTGTATCGAAGTTTCATGGCTGTAGGTCAAACAGGGCATGAGTTGTACCTGTTCAAAGTTGGCATTTTCAATTGAGTGCTATAGCGCCACCTTTTGACGAAAGATTGTGAGATTTATTTCTTGATAGTTTTTCATGACCATCTATCATGTGGCCGAGTTTCGTAAAAAGCGTATACACGGTTCAGCCAGAACTGCGAAAAGTGGCAGAAGTGACGGAATAAAGGCAACATTAAGACGGAGCCTGCTGCCATGCTGGCAGCCTGGCCCCGTAATAATAGTAAGCATAATAGTGTAAGATAGTATATAATGGTATAATATATAGTGTAATACTAATGTTAGATAGTATATAATGGTGTAATATAATAATAATTCAAAGATAATGGTATAATATAGTGCAATCCACAGTGACAGTGGCGCTCCATTTGTTTCTTCCTCTGTGGGCACATTCTGTGGGGTCGCCACAGCGGATCATCTGTTCCCATCTTGCTTCAATCTGTTCTCTGCGTCTTTAGGCAGGTCTCCACCGCTCCGATATCGGCCCGACTCGGCCGCGGAAAGCGTTGGAAAGCGTCTCCTGCTGTTGCATGCCGACAACCTGCCGACAACTTGTTGTAGATAGCGGTGTGTCGTCGGGTCGGGACTTCTAGATTACCGTTGATCAACGACTGAGCAGGTTCGGTCGTGTCCCGACCGGTAGAGCCGTCGATAGCCGTGGGGTAGTGAAGAGGGGAGTTTGGTCCAAGCTGCAGTCCGAGCTGGCTCCAGTGTTGCCAGATTCTGTGAGTGAAACAAGCGTCCAGGTCTATGAAAACAAGCCCAAAAGAAGCAACCAGTTTCACCACTTGAGACCTATTACATCAGCTATTTTCAAAACAGAATCTTGAAAGCAAGCCCAAATAAGCAACTACACTTGAGAAACAAGCCCAGACAAAAGTAAACCCGCAACTATGAATATTTACAACCGACTTTACAGGAAAACAAGCCCAAAGTCGCTTATAATAAGCAGACCTGGCAACACTGGCAGGATCTTGCAGACCAGCGCTGCCCGCTCTAACGCATGCGCACAATGATGTGCGCATCGGCCCACAGTTTGTGCTGAACTAAATGCCAACTTTTGCCAACAGACTGCCAGTCTGAACTAGTCTGTTTGGTGGAGAGTCACCCTCTCTGTCTCTCCAGCCACCTGCATGTCCTCTCTCACCGTATCCATTGACCTCATCTTTGGCCTTCCTCTTCTCCTCTTGCCGTGGCAGCTCCATCTTCAGCATAATCCTCCCAATGATTTGTCACATGCACTGTAAAATCCGTACTGTTGATTGTCCTCTCTGAGGATTTTACCATGTGGGCTGGTAATGAACTTCAAAAGGAATTTTAATGACAAAAGAAGAAAAGAAAAAACAGACAGAAATGTCCCTCCTGTCCTGCCCTTTTGTACCTCACATTAATTAATGCTGTCCAGGTTGTTCTAGTCCTGTATGTCGGGGACAGCTTGGCTGTCATTGTCCCACACACTAACGGGTCCCTTTTGCTTATTTGTACGATGGAAAAAATAAGTCTGACCCAGGGAATACAGCGGCCTCTAGCGGCAGTGATGTCAGACTTCGGATCTCTATTGCAGCGTTTCCCAACCACGGCAGGCGGACCTTTTTTGGGCCGCGAAGATATGCTAGATGTGCCGTCTAAAATTTCAAATGAAAAAGAAAGAAATCAACCCCCTCCCCCCAGAACAATAGATGCGTCGTGGGCTGCTGCTGCCTTACGCCATTGCTCATCGTCCGTCGCGGACACACATCCAGTGAATCGACCCTCGCACATATAAATGCAAATGTGTGGCTTTGTCTTCATGTGGCCATCACCTGTACTCGCCTGGCAGGTACTCAGGGGTGAAAGTGGGTCGGAACGGGCCGATACGGCAGACCTGAACGTCATACCGGCGAAGAGGGGCTGTCCTGTCCCAAAAGCCCATGTTATAACCTGCCATGATGAATGTCCAACAATAAAACAAATGTACTAACGTTAAATCAACATAAGTGTTAGATTTCTTATAAAGTGCTTCTAAATCGCTCCAGGGTGTTAGTGTGAACGTAATCCGTGTAGTTTGTGGTGTTTAATTACTCCACGGCTGCGGCGACGTTGGCTGACTGGGGTAACTGAAAGGCTCGCCCCAAAGCACGCTACCCCCATTTGTTTTCGCGGACCAGCGGTTCTTGTATTTGTTTTACTGAGGATAAGGTTAGAAATACGTTTAGGATTAGGCATATTTTTACTGATGTTACGTTTAGGAATAAGGTTAGGTTTAGACATAGTTTACTGAGGTTACGTTTAGGAATACCAGGTGGGCGACTGTGTTTTGGGGCGAGTGTTTTGGTATCCGTCTGTAGTGGGCAACGAGTATTTCCAATTGTCTGGTACATTATAAAACATACATTAACCACTTTAGCCCTATTTTATACCTAGGCTATTTGAAATTAGCCGATCTACAAGCTCACAGCGCGTCACATGGCGACGCGTTGCGAGCTTGTAGATCTGATATTTTCAAACATTTGAGTACATTAACTTTTGGTACTTTAAGTACATTTTGATACCAATACTTTGTACTTTTATTCAAGTACATTTTTAATTCCAGACTTTTCCCACCACTGATAGAAAGAGAAGCGAGTACCTTTTTCAAATTAACTGATAATGTGAACGCAAAAAGAACGTCCTGTCAGTCCACTTCTTGGTCCAATTCAAGGGGACTCATTTCGGTTTGTTTAAAAGGGTCTATATGTGGAAGGCACATTTTGATACCAATACTTTGTGCTTTTATTCAAGTAAATTTTGAATTCCAGACTTCTACTCTCTACTCTCTCTCTGTTTTTTTTCTTTTTCCCTCAATCAGATGAGACGAGATAAGAGCCCGGAGGGAAATGCGTTCCCGTCTTTTTCTCCTCTTTCCACCGTGTGTGTTCCATCTTCTCTCGTCTTGCCTTTCACCTTGCTTCCACCCTCGGTGCGGTCTCCTCAGGATAGAGAGCCGAAACTCAAGCCCTCTGTCCTTTCCCAAACAGATCATTAATTACCATGCCAGACCACGGTGGCCCGCCAGATAAAGGCATTTAATGATTTTCTTAGTTATTTCCCCTGGCCTGACCTTTACCTCTGTTCTCAGCCGCTGTCAGAGCGGCTCTCTCAAAAAACTTTCACCGACCATTTTTTTCCTGTCTGGAAAACTTGCCTGAGGGTGCAATCAGGGTTCATCGCCATGCTGGATTGTGGTGGACAATTTTGTCAAATTTCAAATTTTGCCACGGACGTACAAAATTAGTGGACAATAACATGACCAGAAACACATAAAGAGCTAGCCCTGAATGACCATAACAGGTCTGTAACTCTGAGAGTGTACAAATGAAACCAAATGGACCCGTGAGGGTGCATATGGTTCCATTTGTACACTCTCAGAGTTAAGGGAGTCCTTGCAAACAAAACATTTGAGAACCACTGTACTAGTGGACTCCTAATATGCCATAGTGTCGTATAGTAAATCATTGTCATACATATTCTGAATAAAACCTGGAGTAATGGGGTCTTATGATCAAAAGAAAAAAGAGATGGTGTGTAAAAAAGAAAATCAAACATTTGCCACGGACAAGAACAAGACTTTGCCATGTGTACGGACATATTGATGGACCCCCTGGGTGCAATGCTTTTCAATGGGATTATTTTTTGCGGAAATCCATGCAATCCATGCTCCACACGTCCCAGACTCTTCTCCCTTCTGGCTCCCAAATTATGGAATGAACTCTATTTTGAAGCTATTCAAAAATAGCAGATGTACAAGCTAGCACAAGCTTGTACATCTGCAATTTTTTTTTAAATCTTGAAAGTGTGAGAACTACTGATTTAGAAGGTATTTGTGGACTCGGCCTCAGGTCTTAATGGGCTAATTAAGTATGGTGCAGTCCAGGTACAGTAGGTGCTGTATGGGCCCTGAGGGCTGTTTGTATGGGAGCGGTGGGAGGACGGGAGGTCGACACTGCGGTCTGCGGCACATGAAGACATGTGACGTTGTGCAACGAGACCTCTCCTCGTCCCGCCACCGCTTTGATGTCTGCAGTATTACTGCATACTGTCGAATGCTTCTCTGAGATCAGTGGTTCTCAAACTTTTTCATGTCAAGTTGCATAGTTTTCTGGCTCCCAAATATTGGAATGAACTGCTGTAATCTGAAGACCCGCCTGGACGACCTTGCAGTCTTATGCAAAGGCTAAAAAATGTAAGATTTAAAACCTAACCCTAACCCCTGGCATCCTATAGTGTGTATAGTTTCAATGTACAGATTATTGTTGTTTTTTTCGAATACTATTAGTCTGATGATAGGTTCTTGGTTTACTTATGATCCTAGATTACTATTTATGCATGTATTACCTTGTGTTGTCCTTGCTTACTGGCCAGAAGCAACGATTTGAGTTAAAATGTTTGCTTTAAAAATATATACATTCAAAGATTTGCACACATTTTCATGATTTTTCAAAAATAGCAGATCTACAAGCTCATAGCGCTATATGAGCTTGTATATCTGCTATTTTTGAATAGCCAAAGAAATCTTAAAATGACACAGATGCGTTCCCGGATTGAATGTGTTAAGAGCATTAACCACAGGCTGGGAATGGCTGAAGGAGTATATAATAATCCGTCCTTATTCTGCATTAGCAGCCCTCTGCTCTGAGACTTGTGCCCCATAAATCCCAGGAGCCAATCAGGAAAGCTGTGTTGGCTGGAAAAGGACGAGGGTGTGCTGGGGAGTTATATATGAGGTTAATGGTGCACTTCTCCATACGCATGATCTCCTCCCAGGTGAGAGAACGACTGACTTATTACTGTATACCCCATAACAAGGGGTGGATAGTAATGAACTACTTCCTTGAGTACTGTACTTATGTCCATTTTTTGAGTATCTGTATTTTACTTGAGTTTTTGTATTGCATTTCAAAGACGAATATTGTACGTTTGACTCCACTACATTTCTAGGAAAGGGAAAAAGTATATGAAAGAAAATCGCTCTACAAGCTCACAACGCGTCGCGATGCAATGCATCGTGATCTTGTAGATTTCACTCTTATTGATACCTAGGAAAATGTCTACATTTTAATACAACAATGCATTGATGTATAAAAAAAAATAATTACGTTTGTTTGTTTTTTTAAAGCAAGTATTCCAGTACTTGACTCACTTAAAATGTAACTGAGCAACTTTCACTTGGACTTGGAGACGAGTAATCAATACTTTGACTCAAGTACTGGGATGAGTATACTCTCTCCACCACTGCCCCATAAAGTGGACAATCTGGGGGGGGGGGGGGGGGGAATGGATGTTGACCATTTTTCACATGCGTGAAGGCCAAATTGAAAAAGCGCTGACTGTGTCTTTCCCCTAATGGGAGGGCGGGTGAACTGGGGATGGACTTTCTCCCCTAATCCATTCAAACCGGGAAAACATCTGTGTCCTTTTAGATTTTGGCGTTGGCTATTCAAAATAGCAGATGTACAAGCTTGTACATGTGCAGTAAAAAAAAATTTAAATCTTGAACGTGTGAGAGCTACTGATTTTGATGGTATTTGTGTACTCTGTCTCAGGTCATAATGGGCTAATTAAGCGTGGTGCAGTCCAGGTACAGTAGGTTCTGTATGGGCCCTGAGGGCTGTTTGTATGGGAGCGGTGGGAGGACGGGAGGTCGACACTGCGGTCTGCGGCACATAAAGACATGTGACGTTGTGCAACGAGACCTTTCCTCATCCCCGCCACCGCTTTGATGTCTGCAGTATTACTGCATACTGTCGAATGCTTCTCTGAGATCAGTGGTTCTCAAACTTTTTCATGTCAAGTTGCATAGTTTTTTTGGGGGGCATTTGTTTGTATAATTTAGTATGTTGGCTTTAATATGGACCACAATGAAAACAAGCTTTGGCTTTTTCATGTTTTTCATGGCTTTTCATTGGCGCTTTTAAAGGTGATATATTGCTTTTGATTGTAGGCCTATGTCAATAAAAGTACTCTATTCTATAAGGACCCCCAAATTAATATATTTGCTGCAGACCCCCATCTAAAATTGTATTGTGCCAGGGAACCCATACAAGATTTGTGTAGTAATGTTTCAAAAATCTTCAAACATTTTCTCCTTTTCTTTTCAAAATGTGTTAAAAATGGCCGATGTTTACAGTATATAGGTTTAAAGTGGTCATTTGCCCCCACTTTGAGTCACTTTAAAATGACCGGCATCGCCGAGCAAAATCAGATGTGCAATGTTGAGGAAGACAATCACGCATGTATACGCCCATGGTGGCGTTTTGGAGAGACGTCCGTGTCTATGCATTGTCAAGGCTATGCAATGTCAAGGCTGCTCTCAGAGCAGCTTTGATAATATGCATAGACCAATGTTAAATTGCTGCTCTGGGGGCACTTTGTCAATGCTGCTCTCAGAGCAGCTTAAATGATATGCATAGACCAATGTTAAATTGCTGCTCTGAGGGCAGTTAGTAAATGCTGCTCCCAGGGCAGCTTCAATGATATGCATAGACCAATGTTAAATTGCTGCTCTGACGGCAGTTTGTCAATGCTGCTCCCAGGGCAGCTTCAATGATATCCATAGACCAATGTTAAATTGCTGCCCTGAGGGCAGTTAGTAAATGCTGCTCTCAGGGCAGCTTAAATGATACATATGGACCAATGCTAAATTGCTGCTCTGAGGGCAGTTTGTCAATGCTGCTCTGAGGGCAGCTTAAATGATACTTATGGACCAATGCTAAATTGCTGCTCTGAGGGCAGTTAGTAAATGCTGCTCCCAGGGCAGCTTCATTGATATGCATAGACCAATGTTAAAATGCTGCTCTTAGGGCACTTTGTCAATGCTGCTCTCAGGGCAGCTTAAATGATATGCACACAACAAGGTTAATGTGCTGCTCTGATTCTGCACAATTTAATAGCCTGCTAGCATTGTGTGTAAATGATTTGATAACACTCTATTTCAAAGCTAAACTACAGTAGCTAACCGTAGCAGCTTACTAGCTACGTTTCAAAATGATTTAATAATTGCAATTTGTTTTGTTTTTAGTTTGAACAGATAGTCTCAGCATAGCAGACTAGCTATGGTAAGAAAGCTAAGCTACAGTAGCTAACCTTAGAAGCTTGCTAGCTATGTTTCAAAATTATTTAATAACATTGCAATTCAAGGCAGAGTTTCAACAGTTAGTTTCAACATAGTTGACTAGACATTAGCTAACATTAGCAGCAGCAAAGTCAGGATACAGTGGCTACCATTAGCAGCAACATGCTAAGTCAGTTAGCTAGCAAACCTTAGCTTAATGAAAGTAGCACTTTCTAAATGTAGTTCTAGCAACATAGACCAATATTGGTAACATATTCAAATTATAAAGTTTTACCTTATGGGAGCAATATTGTGGTTGAAGAAAAAGAGAATATTGTGGTTTAAGCAATATTGTGGTTGAAGAAAAAGGCAGAATATTGTGGTTTCAGCAGTAGACTGGCTGATCAAAGATGGCTGCCGCTGCACAGTTCAAAATTCTATGACCCCGCCTCCTAGCCCGCCTCTCACTGCTTCTGATTGGCCAGTCACGAGGACCAATGAAATTGAATGCTGCCCTCAGAACGCATTCCAATGCTTATAAGTCACATCAGAGAGAGAGAGAGAGAGAGAGAGAGAGAGAGAGAGAGAGAGAGAGAGAGAGAGAGAGAGAGAGAGAGAGAGAGAGAGAGAGAGAGAGAGAGAGAGAGAGAGAGAGAGAGAGAGAGAGAGAGAGAGAGAGAGAGAGAGAGAGAGAGAGAGAGAGAGAGAGAGAGAGAGAGATATATATTATGGACAATTTATTCTCCATTGTACGATCCTAGTCACTCATCGATACACAGGCCCAATTTATACTTGTTAGTGAACCGAAAAGAGCCGATTTACAAGCTCAGCTTTAACCACTGATTGGCTGGGGGAGCTAATACTTCTCACTCCGAGAGTGTATACTCCAATCCAATCCACTTTATTTATAGAGCACATTTAAAACAACAGTGTTGAGCCAAAGGGCTGTACACTCAGTGACAAACAATACTAAAATAAACAAGAGCAAAACAATACACAATAAACAGGACAACATATAGACACAATGCCTAGTGGAAACAGCAACTCTCTCTCTCTCTATCAGAATGGCAAGGAGTACAAGTGAGTTTTCAAAAGTGATTTAAACACAAGCAGGGTTTGAGACGCTCCAACCAAACGGTGGAAGCTCGTTCCAGTTTGGGCGCTACGGCGGAAAATGATCTACAGTATCTCCCCTGGTCTTCAGCTTTGTTGCTGGGACCTTAAGAAGTGACTGGTCAGTAGACCTCAAGACCCTTGCAGTTATTGGGAGGTAGAGCTCCGATGTGTACAATGGTGCCAACCCATTTAAAGACTTAAAAACAAATATTAAAGACTTAAACTGAATCCTGTAACTCACAGAGAGCCAGTGTAGGGAGGCAAGAATCGAGGAGATGTGATCATACTTCCGTGCTCCTGTTAAGAGGCGAGCGGCCGCGTTTTGGACTAACTGTTGTCGTGACAAGCAGGCTTGGCTAACGCCATCATAAAGTGCATTAAAGTAGTCGAGTCGGGTTGAGATAAAAGCATGAATAAGACGTTAAAAAAAAAAAGATTGCATTGTGACACACAAAAGTGTGGCTTCAATCACGCATGCGTGTGTGTGTGTGCGTAACATACCAGGCTCCGCACCCACACATATGTCAATTTGGCCTTGGATGCGATCCCAGCGGAGACCACCTGCTGGGCCTCCTCCTACTGTGTATGTCTGCCCCGCGGCTCTTTGCATTCAAACAGCGTATCTATCTCGATAGAAATCTAACGATAACATAAAAAGAAAGACCGGCACGAAGCAAATGCATGTACAATGCATCGTTTAATCCATTAAGACCAGGAACGCATCTTTTGTCATTTTTAAATTTCATTGCCAAATCTAAAAATGACACAGATGCGTTCCCGGTCTTAATGGGTTAAATGAGCCAGTACGTCATTCTGTACATGATATGCTATTATGTCAGAAAGCACTTAGGAAGTGTGTGTGTGTGTGTGTGTGTGTGTGTGTGTGTGTGTGTGTGTGTGTGTGTGTGTGTGTGTGTGTGTGTGTGTGTGTGTGTGTGTGTGTGTGTGTGTGTGTGTGTGTGTGTGTGTGTGTGTGTGTGTGTGTGTGTGTGTGTGTGTGTGTGTGTGTGTGTGTGTGTGTGTGCGCGCGCGCTTGTGTGTTCCTGACGGGCTATATTTAACCACTTAAACCTATATGTAGTTAATCGGAGTCCCCCAGGACTCTATAATAGGCCTCCTCATCGTTTTCGCTGTACACTAAATATCTTCGCCGAAAATAGCCGATCTATAAGCACACAGCTGCTATTTTTAGAATAGGGACGCTAAGGTCCATGTGGTTGAGGTTAGCATGTATCGATTTGGGTTAAAGTTACATGCATGCCTTCATGTGTGGGCATGTATGCATGTACATACATGCGTGCAACAGGCATGAATGTGTGTGTACATATATGCATAATGTGTTGCATGCATGTGTGCGTGCCAATGAAAGTGTCTGCTGAAGGTGTCCCCTGTCACCGGACACTTCAGAGACCCCCGCCCCCCTCCAATTCCCCTAACTGTGTGACTCAACAGTTACAGTCCTACATGCCTAAGGTGTCCCCCTCTTTCTGAATATAGCACACATGCTTCTCTGCCCTAGACAGACTGAATGGTGAGTGCGTGCGTGCATACATGCATGCATATTTGTATGCATGTTGCAGTAGAAGAAGGTGCTATATACTGATATTGATAGTGGATCACCAGTAAAGACTGAAAGCTCAGGGATTGGTATAGCCTATTTGCTGATATAGCTTCATCTAAGTCTAAGACCTTAACAAGCTTCCCAGTGGGGTCTTCAGGTAGCCTGGTTCCAAACCATAGACCCCGCCCACTCTCTGAGTGGACTGCCCCTCTTGGTCTGGTGTTGTAATGTGAACCTAGGATTTATTTGGTACAAAAAGTACCGTCAAATGAGAGTCGGAGGTGGGGGTGGGGATCCCTTGTGATTGGTTTTACCAATTCGAATCCCCTCCCCCTTGTAATCGCCTACACTGGAGCCAATGTCAGACTGAGGCTCCACGCAGCTTCAGTCTGATAATCAGGCTAGTCTTCAGGTACACTCTTTTTTTGTACTTATAATTTTTATCCCACGATTTTGTAACCCCATTTTTTACACCCAGTGCCAATCTCTATGTAATCCTGGGCACTACACTCCCTCTGCCAACCTAGGGAGGCCAGGGCCGAGGTCATGCCTCCTTCAAAGCATGAGAGCCAACTGACCTTCTTATCACCTGACAGGGGAGAGGTTCCCTGGTGGGACGTAGCGCGTGGAAGGAACACGTTATTCCAACCAGTTCCTTTCCCCTCCATCAGGCGCCCCGGCTGGCCAGGGGGAGGCAGTATAGTGACCAGGATTACTGCATGTTTTTGTGAGGGTACCTACCCTAGGAGACACGGGGAGAACATGCAAAGTCCACACAGAAAGGCCAACCCCACCTGGGTATGGGCACTGATGACGCGGAGGAGAGAGTAGGTACACTCTGAGTCAGTCGTTGGTGGATGCTGCTGCTCCACAATGTCATGTGATGGACCTAAGGATAATAAGGATAATTCCTTTAACAGGTCCGTTCATGAAAGTCCTTGCGGTCTTGTTTCCAATGAGGGCCTGTGAGCAATTAGGGGTTAAGAGTCTTGCTCAGGGACATATTTCATTTCAGCAACACATTTACTGGCCTGGCCTGGAATCGTACCTGGGGCAACCAGGGCCTCTGGCTCCCTAGGCGGGCTCACTAACCACTTAGCTATGGCCTCACCTTGGTGTTGATACTGTAGACTGTAATGTTTGCTTGGGCAGCATTATGCTTTATCAGCTCCTCCAAATGCTCAAGTTGTCTTTTGAGTTCATCCACAGTTCTTTCCCTTGAGGCAGTTTCTTTTTGAGCAGCGGTGGCCTCTGCCTCAAGTTGAGTTAATTTATTTTGTTGCCTTTCTTGTTCAGCCGTGATCCTTAAGAATGCTTGTGTAGCAGCAAACGCAGCTGCAGCTTCTTGTCCTTTGACTGAAAGTGTAATAGAGTGCTTGGATTTAACCTGAGAGGGATTAGAATGACTTGAATGATTGGAGCGGCTAGAGACTGCCAGAGAAACACTGGTGACTATGGAATCAAATACAGAGCTGACATCAGGACATATCAGCTCTTCTTTTGCTCCTTGTATTTGAGCCTGACAATTATCAATGACATTTTTGGATACCTGTATGCACTTGTCCAGCTTACAACGCAGGTCATGGTCTGGACTGTCAATCTTTCTGTATGCATCATACATGTTATTAAAGAAAAAATCTTATTTTCTATCAATTGCACACCCCATGAAGCCTTGAATTCATGGATTTGTTTTTGTTTTTGTCGCATTCATAAGCCAATAATTTGATGACTGGGTGTATTTCCGGTAGGAGACACAAATAATCTACTTTGTGTCTCCTACCGGATACATTAGCCGGTAGGAGACAGGAATCAAATTATTAGCTTAAGAATGCGACAAAAACTTTAAAAAAATCATGAATTCAAGGCTTCATGTGGTGTGCAATTGATAGAAAATAAGTAATTTTTTGGGTGAACTACTCCTTTAAAGTCAGAGACATCCTTTTGCACAGAATTGACATTTCCTTGATATTGGAGGACGCTTCTAGGAACTTTATTTAGCTGTTTATGACAGCTCTCTCTCTGGTTTGAGTTGTTCATAGACACAGTCAAATTGATATAATAATGCCTTTCACTTTTCATTTTGCAAACCATTTCCTTTCTCAGTTAGCATGCGGCTCCTTTTTCCTCTGCGAGGCTCCAATGTCTGTGGTTCAATTGCAGTACCCGCTTCATTTGTCTCTTTAGTTTTACTCTGTTGTGGCGTTTCTTTAGGTTGTGCATTTATCTCCTCAGTTGGTCGCAACATTTTGATTTGAACAACCCACACTTCTTTACACAACCAGTATAATTAAAACGCTTAAAACATTTCCCAAACACTCAAGTGATTTAAAAGGTTCCTTATTGTTAGATCACTGTTTTAATTCAACACAAAGATGAGTATTAAAGCTCACCAGTTAAGCAGCACTTAAGGTCACAAGGTCTTAAGTTCAATGTCCAAAATAAATAGTGTTTTCCTCTCGCAATAAATGAATCCACAAGTCCACAATATATCGATTTATAAAAAGCACTTTCATGGATGCAATCATTATTTTTCCCCCCACACTGTTCCTTGTTCAATTTTCTCATCGTCCATACAGTATGTCACTTCAAACGCAACATTTCGAGGCTGACCTTTTAGATGTGAAGCTGCTGACGGTGTGGGTGTCTAAAACCTAACGTGAAGCGGTGATGGCTTGTCTGTGTTCTCTGGGCACGACATCATCAGGCATGAAATGGTTAAGTCTATCACGCAGCTCTGTGTTGAACCGCGAGGCGAGTGTTGGTCGAAACAGTCCGTTTGGTCCGACTCCTTTCCGAAGTAGTTGCAGTGTGGTAGACTCGTGGATGTCTTCTGCAGTCGAGTTTGACTGTCACTCCCTTGAGCCAAAAACTAGTCAGTAGTTATTTCTCGCTGGTGGATTTATTATGCTCTCTTACTGGCACAAATAATCCAACGTCAAACTGGTTACAAAAATAAAGCATAAACTCAAACGTTCAGAATAAACATACAGAAACATAACATAGAAATATTGAACCATAAATAAAATTATGCTCAAAGAAAATACAAGCAGACCTCCCTGGCTGCTGCACAGAACCAAAGGGAATGAGTTCTTTGATTAATAATCTTTGTTGAAGTGCCCATAATCACAGCGCACACTGAAACACAATTAATGTTCAAACCATACAATATTGTCTTAAGATTTAAAGGTTACAACTAACAAACACACAGACCTGTTGGTCAGCAACACGCTGCATACAAACACGAAGTGTAATACGCTCTGGCTTTTCCCCCGGCACACCACCATATGAGGTATGCCGGTCTAATTCTTCGGAATGCACTTCCGGAAAACAATACTCTTGCCAAAACAAACAAAAAATATCAGTAAACGTAGGAAATAACAAATAATAGTAAAAGAAAATAACAAAATAATGAAATAATTGTTACATGGCAGCTACAGACAGTGTATATAGGGGCCCCAAAGAAAATAATAAACATATTTGACGTATCACTGCCTGAGGCTTCAATGCAATTTTTCTGATATTAAACCACAGCCAATGGAACAATCAAATTTTCAGTGCAAATCGACTGTGGGACTTTATTCTTCCTGGAACTACTGAAGCTAGAAAACAAGTGAAATGATCTCACCCCATTAGATGCTGAAGATAAATGGACCTTTATTGATCTTTCTAGGGAAATTCCGTTCCCATAGCAGCACTGCAGTATGAAACATAGGACAGATACTGATAAAGGGAAAGGGATACATCTAACCCAGCGGTTCCCAATCCCCAAAGCGTTGCATGTGAACGTGGTCCGCAGATGAGAACCATGTCGGGTCAATCGTCGATTTTACGCTGCATACTAACAAACCCTAAACCTATCCCTAAACCTTAACCCTAAACCTAAACCTTAACCCTAACCTTAACCCTAAACCTAACCCTAACCATCATCCATTGACCATTACCATGTGCACGGACCACCGAAGCCCGTTTTTCACTTTCCCCAAATGTCAGTTGTTTATTAGCGTTTTTGTGTTCACTGGCTCCCGGGTTGCCAAATCATGTGCGTCAAACAAGCGCTGGTGTTGCCACATCCGTGAAACAAGCGGACCATGACGCGCACGTGGTGCTCTTATCCCCCGACGGGTATGGTCTAGTAAACCTAAACGTTGAAATGCAACGTACCTAAATATGTAACGTTTTTGTGGTCCAGAAACGTCATTGAACGTTTCTGGAGAAACGTTCAATGACAACACTTCCTCTGGCGATAGGGTTGCTTGAGGGCGTTTTACTTTGAACTAAAAATGGAATTGTTCGGAGTCACTAGAGGAACAAGATGGCTTGTTGCTGTTTACATGAGCCTCATTGAAGAGGCACAGAGGTATCACTTTGACCAGAATCTGCCTTTTATAGCTGTGTGGCTTGTGTCACATGAGTTTTAGCTATAAGAATAACACAGGGAACAGTAGACTATCATAATCCATATTTCAAAAAACCTTCTTGCCTAACAGCGGGGCAGTGTGGCTTTTTAATATTGCTCCGCGTAACAAATGGACATGGAGGTTGCATTACAGTAGGCTACATCTCCGGTGAGATAACGGCAAAAATAACGGATTTATGAAATGTGTATAGACTTACAGTATTGTATTAGCACCCTATAAATACAGGTTTCTATGGCAGTGGCTCTTAAACTTTTTCATGTCAAGGACCCCCAAATTGACACTTATTAGCCCACGGACCCCCATTTGAAAAGATAATGTCAAGGCCCCCCATAAGAGAAGATTTTTTTTAGCAGTTCAACCATTTTAATTTCAAGGACCCCCAGTTTGACATGCATTAGGCTATACGGACCCCCATTTAATGGCATTTCTATCTCTGGGACCCCAATTTATATTGTAAAATCAATGTCATTTTAACTCTGAGAGTGTACAAATGGAACCAAATGGACCTGTTATAGAGTCCATTTGGTTCCATTTGTACACTCTCAGAGTTACAGACCCATAAGGGTCCATTTGGTTCCTAACTATATCATTTAGCTGGGGACCCCTGGAACTCCCTCAAGGGACCCCGGGGGTTCCCGGACCCGACTTTGAGAACCATTGTTCTAGGGTGCATTATTCATAGGATTATTATGCCACTTGTCCTGTTTTGGGCATGTCGTTGTCAAACATTTTCATAATTTTCAAAGGTTTCAGGGGCTCTGGCTATTCGGGGGTTCCTCCTCGGCTATGGAAAAGTGTTGGGAAGCCCTGCCTCTAGAAACAATGTTTGTCAAGTAGAAAAGGAAGTGAGACTTGACCTTCAAGCAGAAATACTGGCATGCTAACCACAGAGAGAGAGAGAGAGAGAGAGAGAGAGAGAGAGAGGTCCGTCTCCACATACCCGTTCTTCTAGTGGAGTGAAATTACAGCTGTTGTTTGTGGAGCTATGTCATCAAGCCCACATAGTAAAACACTCTCATAAACACACAGCCAGTGGTGTAACGTAACTAAGTACATTTACTCAAGTACTGCACCAGTACAATTTTGAGGAATTCTTTACTTCAGTATTTCCAATGTTTAATACTTTTACTTCTACAAATAACACGGGGAACAGTAGCCTACTTTTGCTACTTTAAGTACATTTTAATGCCAATACTTTTGTACTTTTACTCTAGTACATTTTGAATTCCGGACTTTTACTTGTGACAGAGTATTTCTACATTGCAGTATTGATACTTTTACTTAAGTAAAACATTTGAGTACTTTTTCCACCACTGCACACAGCCTAAAACAAGCTGAGGACCGGGGCCCACTAGTGGTTTGTGAGGATGTTGCACGTTATTCGGGGGAATAATTGTCAAAACACTTCGATTTTATATGATGATGATTTAACATTAGTATAAAAACGTATAATAATTAAAAGAAAGCAAGAAAAAAAATCTAAATTAAAATCTTGAAAAATTTGATTTCATTGTGATAGATGTTGATCCAAGCCGGGATCGATTGATTGATCGTTAAAATAATCATGCTCTGAAAATGCATGCAGTCCAATACTGTTGCAATACTGCAATGTAAAAGTCTGGTATTCAGATTTTACTTAAAAGGTATTGGCATCAAAATATACTTAAAGTACCAAAAGTAAAAGTACTCATTTTGCAGAATGTCCCATTTCACAAGTCTCCAAATGTATAAAAATGCTTTAAAAATAGCAAATCTACAAGCTCACAACGCGTCGCTTGTGAGCTTGTAAATCGGCTATTTTCAAAAAGCCGAAATATTTATAGACCTGAAGTGGTTATTATGTTTAGCAATAAAAATCTAAATCTAAAAAGTAACTGGTAACTAAAATGTTCAAATAATTGTAGTGGAGTGAAAGTACAATATTTTCCTCAGAGATGTAGTGGAGAGGAAGTAAAAGTATTGAGAATTGGAAATACTCCACTAAAGTAAAAAATACCTCAAAAATTGTACTTAAGTAGTACAGTAAATGTACTTTACACCACTGCGTGTAGGCGGTGGTGTTGTTGATGTTGAGGAGAGGCACTGCTGACAGGGCTGGCTGTCAGGTAGACAGCATACTGTACATACCTGAGTGTAGCCCCAGGTGTTGAGAGAGTGACAGTGGTACAGAGTTCACAGGCAACACTCGCGAGTTTAATCCCCACTGATTAACGGGGGCGGCATGCTTTACGAACCACGCGCACGCGGCACGCCAAGTCCCATCGCAGAGACTTAACAAGGTCAAGGTCATTAAACATGTTACATTGTAGCCATTCAGTTCTCATCCAGCTGAGATGCTTGCACATAGTTCATGTGTCGTTTTATTTAGATAACCCTCCTCAGCAAAGTAAAACTGGAGGGCAACGTTTCTGAACTGCTTTTAGACAAGTGAGGAGCCAATATATTACTTTAGACCACATGGGCAAGTGGCGGCGCGGGGGGCGACATGCGGCCCCCACCTTCACTTATTGCGGCCCGCAGGTTAATATCAGAATATTTATATATTATTGATTTCAGCTGTTACAATTCCAAACATGCAAACATGACCCGCTGTAATTACTTCAGTCTATATTAGTAGCTTAATGACTAGTATTAAAATTATATTCTTTTTTATATCCAATGTATTTGTATTTAAGTTCATACAGTTAACATAAGTATAAGTAAATGCATTTGCACAGGATTCCAATTCAAAAATATATTTTAAAAAATCAGGATTCCAATTCAAAAATAGCTAAAGTAGCCGATCTACAAGCTCAAAACGTGTCGCACTGCGACACGTTTTGAGCTTGTAGATCCTCTGCTTTTGCTACTTTTGTGTGACATAGAATGGCGAAGTACGGCATTAATTGTGGCCCCTCTGGAGTGAGTGTGGAAATATAGTTTCCCTCTCCATCATCAAAGTTGCCCACCCCTGCCTACAATATTCCAGTATTCACGGTATAGTAGAATGTTGGTGTCCAGCCACATGTTATCTTGCAACTCAGGTTAGCAACTTGAACCCTGGAGTCCCAATTCCTAGTGCGAGCATTAGCTGGAAATAACAGATCTACACTCCCACGACAGGTCGTGTTGGGAAGTGTCGTGATGTAGAATGGCTATTTTCTGCTAAGAGATTTGGTGCAGACGGACAAAAGGACCAGACCAAGTAGAGAGCAAGTATGTGTGTGGTTAGTGTTATGGCACACTGGTCAAAGAAACAGTGCCTGCACCCACTCAACCAGTGGTGTAAAGTAACTTACTCAAGTACATTTACTCAAGTACTGTACTCAAGTACAATTTTTAAGTATTTAAAATTTAGTGGAGTATTGCTAATTTTCAATACTTTTACTTCTACTCCACTTACATCTCAGAGGCAAATATTGTACTTTTACTCCACTACAATTATTTGGCAACTTTGGTTGCTAGTTACTTTGCAGATATAAATTGTTATTTTATAAAACATACATTAACCACTTTAGCCGATCGGCTATTTTCAAACATTTTAGTACTTTGACTTGAAGTGTATATTTGATGCCAATACATTTGTACTTTTACTCAAGTAACATTTTGAACACTCAGTGCCGCGCTATGAGCTTGTATATCTGCTATTTTTGAATAGCCAAAGAAATCTTAAAATGACACAAATTATGCTTTCCCGGTCTTAAAGGGTTAATGCATGTTTTCCGGAAATTTGAATATTTTTTTGCAGAATAATCTGATATTAGATCAGCGTACATCTCATCTCAATCCATGCCTGTCCATCTGCATGTGACATGTGATGATGTGACACATTATGGATATTTTATGTATTCTTGTCTGCAACCATACATTTATTAGCCACTTTCAATCTGGCATCCCCTATTTAGGGCATGTCGTCATAGGCGAACGTTACGTTATTTTCACCGTTTTGGGAATGGGACTGAAGTGGAAACGTATTTTTGCCACCCCCTGTTTTTTTTTCTTTCTGAAATGACGCCTGTGATTTTATGGGACTCCGGTTTGCACGGGACAGCCTGCCTCCCATGGTGTTTCCATACCTGCATTGTTGTATCGTCTGCATAGCGCTGCATTGCTGTGGCCCTTGTAACATTGCTGGTGTAATTATTTTCCATGCTGTTAAATGTCATTAAAAACAATGCACCAGCAGCCAGCAGGTTAGTGTGTGTGCGTGGATGCATTCTTCTCATCTCAAAGCACCACCAGCTGTCACTCTCCCAACACCCGTGCTCTCACCGTGGCATGTTCGGAATTGGTGATCGGTGACATAATCTCCCATTTATAGTTTGATAAAAATAAAAAAGGTGTTTTTGTCGCTACGTTTTAATTTGAAAAAGAAACAAGAGATTTTGAAAATAATTAGAAAATATTTGACACATTTAAAAAATAAAAAATAAAGTTCCCAAAATAGGGGCATGAATGATGTGGCAAACTTTGATATTGTCAAACATAATCCAATCTAAGTCTTTATTTCCCAATAGGAAATTCACGTATTTAATTCAGTCCTCAAATGTGTACTTAAGTACAGCCCAGCCCTTGAGTAAATGTACTTTCCACCACTGCTGGTGGGAGACCCTCCGATGTGTGTCTGTGCTCACTGATGCTGTTGTGATGAGGATAGACATGTTGACTGAGATGACCCTGGCTTTATGTTTCCCTTTCAAACAAAGCAAGTGGCCTTCATTTGAGGCATCTTATTATACGGCACAGCACGTCCTCCTCCATCATGATAAAATGAGCATCGTTGCATATATAGGTGTATATCGTTGCTGTCCAGCAGAAACCAGCTAACTCCGTTTTTCTGCTTTTGCATTTTTTTCCCGTAAATCAGTGCTATTGAATACCCTTTACGTAAAATAAATATTGAACCAATGAAAAGCATTCAAAAGTGCTTCTGACAAAACAAGCTAACTCCATTGGATCCTCAAACTTTCTGCTAAACCAGCAAACTCCACCGGAGTTAGCTGCTTTTGCTGACTCCAGGCTCCACCCCCTTTTGACCTCCAACCTCATTGTGAGCTTGGAGGTCCATTCAGCTGTTCTTATCAATGATGAGCAAAACCTCCCAACTCGACTTTTTTTTCATTTCCTGAAAAATGAACATTTTGGAGCTGGTTTCTGCCGGACAGCAGAGATATATAGGTGTATATATACGTACGTGTCATGGTGATTTATAAGCTACTGTACATGCGACGACATTAAACAGGGGGCACCGCCTGCCCTCCCGTCAAGATTTTGTGTGTTGGGCGGGAGGAGTAGGACGAAGGCTCTACGTCCTCCCGGTGGAGGCTCCTCACTGGCAGGTGAGTCGGTAGGATTACAACAGCAGTGACAACACACAAATGTGTGTGGGGAGGAATCGACTGGCATAACGACTAAATTAGGGAAAAGGGGGCTAAAAAGCTAAAAAAAATTGGAGGAGCATTCATTTACAAAACACTAAATCTAAAAAGTTTAAATATGGAGATACACGGTTTCTGCTCGACGACGGCAATAATGTGTTGCATTGTAGAGTGGAGATGAAAAACAGCCTGGGAGCTTCAGCTTACCAAGGTGAACGCACGCAATAACACGCTCCTAGCGTAGCCCCTTAGGAGAGGCGTGCAGCGTGCTCTATGTTGACAACCAGGGGACAGGTGTGACATGCAGTCACTTGTCTAAGAATACTGTAGGACACCCCCCCCCCCCCAACCACCAGGCATTCCTACCGTGTTTCTCACCGTAGGGATAACAATAATACTGGTGGCTCAAATGACTGATGGCACTGAAAAGCTATCCACCGTCACTTCTGCCAAAGGCACGCATCTCATACTCATCTCACACTCATTCCTCGCGCTCTCTCTCTCTCTCTCATCAGTGATGGACAGCAACAAAGTACATTTGGGCTACTTGAGTACTGTATTTAAATACATGTTTTGAGTATCTGTACTGCTTGTATGACTTTCACTCCAGTCTCCACTATTCAAAGACAAACATTGCACTTTTGACTTCACTCCATTTCTAGGAAGGGGTACATTATGAATTAACCACTTCAAGCCCTATTTCAAGTAATACACATATCCGATCTACAAGCCCACAATGCATTGCGACACGTTATGAACTTGTAGATCGGATCTGTTTTCACTATTGATGTTTTGAAACATTTTGTAAAATCTTGGAATTTCTGAGGAAAAGGTCAATTTTTTATACAGCAATGCATTGATATTAATAAGAAAATGTGCTACGTAATTTGTACTTTTGTATACTTGATAATTTTTTCAAAAGCATGTCCTTTTGAATACTTGAGCTGAGCAACTTTCACTTGTAGTTGAGTAATATTTGACCAGGAGTATCTATACTTTTGACTCAAGTACTGGAGGTTGAGTATACTTGGTCCACCACTGCTCGAATGACTGGCACTGAAAAGCTATCCACCGTCACTCTGCCAAAGGCACACATCTCTCATTCCTCTCTCTCTCTCTCACTCTCACTCTCTTCTCACTCACTGTGTCTCTCTCTCTCTCTCTCTCTCTCTCTCTCTCTCTCTCTCTCTCTCTCTCTCTCTCTCTCTCACTTTCACTCTCTTCACTGGTCCCCACCCCTCCCTTCCTTTTCCATCCTGCCTGGTTCTGTCATTGCTAGCCCCCCAAAGAAATCTTAAAATTACACACAAATGCGTTCCCGGTCTTAATGGGTTAACCGTCTGTACGTCGGTAATCCTCGTATCTCGAGAACCGTTTCACCGACCGAATTCAAAGTCGCCACGCACGTTGCAGGTGACCTGAGAGAGTGCCGTGTCCGACGCCGAGTCGGTCGGATAGGCGGTTGGTTGTCCATAACCCAAACCGCCAGAAAAGGCTTTGGGGGGGGGGGGCTCCGTCTCTCTGCTTTGGATACCCCGCTCTGATCATACATTATTATGGCCGGTGGGGATATGTTTTATCCCTGCTTCTGGTCACACTGCATTAAATGCATGCATTCCCTTTGGGAAATGTAGCATGTTATGTTTGATACTCATGTGTGATAATATCACAATTTAACAATTTAATTAAAATTGTATGTTAACCATATTAAACCAATTAACATTTGTCAATCTGTCAAAAGAAAAAAAAATCAAATCCTATTATAACATTGCCTTGTGAGACAGGCTGGTGGGCGGTAGGTGTTACAAACATGCATGTAACATGCCCATATATGGAGACTATTCTGGCACGGCCTATATAGAGATCCTTGTTTTCCTGAACCGCCAAATTGACCGATATGCACATACTGCATACATGGGCATGACAACAGATACAACGGGTTTGCATACCCCGCTTCAGTGATGGAATAAGTACTCGCATGTTTTCCTTGAGTAAAAGTATCAATACTGCAAGTAAAGATCCTGTATGAAATGTCAAGTACAAAAGTATTGGCATCAAAATATACTTAAGTAAAAGTACTCATTATGCAGAAATGTCCCATTTCAAGTTTTCAAAATGTATAACAATCTTGTGAAAATAGCTGATCTACAAGTTCACAATGCGTCGCATCGCGACACATTGTGAGCTTGTAGATCAGCTATTTTCTTTTTTTTTATACCACGATTTTGTGACCCGTTTATCACCCAGTGCCAATTGCCTAAGCTTGTAATCCTGGGCGCTACTCTCCCTCTACCAGCCTGGGGTGGCAAGCTAGTGCCGACCGACTCATTGGAGGCGATGTAGGGTTCAGTGTCTTGCCCAAGGACACTTCGACACTAACTCACTAATACCTTTTTGGGGAAAAAATATGTTTCGGCCCCCATAGTTCTTCCCCATCCCTCCTGTCAGATAATTGATTCCCTGTCCTCCACTGTTACACAAGCAGCCCGCAACCTGGGTGTGATTTTTTTTTTGATTCCAACCTTTTCTTTAACAACCAAGTAACGAGCTCAGCTGTAGTAAGCCAAGTAAGAGCTGTTCAATCTAGTTGCTTCCAGTTGAGGAACATTGCTAAAATGAAGTCCTTCTTGTCAGCCCCTGACCTTGAAAAGAACATTCATGCTTTTCATCTCATCACGCATCATACTACAGCCTTTCTCTTCCTGGAAAGTTGGCATGCTGAAATAGAAGCCATTGTTCTCGCATTAATACAAATGTAATTAATTCGTTTGAAATATTGTTTGAAATGACATTTGATATATATATGTATATTTTCACTATTAAAAAAATAATAATAATCACGTTCTACTCACAATATTTTCAAAACAGACTTGTTACTCCTGAATTTACATAAGTTATTCTTGGAAAGTCATTAGTTGTTCTTCCTCTCTTCCCACATCAGTGAGCTTCCAACCAGACAGTATGATCAAATATTCAATTTACAGTACAATATTTGCCTCTGAGATGTTGTGGAGTAAAAATAAAAGTAGACAATTGGTAAAACTCCAGTAAAGTGAAAGTACCTCAACATTCTACTTATAAGTACAATACTTGAGTACATGCACTTAGTTACTTTACACCACTGTGCTTTATCCACAAGGGCAATGACAACCAAGAGCTTGTCACTGATTTGAACTGATCCAATGGAACCTACACTATATACGACCCTCAGAAAGGCACTCTGGTTAGAAGCAGCAGGTAATAAAAATGTTATTGTAGTCTGAGCAGTTCTCACTTCACTGGGTCATCGCAGTCTGCATAGCCGGAAACACTTAGGAACCTGCCATGAGGATTCATTGGTTAATACATGGCATGGAAATGGACATAGCTGTCAGCTTTCATCTGGCATGTTGTACGCCACTAAATCGTGCACGTCGCCACCATAGCTCTGGCCACTGTCCCTCTGGTCAACACGGTTATTCTTATGTGCTGGAGCCCAGAGGTTTGCAACGTTTTTTGTTTTTTTTTACCCTTTCACCCATAAGATGGGTGGGCCACATACGCATTTTCAGAGCATCTGTATTTAAATTATGGATTGTATGCTGATTTGGATCAATGGAACGAGAGAGAGGGAGAGAATCACCCATACAAACCCAGCTGGTGCTGAAACATGAACACTCTGATGTGTGTCTCTGACTCATGTAGAGTCCTATCCACAAATCCACCATTTAACTTCCACAATCCACTTTATCAAAACCATTGGTGTTGTGTGGTGCATTCTGTTTGTGTGACATGCATGATGCAAAGGTTTTGAAAGTGAAATTGGTCAAAGTCACTGGCCACCTACTGTAGATAAATATATTTAATATTTTGAACTACATAAATACAATTTTAAAACAAATTCCATCACGAGAAAGTTCCTATTCTATATTGCTTACACTATGTTAGTGTGTGTACAGTACTGTCGGTGTAATATAAACCTTTAGGGGTAACACATGGTTCTAAATCGAGCGACAGAAGCCACTCCAGGCTCTCTCTCTGTGTGTGTGTGTGTGTGTGTGCGCGTGCCCTGTGCGTGCGTTCATTGCTCCTCCCAGGTGGAGAGACAGGGCTGTACTGTCCCGTCAGAGCTGACAGGTGCGCTGTGTGCGTTGGCCCGCGACCCGCCGAGGCGCTGCCAACTCTGCAACTAGGGCAGCGACCAAAAGGCACGTTTGGCACCGGCCGCCAAGAGAGCCACCCTCAGACGGGGATGGAAAAAATTATAAAGATAAATAGCCATCGGAACACAGTGTGGCCAGCCGCTCTGCCAGCGGGCCGACCGGCCGGCCCTTCCCCCAGAAATACACCCACAAGGCATCCAGACAAACATGTCTTTTCCGGTATTATTTCCTCATTCCGTATACCGTGTGAGGCTGGATTCAGAATGACAGTTTTTTCCGGAGATTCCCATTGCTGAGTAAACAACACGACATGAGCCTCTCTGCCCGCTGGTACATTTCCTCTCGGCAGTGAGATGTGTTTCTATAAGCTGCGTTGGAGCTGGTTTGCATGCCATCATTTCAGCAGTGTACAGTATCTAAGTACATTTACTCAAGTACTGTACTTAAGTACAATTTTGAGGTATTTTTTACTTTACTGGAGTATTTTCAATTTTCAGTACTTTTACTTCTACTCCACTACATCGCAGAGGCAAATATTGTACTTTTACTCCACTACAATTATTTGAAAACTTTAGTTAGGCTAGTTACTTTGCAGATAATATTATTTTATAAATAATGATATTGTAAAACATACTTTAACCACTTCAGCCCTATTTTATACTGTACATAGGCTATTTGAAAATAGCCGATCTACAAGCTCACAATGCGTCGCATCGCGACACGTTGTGAGCTTGTAGGTCTGCTATTTTCAAACATTTAGTACTTTAACTTTTGATACTTAAAGTATATTTTGATGCAAATATTTTTGTACTTTTACCCAAGTAACATTTTGAACACAGGCCTTTTACTCGTAACAGAGTATTTTTCTATTGTGGTATTGCTGCTTTTACTTAAGTAAAATATGTGAGTATACTTCTTCCACCACTGCATTTCAGTGGTTCTCAAACCACTGAAATTATATGTATTTGGGACCCCCAAATTGATATGTATTTGGCCATGGACCCCCATCTGGAAAAATGTTGTGCCAGAGAAGATTTTTGTAGCTTGTAGATCTGTTATTTTTGAATAGCCAAAGTACCAAATCAGGTTAACGTGGTTAAACTGATTTTAATGGCATATTTCATTAACTATTTGAAGGGGACCCCCTGGAACCCCCCCCCCCCCCCAAGGACCCTGCTGATGGCCAAGTGGTTATATTAAGGTGCGTACCACATAGACTTTGATGCCTGGCAGCATGTCCCGTGTTCGATTCACTCCCCGACTCTCTCCCTGTTTCCTGTCTATCAGATTGATTTCTTTTTTTAATTCATCATATCGATATATATACCTAAAAAAACATCAGTGGTTCTCAAACGTTTCAATTCCAAGGGTCCCCATAACTCTGAGAGTGTACAAATGGAACCCCTTGGTTCCACTTGTACACTCTCAGAGTGACAGGCCCCCGTGAGGGTCCCTTTGGAACTCACCTCAAGGAACCCTGAGGGTCCCTGGACCCCACTTTGAGAGCCACTGTATTACATTAACACAATACTCACATTGCTCTCACAGTGATTATTGATACTTTTACTGAAGTCCAAAATATTTAAGTACTTTTTCTACCACTGAAGTCAAGTATAATAGTCCCTGCTAAACGCCTACATTAAAAGCTGTTCACCTTCAGTTTGATCACATTGTGCTGTAGTACTCCCTGCTGGCCTGCAGGGATCAGAGGCCAGCCTTCCCTCTGTGCCTCCCTTATGTTCTCCCATCACCTCCTCACCTCCTCCCTCTCTGGATAAGATAAAGAAACAAAGGAGGGAGGGAGGGGAGACTTTTATTAATACCGGGGGGAGGGGGGGATTAGCTTTCGGCTCCAGCATGGCTGCCCAGTGCCCAGATGGTCATGATGAGCGCTTAGGGAGGAGTTGTTAGAGGTTAAAAGGGATAGTTCACCCCCAAAATGACTTTTTCCCTATCGATTAGTCACCCCATGGAGACTTGAATTCATGGATGTTTATGTCGCATTCCTAAGGCAATAATTTGATGTCCGGCAGTGGTTCTGGTAGGAGACACAAAGAGTCTCCTTTGTATCTCCTACCGGAACCGCTGCATACCGGTCCGCTGGTCATCAAATTATTGGCTTAGGAATGAGACAAAAACAAAGAAATATCCATGAATTCAAGTCTCCATGGGGTGACTATTCCATCTAATAGAAAAAAAAGTATTTGTTTGGGTGAACTAACTAACTAATTAAGTGTTTGGTCAGGGACACTTTGACACATGGACGGGCCGGGAGGTGATCCGGTGACCTTCTGATTACCAGATGGTCTCTCTGGCCACTAAGTTAATTAACCCTGGCAACCCTGTTTTGACCATTTTGTTCTAGGCGAAAATGTTCAAAAATACCTGGTGTACAATTTGTGTGTGTGTGTGTGCGTTGTATTGTGCTTTCTGCTTTGGCAATGTAAACGTATGTTTTCTCATGCCAATAAAGCCCATTGAATTGAATTGAATTGAAGTGTGTGTGTGTGTGTGTGTGTGTGTGTGTGTGTGTGTGTGTGTGTGTGTGTGTGTGTGTGTGTGTGTGTGTGTGTGTGTGTGTGTGTGTGTGTGTGTGTGTGTGTGTGTGTGTGTGTGTGTGTGTGTGTGTGTCTGTCATGTGAAGAGCAGTGGTGAAAAAAGTACTTACATTTCTTACTTAAGTAAAAGTATCAATACTGCAATGTAGAAATACTCTGTTACAAATTTACTTGAGTAAAAGTACAAAAGTATTGGTATCAAAATATACGTGTGTGAATGTGCCATTTCACAACTATTCAAACGTATAAAATGTATACACATATTTAGAAAATAGCAGATCTACAAGCTCACAATGCGTCGCAAAATGTGAGCTTGTAGAACGGCTATTTTCAAATAGCCTAAGTAATTATGCATATAGGGCTGAAGTGGTCAATGCATGTTTTGTAATAATAATCAAAATCTACAAAATAACTAGTAACTAAAGTTGTCAAATAAATAGTCGAGCAAAAGTACAATATTGGCCTCTTGAGATGTAGTGGAGTAGAAGTAAAAGTATTGAGAATTGGAAATACTGCGGTAACGTAAAAATACCTCAAACTTGTACTTAAGTACAGTACTTGAGTAAATGTACTGTACTTACACGTTACTTTACACTACTGGTGAAGAGTACAGTAGTTGGGTAACAATCAGACTCATGTCAGCATTTCTCTGACAGTTCAATCATGGCACCCACCCTCCTCCACATTTAGATGATTAAATGTGTATAATTTATACATGGAACAAGGCTTTGCACACCGCACAGTGAACTCGTAGATATGCTGTTTTCGTTGCATTATGGCGTCAGACCATGGTGTCATATATGAGGCTTTGAAAAGTATAAAACTTTATAAAATATAAAATGCACTATAGTGACAAAACCACTGAACATTCCTTTGTAGTTCCTTGAGTAAATGTACTTAGTTACTTTACACCACTGGAGACATGATAATGTGGGAGGCCTCCACGTCACATGTTATTGACCTGCACAGCGCCGTTGAGAGGGAGAGCATAGTGACCGAGCAGTAAAACACTGTTAAAGCATGGTGGCTGTCCTGACAATGATTTATGGCCGTTTAGATTGAGAGTGAGGAGGCCCCGAACATCTCCTGTGTCGCATATGCAACACACACACACACGCACACACGCACACACACGCGCACGCACACGCGCACGCACACACACACACACAGACAGACAGGTGTAAAGTAACTAAGTACATTTACTCAAGTACTGTACTTAAGTATAGTTTTGAGGTGTTTTTACTTTATTGGAGTATTTCCAATTCTCTATACTTTTACTTCTACTCCACTACATCTCAGAGGCATATTGTGCTTTTACTCCACAATTATTTGAAAACTTGAGTGACTAGTTTAGATTTTGATTATTATTACAAAACATACATTAACCACTTCAGCCCTATACACATTTTGGCCATTTGAAAATAGACGATCTACAAGGTCACAATGAGCTTGTAGATCGGCTATTTTCAAAAGATTTTCATACATTTGAAAACTTGTGAAATGGGACCAATTGTGCATAATGAGTACTTTTACTTTTGGTACTTTAAGTACATTTTGATGCCAATACTTTTGTACTTTTACTCAAGTAAATTTTGAATTCCAGACTTTTGCTTGTATCAGAGTATTTCTACATTGCAGCATTGATACTTTTACTTCAGTAAAACATGCAAGTACTTTTTCCACCACTGCGCGCGCACACACGCACACACACTCGCGCGCGTTCCGCACCACACTATTGAGGATGGGTTGTCTCTCTCTGTCTCTCTCGCTCCTCCCCTCTCTCTCCTGTCCTCTCCCCCCCCCTCTCCTCTCCATCCATCCATCCATCTCCGTCTCTCTCCTCTTATCATCCTCTGCCTTTCATTGTGTGTGTTGGTGCCCCTCTCTCATCCGTCTCTGCAGTGAGCTAATTTCCTGCTTTGACGAGCGCCGTCTCTGACTGTCTGATGCTCTTCCTCTCATGCTGGTCTGGCTGTGGAATGAAGTGACATAATATGAAGCCTGTGGAGCGCCCGCTCTGCCAAAGAAAGAAAGAAACCCAATTTACCATGAGATCAACAACGTGGGGCCAATGGTGCGAAATCTCCCTCTGAATGCACCTGCTCCTGCATGGCAATTCTCTGCATCTCGGCTCACAGAAATCCATGTAAAAGGGTGTGTGTGTGTGTGTGTGTGTGTGTGTGTGTGTGTGTGTGTGTGTGTGTGCGTGCGCGCGTGTGCGTGCATTACTATACTTGTGGGGGCCAAATGTCCACACAAGTATTGTTGAAATACACAATGTTCCTGGTCCTTGTAGATCTGCTGTTTATAATCTAGTTATAACTTCAGGGTTCGTGTTAAAATGGAAAGAACAGTAAAAGAGGGCACTGATACTGTACAAAAAAAAAGCCATCCCAAAATCTTAGTATAGTATCGTGTGTGTGTGTGTATACGCGCGCGTGAGGAACAATTACTGAGGCAGGCCAATAAAGCTATGCTTAAGGCCACAGACACGCCTCCCCTGTCAATACAGAATGAGCCAGTTAATCAAAGTGGGAATGCGATCACGCAGGTAGTGGCCAGTACATGCACAGAGGGGTCCAGACTCATCCATCATTAGCAGCCAATGACAATGACACTAAACAGATTCCAAGGCGCCATTCAGGGAAGGTGACATACCCTCCTGCATGGCTTTTTACATGTGGTCCCTCTAGACCCCTTGCATCAGTGTGGTCAGGGGACGCCCAGGGGGGTCCAGGGGGTCCCTATGGCAAAATGAGGAACAGTTTAACCACAAACCTTATTTTATCCTTTCTAAAAAAAAAATGTAATGGCAAAAATAACATGATCTATGACAAGGGTCTTCAACAGAGGGTCCGGGACCCCTAGGGGGTCCTCAGAGTTACTACAGGGGGTCCGGCACATCTTTGTGTGATATAATTTTCTTTTTCCATTAACCACTTGAACCCTAGCATCCCTTTTCTGAGGGGAACATTAGCCGAAAATAGCAGATCTACAAGCTCACAACGCCTCGCGAGCTTGTAGATTGGCTATTTTTGGCAAAAAGCGTAGGTGTAAAAGGAAAAAAGAGCAGACAAAGTAAAAAAAATAAAAAAAATATCTGAAACACAATTTTATACAATATAGAGGGGGTCCCTGCTTCATCTCTCTCTCAGTTAGGGGGTCCTTGGCCTGAAAACGTTGAAGACCCCTGATCTATGAAACTGTTTGCACATTTTCACCCATCGGGCTAATATGCCCAAGATATGGACGCCAGGTTGAATTTCACTATTATCTCTCCGGCTAGATGTCAGGCGATTTCAGCCTCAGTCAACGGGGGGGGGCGGGAAACTCCACATGCATCCTCTTTATAAAGGTATGGGTTGATGCTGTGTGAAATAGCACAAAATAAAAGGCGAGTTTAATGTAACTCCGTCTGCAAAGTAGCCAATAAAACAATTAACTGTTAATGTGGTGTTTTTTGCTGATGGGTTCCCTGATTGCTTCTGTGCTAACAAGTCCGCGTGAGAATTTAATACATGCATAGATTAATCTTCTCTTATGGGGGTCCCTGGCACAAAGTCTTTTCAGATGGGGGTCCGTGGCTTAATCAATTGGGGGGGGGGGGTGGTGACATGAAGATGTCGGAGAAACACTGCTTTACATTACTTTACAATGCTGGTGACCAACTCTGTGTGACAGCGTCATCAATAACGTCGACTGTCAGTGGATCATGTCAAGTCCACACGAGGGAGATCGTTTGAGAACTCTGGATCTGATCAATCAAAGTGATTGATGAAGACTATATAATTTGCCATTTTCTCACGGTAGTTGGTTAATTGCTATAACTGGCTTACCCCCCAGGGCTGTGGCAGACTGGTGATTATTTATCGACCAATTCTGAAATAATAAGGACCCCTGGGTCCTACGTGGAGAGGGTCAGGGTTCTAGATGTGCTTTCAGCCTTAACCACTTAAACACTCTATGGTTGACCGGAGTCCCAAAGGGCTCTCTATACTAGTGTATTATCCTGTTTTCTGTTGTTGTGGGCAAAGCTTTCACAGCAAATAGCCGATCGACAAGCTCACAACTCGTCGCAGCGCGACGCGTTGTGAGCGTTGTGAGCTCACGTTGTGAGCTATTTTCTGCCAAAGTTTTCCCCACAATACGAATGCTGGAGTTTAAGTGGATCAAGGGGATGTGATATTTGTTGGTTAAAACATATGGGCTCTGTTAAAAAGTTTAAGCTCTATATTTTGATCATTGCTATATAGGGAATGTCCTCGTCTCTCCCAACTATTTAATAAACAGAACATTTATTTTCAGATGAGTCACCAATTCCATCCAGTCAGGAGAGAAAACCCATCAGCTTTAATTCTATTGTGTTCCAAATAGGCTCTATGCACAGCAGCCATATTGTGAAGAAATTCACAGGTGTTGCCAATGATACAAGTGAAGGCTCTGTTCCATTCTGGTCAAACAGAGTCAGGGTGCTGATGTTGTGCACGTTGGCTCACTGGAAACACTGGAAACACATGTTCAGGGACCCTCATGGTTCCTTGAGGGGGTTCCAAATGGCCTCTTACGGGTGTGTAACTCTGAGAGTGTACAAATGGAACCAAATGGACCCGTAATGGTCCATTTGGTTCCATTTGCACACTCTCAGAGTTATGGTGGTCGTGGAAATCTAAAAGTCTGAGAACCACTGTGCTACACTAAATGGAACAGAGCCTTCATTAGTATCATTGGTAACACCTGTGAAGGAAGTGATACTATGGCTGCTGTGCATAGAGCCTATTCATTTGTGTTCTTCTCATTTTCTCTCCCCTGATTGGATGAAAATGAAATCTGTATCCCGATCTGTTTCTAAAGAGTTCGAGAGATGGGGAGACCCCTGTTACTGAACAAACACTAGCAACGATTACTAGCAGCTATTTAACACATCGCTTGCACCCACTTTAAGCCCGATTTAAAGTTCATCATACGATGGTGTATAAATAAATTAAGCATTACGGAAGAGCCTCATACAGTTACAACTTAACTCCGGAAGCCAAAGCATTAGCAGACAGCTGAACCGGCAACTCTTTTGGAAAGACGACAAAGACGGGTTTTATTCACTGCAGGGAGGAAGGAAAGCAAGATGTAACCGCAGGAGGGATGAGATGAAAGCCGTACAAAGTTGAGCCTGATTTATAACCCGCCGTACGCCGTTCTACAAGCTCACATATGTTGCTGCGTTGTGTAGATTGGAGCATGTATGGGGGTTGGTTTTTTTCTGAATGGAGCATCAGAGCTTGGACGTGGCGAGCACGGAAGAGGGGGAGGATGTTCCATGGTGTCGTTTTTTTTGTCTGAATTAATTTCAGTGGTGTAAAGTAACCAAGTACATTTACTCAAGTACTGTACTTAAGTACAATTTTGAGGTATTTTTTTTACTTTACTGGAGTATTTCCTATTTTCAGTACAGTACAGTATTTTCAGTCTACTCCACTACACCTCAAAGGCGAATATTATACTTTTACTCCACTACAAGTATTTGAAAGCTTTAGTTACTAGTTCTTTGTAGATTTAGATTATTATTACAAAACATACATTACCCACTTCAGCCCATACAATTCTTCGGCCATAGCTGATCTATAAGCTCACAATGCGTCGCGCTTGTAGATCGGTTATTTTTATATACATTTGAAAACTTGTGAAATGGGACATTCTGCATAATGAGTAGGCTACTTTCTACTTTTGGTACTTTAAGTAGATTTTGATAGCAATACTTTTACTCAAGTCAATTTTGAATTCCGGACTTTTACTTGTAACAGAGTATTTCTGCATCGCAGTATCGATACTTCTACTTAAGTATAAAACGTGAGTACTTTTTCAACCACTGAATTAATTTTCATTTGGAATCGTCGGGCGACAGAGGAAATAAACAAAGAGAAGCGTGCCTGGGGGGGATCGACGCATTGAGAGCTGTGTTATTGTTGACGCTACGGCTTTGTCGAGGAGGCCTTGTTTATCTTTCATGAGCCAACCGAAGCTTGTTGTTCCGGGTGTGTGTTTAGATTTCAGTTATGTGTCTAATGAGCATATACGTAAAAAGCCAAGCAGCGGCATGCAGAACCACAATGCTCTTTTTCTATTTCTATTTCTATCCTCGCCCCTACACTCTCGGGGGGGGTTATGATACAGTTTCCTGTGAGAGGCTATGCCGCTGGCATTCTTTCTCATTACGAATTCACTGGCGGTTCAAACGCCATCAGCCAAACAAGTGTAAATGTTGTTGTTTTTTCCTTGTTGTTTCTTTCTGAAAGGGATTTCTAGTGTAAATATGAACTAGGCTATAGGATGCAAATGTGTGCTCCAAGCTCCGTTGCATTGTCTTCTAACGTGTCTTCCGTTTGTCATTTCAAACCAGGCGTGTTTGTAATACACACATAATGAAGCCAAAGGCATATTTTTGGTGCGTAGAGGATTAAAAAAATCCTCCTTTCTAGTCTTTCTATTCAATTCTGTCCACTTCCGATTCTGCTATATCTGTTCCTGTTTGATTCTATGATAGAATGGTCACAAGTGCAGCGAAGACAGAAGGTAGGCGGATGACAGGGCCATCCATCTAAGTAAGGCAGAGAGCTGCAGGTGGTCGTCTCGGCAGGCTTGGTCCGCTCATTCGCTGGCCAAACATATTCCGACGGGCCCCATTAATTGTGACTGATCTCTGGGGGAAAAATGAGCCTTATGGCCAGATATTTCATAATTAAAAAAATATGAAAGCCCATCCCCCGCCAGCTAACCCGGGGATGGTGCCGTTTGGTTAGATGTTTGAGGAGTGCATTGAGATAAGGTTGACATGGGTTTTATCTCTGCAACGCTACAGATGCAGTCGTATCAAAAGAGTACATACTCTTATCTGTCCACGGCACTCCTACACACTACATGGAGATACTGTATGGTCATACAGCTGACATGCTTTTACAGCATAATTGTCGCTTGTCGGGTAGAAACCTTGTATATCCAAGACTGTTACTTTGAAGGAAATGGAAACGGGATCCGATGTAGTTACTTATTCACAAGCTCTTGTTAAATAGCAAATATACAAGCTCACAACGCAACGTGTTGCGAAGCTTGTAGATTGGCTATTTTCGCTACTTGCGTGTGTCACTGTCACACAAAGCAATAGGTTTATATGTAAAAAGAAATATGAATAAAAACATAAAAAGTTGAAATGATGGAGATTCAAGGTTTCTACACGACGGTGACAATATACACACTCAAAGGCACAACACCTGCTGCCCAGGCATTTGGAAAGCTGTTATCTAGATTACACTACAGACACAATGAGGGCCTGTAAACGCTATTACCGGTAGTGGTAAATATGTGGTCTCCGTGACATGCACAGTAAACAGTACTTTATGGGGCTGGTTGTTAAGCAATGCAAACACAGGACATGACTACGGATATGGAGTGACAGAAGTGTGTGTGTGTGTGTGTGTGTGTGTGTGTGTGTGTGTGTGTGTGTGTGTGTGTGTGTGTGTGTGTGTGTGTGTGTGTGTGTGTGTGTGTGTGTGTGTGTGTGTGTGTGTGTGTGTGTGTGTGTGTGTGTGTGTGTGTGTGTGTGGTGGACACCGTTAATCATTGAGAATCCTTTACTTCATCAAATACATGAGCTCAGATAATGGAGTTGTCAATGAAAAGCGGGAATGCACAACCCATAACCCTTTCATGCCTAGCCAGACATTTTTGCGTTTGGATAATGTGGAAATGTAAATCATGTTGGGTATTATATTCTTTCAACATTGATTTGATTACAATTACAATTTAGGCATTTAGCAAGACGCTCTTAATTCAGAGGTAAATACGAGGTAATACATCAAATGCATAGAAATAGCAATCTAGGATCATAATAAACCAATAACCTATCATCAGTCTAAATAGTATAATATCCAAAAATAAATACTCTGTACATTGAAACTATACAAACTATAGAATGTCAGGTCAACAAATGAACCATCTGTCTACATAACATGCTATCTAAATTACATTTTAACCTTCACATAAGCCTGCAAGGTCGTCAAGGCTAGGGCAAGTGCTGATTGAATTTGAATCTCAAATGAATCTAAGGAACTATATTGTATATAATCATCACCCATCAGGGCAGTGTTATAGCCAGCTTCACCTCGGCCCACAGCACTGTACATACAGTATATCATGCTTTCAGGCCATGGTCATATTGGCTTCCGAGGACATAACCTTTATACCTCCCCTCATGTGTGGTTGGCTGGTGACGGATGGCAGTCATCCCTGGAGAAGAGACCGCAGCCAAAGTCAAAGTCACCGCAGCCGTTGCGGCGCTACGCGTAGGGCTGTCACTATTACACATTTAAGTTGACGATTAATTGTCACTCAAATAATTGCAATTAACAATTTAATTGTGTGTTTGGCCATTGAACATTGGAACATAATGAAGCCTTTTAGGCTTCGTAATCAAAAATTGCTTACACTTCGTGACACGTTGTAAGCTTGTAGATCAGCTATTTGTGCTATTTCAATATCTGAAAATGTGTGACAAAATTTCAACATGGAAACGATTATGACGATTATGCCAAAATAATTGTGATTATCTCAAATAATTGCGATTAGACGATGATGTAATAATTGTGACAGGCATAGCTACGCGTGACTTACCAGGCTACGTCAACTGAGAACTGTCCTTTACGGTTTAAACCCTTATGCAGTTGACCCAAGGGGATCTGGTGACATCTAAATGCAATGAATGGGCTAAAACTGGGTGGAAACTATACAATTTTTACCCATCATTGTCTATACCAGCTGTTATCAGCCACTGGAGTAGTGTGGTGGAGTTTCTTTTGGTAGACGGGGACGTATTTGGTCTACCAAAACACCAAAATGCAGTGAGAGGGCAGTGTGTTTCTGCAGGTAAACACCAAACCACACTACTTCAGTGGCTGATAACTATAGATGGAAATGTTTTTTTTGACCAGGTTGCAAAACCTGGTCTACATATGCACTCGCTAGTCCTGACTTTTTCGCTAGTCCTGACTTTTGTGTGACTTTTTCCTCATTGGCTGGTCCTTTAGCCAATGAGGGCTCAATGTCCTCTCAGAAAATGGGCTCTAAAACGTTGCCATGTTTAGTGAGAGAAATAAGCAACCTGGTATAATATGACAATATGTCTTATCTTGTTTTTTGGGCGGTGTAGCCGCCCCTATAAGTGGGGTTGGGACACCTCATTAGTATTAGTTTCCTGCACTGTGATTGGCTAGCGAGTACACCCCTAGCTGTACTGTGATTGGCTGACTCTATTGGCTGACTCTATTCAGCACTGTGATTGGCTAGCGAGACACATGAGGACATTAATAACCTATAAATAGGATTATGCACTTCCAAAAATCACTATGATGACCACTGTGATGACCACACCGCCCACTTCACACTGGGTGTGTTTTTTATTATGTAGGCCTGTCCTTGGCCCCCTCCTTTTTGTCTCCTCTGCACCAAATCTCTTCGCAGGAAAATAGCTGACCTACAAGCTCGCAAGCTTGTAGATTGGCTATTTTTTTGCGGAATGTCATACTGCTATACAGCTTGTGTACTGTCTTAAGGCACAGGTTCTCAATGTGGGGTCTGGTCTGGGGACCACCAGGGGTCTAAATGGAACCTTACAGGTCTTAGAACCACATGGTTTTAGAACCACTGGTCTAACATTTTGGCCCTTACCACCAACTAATAGGATCCAAACTGCAGACACTTAACACAGTGCTCTAGTGTACAGTCTGGTTTGTCATTTTACATTGATTATTATAGCCTGCCCAGAGCTATTGATGAATGAGTTCAGAGCTATTGGAAAATAAAAACAGACAAACAAAATAAAAACATCAATTATTTCAACAATGCATTAAGCAACAATGGGACTTAGGAGCTAATTAATGTATGTTATTGTTCTCATGGTCCCGACTATAACGAGAATCGCTAAATATGTTATTGCTGATACAGACATTTATTGGACATTTCTACGGTCACCGCACGCACACACACACACATACACACACACACGCACGCACGCACGCACGCACGCACGCACGCACACACACACACACACACACACACACACACACACACACACACACACACACACACACACACACACACACACACACACACACACACACACACACACACACACACACACACACATATATATATTTCTTAAACAGTTGAACAGCACAAATCTTTTATGGGGGTCCCTGGCATAAATATTTTGTGGCCAAATCCATATTAATTTGGGGGTTGTTAAACTTGCCATGAACATGTTTGAGAACCTCTCCAGTATAGAGAAATCCTCAGGGCACTGATCAAAGCAGAGAGGCTCACTCTTTCCGTCACAGGGGTAGTGTGTGCTTTAGCAACACACTTGGCAAGCTTTACAGCCTCCACTTATCAATGGTGGAATGTAACTACTGTAAGTACATTTACTTAAGTACAATTATTTGTACTTGAATTATTCCAATTTCCAATACTTTTACTTCTACTCCAACATACTACTACAACATCTCGGATCCAAATATTGTACTTGTACTCCACTACATTTATTTGAAAACTTGAGTTACTAGTTACTTTGTAGATTTTGAATATTAGTACAAAACACACCAACCACTTCAGCCCTAAAAATATTTCAGCCATTTGAAAATAGCCGATCTACAAGCTCACAATGCGTCGCAATGCGACTCATTGTGAGCTTGTAGATCGGCTATTTTCAAAGGAGTTTTTATACATTTTGAACTTGTGAAATGGGACATTCTGTACAATGAGTACTTTTGCTTTTGGTACTTTAAGTACATTTTGATACGAATACTTTTGTACTTCTCAAGTACATTTTGAATTCTGGACTTGTAACAGAGTATTTCTACATTGCAGAGTTGATACTTTTACTTAAGTAACAAATATGTGAGTACTTTTTCCACCACTGCTTGCGTGTGCGTGTGCGTGTGCGTGTGCGTGTGCGTGTGCGTGTGCGTGTGCGTATGCGTGTGCGTGTGCTCTTGCGTGCGCTTGCGTTTGTGTAATTTCCCCCTGTAGACGGACTGAGAGCATGGATTATAACCCCATGTATTCAGCCACCATTCAAGCAAGCAGCAATGTGACTCTGAGCTAAAGCTAAATAAGAGCTTCATGTTCATCAACAGTCCTGCCCTTCATCTCTACATCATCTCTGCTTGGTTTGGTTTGGTATAGGATCCAACAGCCGCACGCCTGTTTGCTTGATACATCCTACCTTTTATTTGGTCATTTATTTGGACCACATGAACCCTAGCGTCCCTATTCTGGCGGGGGGGGGAGAACATTCGGCGAAAATAGCAGATGCGAGCATGTAGATCGACTGTTTTGGGCAAAGATATTTGGTGTAGAGGGGGGGAAAGGAGGGGGGATTCCGGTAAGTGAAGCAATGCGAGAATGCGGATTGGCCAATATCTCGGGACTCCTGAACAGTGGTGTAAAGTAACTAAGTACATTTACTCAAGTACTGTACTTAAGTACAATTTTGAGGTATTTTTACTTTACTTGAGTATTTTAAAATGTCTGTACTTTTACTTCTACTCCACTACATCTCAGAGGCAAATATTGTACTTTTACTCCACTACAATTATTTGAAAACTAGTTACTAGTCACTTTGTAGATTTTGATTATTATTACAAAACATACATTAACCACTTCAGCCCTGGCCTATATACATTTTAGCCATTTGAAAATAGCCGATCTACAAGCTCACTATCAAAACATCACAATAGCCGATCTACAAGCTCACTATCAAAACATCACAATAGCCGATCTACAAGCTCACTATCAAAACATCACAATAGCCGATCTACAAGCTCACAATGCGTCGCAGATCTGCTATTTTCAAAATCTTTTTATACATTTGAAAACTTTTGAAATGGGACACTGGGTATATTTTGAATTCCAGACTTTTACTTCTGACTGAGTATTTTTTACATTGCGGTATTGATACTTTTACTTAAGTGAAACATTTTTGTACTTTTTCCACCACTGATCCTGAATCACTGCCTTAACCCTCCTGTCTAGAATCATTGAAGGTCTTGAGCTCTGCAGCGTGTAGGCGCCATCCAGGGCCCTTTCAGGTCAGTGAGGAATAGGGTTTAAATGGTATAAAGAAAATCTGTAAATACAGGTGTTGAGATCCTCTCCAAAGCCAGCTAATGGTGTACTTGGGTGCTGATGTCTTCAGCTCTTAAAGGTATCATGACATTCATTTTCACTTTTTTTATTTTCAATGTTTTATTTGGGGTTTTATGACCTCAATTACACCCAAAAAACCTGAACTTAGAACATTCAGTGGATTTTCTGTGGTCTGGGGTTTTCTGAATAATTAGGCTGAAAAGTAATCTGAGCTTGGCCCTTCGACAGTGAGGTCACAGTCGATTAATCCCGCCCACTCTCCTCCTCGCCCCTCCCCTCCCCTATCCTTTCCTTTGGGGGGGGCGGAGCAGAGGTGATGATTGACAGGCAAAATCCCTCACCAGCGACACCCGCAGGCAAAGATTTCTTTTTTCATTGCAGTTGAAAAGGCTTTAGAAATGTGAGAGAAAAACACCTGCCATTGATCACTGGAATGGAATTTTCACTTAAAACTTTTTGTACACTTTTGAAGGACCAGGACAAAGACTTTGAATGTGGTGTAAAAGTGAATGTCATTAAACCTTTAAACCCTTCACGTTCTCCGAAAATATCCAAGCTCACAACGTGACACCTGGTGAGCTTGTAGATCGGCTAATTTCGAAGATCGTTCGCCGATGTTCTTCTACTGTATCCAGGGTTGCCAGATCTGCTTATTATAATTTCCTGCAAGATTTTATTTGAAAATAGCCGATCTACAAGCTCACAACGCGTCGCATCGTGACATGTTGTGAGCTTGTAGATCTGCTATTTTCAAATAGCTGATGTATATGTATAGTGCTCATGTGGCCCATAGTCGCTTCTTTTGGGCTGGTTTTCCTAGACCTGGTTGCTTGTTTCTCTCACAGAATCTGGCAACACTGACTGTATCTCTGCTTTACTGACGGGAATGGGAAATGGGAAATGGGAAAGGGATACATCACTGATGATGTGTCTAAGTTGCACCAAAAGTGTTTATTAGAACCAAAAGCAGGCTACTAAAGTAGCAATACCACAATATAAAAGGAGATATAGTGGAGTAGAACATTTTAATACTCAAGTAAAGTAAAGATAGGCGTAGGCCTACCTCAAAATTGTACTTTAAATACAGTACTTGAGTAAATGTAATTCCTTTCCACCACTCGGAATGACTGCAGTCTGGTGCGAGAAGCAGCTCTCTCAACCGTGCACAAACACAGAGAGAGCAGAGAGAGCAGAGAAAAGGAATAAACAACTTGAAAAGCAATAAATGTAGAGTGACGCAGCTATCAGATCCTTGTTGTTGGTTTCTCGTTAAATTGCTTTGTAATTGAAAAAAATAATTATAAAAACCTTGGGAAGCGCTTTCACCCTTCCAGCCAGTCGCTCAATTAAGGCTCTTAATTGTCTCGCTGCAGTCGATGTTATAGCAGAGAATACATTTCCCTGAATCAGAACTCGCATTTTAATGATTTCCTCTGTGCGCGCTGGTGCACATTGCTGCTTTTTCTTACCGTTATGAATGTGCCACTTAGTCAAAGATGATAGTCAATTGTCGCCACAGACGGTTGGAAAATACAGTAAGATTAATAGCCACAGGCCTAGGAGAGCCACCGGCTACTGCTGGTCATAATGAAAACGGTTATTTCATATCATTCTCTCTCTCTCTTTTTTTGTCTTTGCTGCTGGAATATGCTCAGCCATTGTCAATGATAGAGTGCTGGCTCTCAATGTGGGGTTTGAGGACCCCAAGGGGTCCTTGAGGCGGTTCCAGGGGGTTCCTGGCAAAATGGGGAACAGTTTAAAAACACTTGATGGCACAGACTCTTTTCAAATGGGGGGTCTGAGGACAAATACTTATCACTGCTGTCTGGCAGAAACCTTGTATCTCCATATTTCATGTTTCATGTTTTCATTTCATATTTTATGTTTTTGAGTAAATTAATGCCCTACTTCGTCATACTAAAGTATCACAGAAAAGTAGCAACAATAGTCAAACCACAAGCTTGTTGTGAGCTTGTAGATAAGCTATTATTGAAGCTTTAAGTTATAAGATTATTAAGACTGTCTGTTGGTTTTACAAACATTGAACCAATGAAATGTATTAACACATAATACAAATAATGAATAACTGTAACAGAGTGGTTCACTACCTCAGCCTGATGGCCTGAAAGTCTAATATCTCCCCCGAGCTATAGGGAATTCCCTTTGGCTTAGCGGTTTAGATGATGGCTTTTCAGGTGGGAGACCCGGGTTTGAATCCCGGGCGTTGCAATGGTGCCGTGACCCGGATGGGAGGGGAGGGGAGGGGGGGGGTGAGTGTAACAGAGTGGTTCAGTGGTTCACTACCTCAGCCTGATGGCCTGAAAGTCTAATATCTCCCCCGAGCTATAGGGAATTCCCTTTGGCTTAGCGGTTTAGATGTTGGCTTTCCATGTGGGAGACCCGAGTTCCAATCTCGGGCGTTACATAACCACACTGTATCTATTGGAACACAGGTTATTTTTTTTTACATTTCCTGACAAGTAACAGTTTTGGACATTCAAGGTTTCCTCCCGACAGCAACGATATCAATCATGGGGATCCTTGACATGAACATGTTCTGAGAACCACTTGAACCGGAGCCTTTCTGTTTTGTTCTGTCTTTTCGCCGCCTTTGCATCGTCTCATTCAAGTGAACCTCTTGAGCTGAAATCTTACCAATAATAATCCCACTTGTCCCCGCGCTGACTCATTCACTTGATCCTTGTTTGACCTGACAAGGCAGGCATGTCTCTGGGCTTTGCGGGTCAGCGCTCCGCGCGGCGGATCCCTGGCGGGATGTCAGCGATTAACCCATTCAATCCGGGAACGCATCTGTGTCACTTTTAGTTTTCTTTGGCTATTAAAAAATAGCAGATCTACAAGCTCATAGCATAGTGCCGCGCTATGAGCTTGTAGATCTGCTATTTTTGTGCAAAATCTTTGAATATATATTCTACAAATGTCTTCTAAGTCCTAATAGTTTATATTATAAAAATGTGTTCTTCCAGGGACCCCCAGAAGCACAGTTAAAAATGTTCGCTTTAAAACATATATAATATATTCAAAGATGTGCAAAAAAATACAATATTTTTCAAAAATAGCAGATCTACAAGCTCATAGCGCTGCACCGAGCTTGTATATCTGCTATTATTTTAATAGCCAAATAAATCTAAAATGACACAGATGCGTTCCCGGTCTTAGTGGCTTAACCTACTTGCTCTGGGTTGTTTCACCCTGTCTGGAACCATAGAGGCCTCTCTGGATCACCAGCAGGTCACGCAGGGTCCCTTCCAGGGGCCACGCAAAGGTCCCCGAATGTCCCGTGTTCACATTTGAAATATATCTCTAAGTTTGACTGGAATATCGCTGCTGTCAGGTAAAAACCTTAATATCTCCAATGATGAAAGATAACCCGCACACTGCCACTTGCAAGGTACACATAGGATAATTAATTAATTTATAAATTATTTATTGAATAAATGATCCTACGTGTACCTTGCAAGTGGCAGAGTGCGTCCTATCTTTTATGGTTGATCTTCTCCGTCTCACTCACGCACCTGCTTTTAGACTTTTAACTCATCCACTGCCATTGACGTGTTTGACGTGTTTTTTTTCCCAAAGACCCACACTGCCATTGACGTGTCTGACATGTTTTTGGTGTTTTCAGTCTTTTTCCACCAGATGGCGCTCTTCGGTAACACATGAGTGACCATTTCCATCCTCAGATACACAGATCCAGGAGATCACGTGATCACAAGATTTTTCTCCTCCATTCACTTCCCTGCTAAACGATTTGGAAAAACAGCCTGTATCTCACCTCCCCTGGCTTTACTTTTACATTTTTCACGAGACGTGATATATTCAACTGCCTACAACAAGTGAACGGGGGGTCACGATCACATTTTTTATTTTTCCACTGAAGCTAAGAGAAACCCTCCGTGGTTAGCAACGATCAGGGTATCGATCATACTGGAGATACATATTCTGTGTGACTAGTTGAAAAGGTAAGATAAACAAGAAATCGCTGGCAGTGGATCATCCACTGTGGATGATTTATTTATTTATTTACTCTGTCAGTGAATGAGTTAATCCGGGTGTGCAAAAGTCTTGTATTGGTATTGAACCAATGAAAAGTATTAACAAGATCTTGTGACTCAACAATAACTACATTGGAATCATTGGAACACATATTATGTTCTATTTCCTAACGGCTTTGGACATACAAGGTTCACCACACAACAGTGAAGATATGTAGCCTCTGCCTATGTAGACACAATTATAATTTACGAGAAAAATACACAGGGGCTCCGATACAAGCAGCTCGCATAACTCGCACGCTTCAGGGCTCTTAATTGCATTCCAGCCATGCTTGTAGGTTAAACTTGCAGGTCATTCGTCTAAACAAGGATCATGACAAAGGGTACGGCGATAATTAAACTCCCAACAACAGCTCGTGTTGCTCTGTATTGTGCAGTGATTCCCAAACCTTTTAGCTTTAGACCCAAGAGATAAACTTTGTGTCTTAGAGACTCTCCCCAGTTCCCAAACTTAGAAAAATACGTTGAATTGATCACTTAATCCCTATGTAATAGTGAAAATAGCTTGTACAGTAGGTCACCTATTTTTGTTGTGCGACACCCACGTCCAACTATACGTATATAACTATGATTAGGGTAAAAAATGACCAAAGAGTTTGTAACCCAGGTCCAGAAATGGGTTAAAATAGACAGAATCGCCCTTTACAATGAATAAATAAATAGCTGTTAAAAAGTCATCAAGTGACAATTCATTCAGTAATATTCCCTCACTACCATAAAAGATGTACTGAAAACCCCTCAGATCAGTTCATTATATCAGCTTGATTGACATTAAGCTGTGGTCCAATTAGATGAGAGACAATGCCCTGTCTGAACAAGGGCCTGTTGCCTGTGTGTGCAGGAACAGCAGGTGGAACGAATTCCAGCTAATCAGAGTGAGAGCAGAGAGGAGCCACTTCAGCAAACATTTGCTTGGGAACAGTCTCCTTGTCTCTTGCACCAGAAAAAGATTAAGTTTAAGAAAATATAGAATAATCTCAGTTGTGTACACCAGAACACAACATTAATGACTTTAGCCTGTTGTGAGAAGCAACATTGAGTCATCCAGACAGCACTGATGTGCTGATGCTGATTTCATTTGCAAACCTTGGTGAGTGACAAACAGTGTTTGGATGCATTAGCTGCTAGGTGGCTAACATGTGTTAAGAGTGAAGTCCCAGCACTGCTGGTGACTAGGCTGTTTGTTTAATGAACAGTCAATTTAAAGTTTATTTTGTGTTCAGCTAAAAAACGTTTTGCACCAAGTGTATTATAATTTCATTCAATCAAAAGAATGTGTACTCAATGTCACTCATTTTTGATTTATAGTGTGTCACTCACATGGTATTTTGCTGGACCCTGCTGTTACTAATTTGAGTGTAAGGAATACACCACCATCGGTGAGAGGAAGATTTATTTTGTTTTGTTTGAACTATTGTTGAATTGTAATTGTTATATGAATGTGAATTTGAAAGGTTTAATGTATTTATTTTCAATAAGTATTTTGAAGTGAAACCTTATGCAGTATTGTGTTTATGGTACATTAACACAGAGATGCCTCTGGCCTTGCTTTATGCAGGTCAGGTTTTTTGTTTGGATACATTTGTTCTGATTCAGCCCGACTCTGGTCCACCAAGGATGGCGAGCTAACCTAACCCATGAAGATTGGAAGAACCCAGAACGTGATAGATATCTCCTTGGACAGACCCAGAGCCGTAGCCTTGACCTCAGTGTGGTAGGGAAATTGTCACACACACACTGCCCTGCAAGGAGCAGTGCAGTATTGAGCGGTGATACACACATACAGAACCACACACACTCTTCTGCCCTGCCAGTAGTGCAGAACTGGACATTGACACATGCATACTCACCACACCCTCTGCCCTGTGAGGAACAGTGCAGGACTGGACAATTAGCTCCAACACACACACACACACACAACTCTCTGCCCTGCAAGGAGCAGTGCAGATCTTGACAGTGGACACTTATACACACACACACACACACACACACACACACTAAGGGTCAGACACCCTGTGTCTTTGGGACTATTCTATAGCCACTTAGTGGTGTATGGGTCATTGTCAGTGAATGTGTGTTTTGATTTATTGTCCTGGTTTATTGTTTATGTGAAGTGCATTATTTTGGATTCAAATCCTAATTGTATATTTGATTGTGAAATATTGGAACCTGAACTGGTTTAATACTGCAACTAAGTTGCATACAGTTATTCAGTCAGATTAGTTGGGTGCACCCTACAGATTTAGAGATCCATTGATACCAAGGTATACCTCCCTCATTCATTGCCTATTGTCCTACTGTATGTTTGTGCACAGTGTTTTGTTTGTCTTCATATTACCTATTTCATTCAATATAAAATTGAGCCGGCCAACTCAAAGTGATTGCATCTGGTCTCATCATTTACCCCTCTGGCTCCAGTAGACGAACCTATAGTAACTAGTCCAACTTCTAACCCTCCATTGTAATTAGGTAACTGTCTTACATTACCTTTTCGACACAGGTGTTACATAAGCTATTTCATGGCGAGCCAGCCAGGAGCTGAGTGGGTATTTAATGATCACCAATCACATTTTGAAAAATTAATTTCTGAAAAAGAAAAAAAAAGAAACGCAAAAATGGAAATTGTTATGAGCGAGTCAATCAAATTCCCAATGCAGTCATAATAAGTGGCCTTACACAAACAGAAGTAGATAATGATGTTGAGAAACACCTGCAGACCTATGGGTCAATAAATAGAATCCTAAAAATAGACAGCCCCAACTCTGAATTTCACCAAAATACAATCGTTGAATTCACTCATGGTGCTGCACTGGAGTCACTGAGACCTGAGTTGCCACTCAACTACAAGAGCCCCTCCCAAGCTGATTTCAGGTGAGAGCCCTTGACATTGTATACACCCCAACTGCCAGTAACAGCGCCACCCAGTGCTATCTGGTGGAATTGCAAAACATTGCAAAGTTGAGTGGAATGTCCTTACAAGATTTGCTTCAGGGAGAGCTATTGAAGCTCCAGTCACCTCCCTCCACTTCAGCAGTCAATACTGCAGATGCAAATGGAGAAATACAAAACCCAATTCAAACATCTGGTGTTCAAGTGACTATGACAAACCCTGCTGACACCCACAATCCCTCCCCCAGTCCCCTGACCCAGTCATCGCAATTTCCCTCAGACAATTTGACTAACCTTCCCACTAAATTCAAAAACCTGACCGATGTTTACACACCTGTCCCCCCCACAATGAGCAGATACCCCCCATTGACAGAAAGTGACTTAAATCCACCAGCTGTGCAAAAAGTGGTGGTGGAGCACATTGTGAAAACCGAAGAGGCTTCACACTTTTATGCCCCAGTACGCCTGAGAATATTCTCCGGAAAATGTCCACGTCCAAACAATGAAGTGGACTACGACACGTGGCGTAACAACGTGGATCTCATCTTGAAAGACCCAGCCATTTCAGATCTGAACCGAACAAGGAAAATTCTTGACAGTCTTCTTTCTCCCGCTGCTGATATCATCAAGCACCTAAGCCTCCAAGCGTCACCCTCAGTTTATGTAGAACTCCTTGACTCAGCTTATGGTACAGTGGAGGACGGAGATGAGCTGTTCGCAAAGTTCATGGCTACAATGCAAGATAATCCTGCTGGTGAAAAACCATCCTCCTACCTTCAAAGACTGCAAATGGTGTTAAGTGCAGCTATGAGAAGAGGAGGAGTACCACCAGCTGAGTTTAACAGACAGTTATTGAAGCAGTTTTGCCGTGGCTGTTGGGAAAATACCCTCATTACTGACCTTCAGCTTGAGCGCAAAAAGGATCCACCTTCCTTCGCAGAACTTCTGCTCCTTCTCAGGACAGAGGAAGAAAAACAGGCCGCCAAGGTCTCAAGAATGAAGCAGCATTTTGGTGCTACCAAACAGAACCCCCCTGTTGCCAAGCAACGTATTATGTCTCATCTCCAGAGTGTATGCCCTGAACCCAAGGCCACACCTGAAACAGACAAGCTCAAGAAAGAGATTGCTGAGCTCAAAACCCAGCTTGCTAGTCTGAAGACACAGACCCAACCAAAAAGCAAGGCAGCACGCCCCAAAGACGTTGCTGCTGAACCCGAAGTGAAACATGTCAAACAGACCAGCGTGAAGCAGTCTAACCCTGCCAACAGGCCTGTCGGAAAACCTCGCCCATGGTACTGCTTCCAGTGTGGTGAAGACGGACATATAAAGCCCTCCTGCACTAACGAAGCAAATCCCACACTGGTTGCAACAAAGAAAAGAACACTGAGAGAGAAACAGCTCCAGTGGGAAACTCAAAACCCTTCCACTGACGGTGAACAGTTAAACGATTAGAGGTTCCTGTTGCGGGGCGAACTGGAACTGAGGAACAGCAATGTCCCACTATTACCAAACGTGTCTCAAGTAAGCAAGCCAATGCCAAACAATCAAAAGGGCAACTGCCAAAAGGCTTGGTTGGAGCCAAGTGTACAGCTCTAGTGTCTATTGCAGGGGAGGAAGTCAATTGCCTCCTAGACACTGGTTCTCAGGTCACCACCATCCCTCGTTCATTTTATGATGCTCACTTGAACAGTCTCACCATTCATCCTATTGAAGACTTACTGCAAGTTGAAGGGGCCAATGGCCAAGAAGTTCCTTACTTTGGGTACGTCAAGATGAGCATATCCTTTCCCAAAGAGTTCTTGGGTACTGACATCGAAGTGCCAACATTAGCATTAATAGTTCCAGATCTGCGCGCTAACGCTCAGGAACAAGTCCTGATCGGCACCAATACAATGGATGTCCTTTACTCAGAATATGCTGAAGAGGGCCCCGACAAGTATCAGCCGATACCCTATGGCTATCAGGCAGTGTTGAAAACCCTGGAGCTCAGACAGAGAAGAGCCACTGATGGTAACCTTGGATGGGTGAAACTGGCAAGCAAAACACCCGAAGTCATTCCAGCAGGCCACGCAGTAGTCCTTGAAGGACTGGCCTATGTGAGTGGTCCACTCACTGAAAAATGGGCTGTCATCGAGCCCTCACCGACTTCCTTACCTGGTGGTTTGCTAGTAGCCAGTTCTTTAATATCATTACCCTCCAAACAATCTGGCAAGTTGCCAATTGTATTGAGAAACGAGACCCACCATGACATAACCATACCACCGAAGACGGTGTTGGCTGAGGTCAATGCTGTTCAGCAGGTGATTCTGAAAGAGTGCCGTGTTACCTCTGCTGATGACACTTCTACTTCACAAGAGTCACCGCCATCCTCAAAGCTCAGCTTCGACTTCGGCAACTCTCCTCTATCGGCGGAATGGAAAGAGCGAATAAAACAAAGCCTCCTCGCCAGGCAGGAAGTGTTTGCACACCACGATCTTGACTTCGGTCACACCGGTAAAGTCAAACACCACATCAATCTTAGTGATGCAACTACCTTCAAGCAACGGGCGAGGCCTATTCATCCTCTTGATATTGACGCAGTCCGCAAGCATCTACAAGAGCTGTTGGAATCTGGCATTATTCGTGAGTCTGAGAGCCCTTTCTCATCTCCTATAGTGGTCGTTCGCAAACGAGATAATTCTGTACGTCTCTGCATCGACTACAGGAAGCTTAACTCCCAAACTATTAAGGATGCATATGCACTCCCAAATCTGGAAGAAAGCTTCTCTGTCTTAACTGGTTCCAAGTGGTTCTCGGTCCTTGACCTTAAATCAGGCTACTACCAAATTGAGATGGAGGAGGCGGATAAACAGAAGACGGCTTTCGTGTGCCCTTTAGGTTTCTGGGAGTTCAACAGAATGCCCCAAGGTGTCACTAATGCACCGAGCACGTTCCAGCGCCTTATGGAACGATGCATGGGAGATTTGAATCTCAAAGAGGTCCTTGTCTTCATAGATGATCTAATCATTTTCTCAGACACCATTGAAGAACATGAGCACCGACTGTTACGAGTCTTGGATCGTCTCAAAGAATATGGGCTCAAGTTATCGCCAGCTAAGTGCAAATTCTTTCAGAAATCAGTGCGGTACTTAGGTCACATTGTGTCTGAGCACGGTGTTGAGACAGATCCTGAGAAGCTCCAAGCGTTGAACACCTGGCCAATCCCAAAGACCCTGAAAGATCTCCGTTCATTCTTAGGCTTCTCGGGATATTATAGGAGATTCATCGAAGGTTACTCCCAAATAGTCAAGCCACTGAATAACCTCACAGCTGGTTATCCCCCGCTCCGTAAGGGCATCAAGAAAAAGAACACCTGTGAGTCATATCACAACCCCAAGGAGCCTTTTGGGAGTCGTTGGTCACTCTCCTGTCAGAAAGCCTTTGACACAATCATTGAGAAGCTTACTTCTGCCCCAGTCTTGGGTTTTGCTAACCCTAAACTACCTTACATCCTCCACACGGATGCGAGCACCACAGGTTTGGGGGCTGCACTTTACCAAGAGCAGGAGGGAAGTAAGAGAGTAATCGCTTATGCAAGCAGAGGGTTATCACAAAGTGAAGCAAGATATCCTGCTCATAAAATTGAATTTCTAGCCCTAAAATGGGCTGTCACTGAGAAATTTAGCGACTACCTTTATGGAGCAGAATTCACCGCAGTCACAGACAGTAACCCATTGACCTATATCTTAACGACTGCCAAACTTGATGCCACCAGCTACCGATGGCTGTCAGCTCTGTCCACATACAACTTCAAGCTGCAGTATCGAGCTGGTAAGCAGAACATTGACGCTGATGCCCTGTCAAGACGCTCACATGGTGCTCTCAACGATGACCTCACCTCACAGAAAGAGCGCGAGAGAATAAGTCAGTTTGCAGTCCATCACTTGGCAGAGTTCGACAGTTCAGAAGGAATTAGTGAAGATGTAATTCAAGCCATCTGTCAAAGACATACAGTACACTTCTCTGATTATGACCATGACACCTCTCAGCCTGTGATTACGTTGGTCGAGTCTCTAGCCATTCATTCAGATTCCATACCTGACACGTTCCAGCTGGAAGATGACCAAGGTCTTCCTGTCATTCCACACTTCTCAGAGCAAGAACTGCAGGACAAACAGGAAGCAGATCCCATCATCAAACATGTTCTCAACCAGATGGTGTCAGGAGAGAAACCACCTCCTACTCTTAGGAAAGAACTTCCTGAAGTAGCCCTGTTGCTAAGAGAATGGAATAAGTTGGAGCTGAAGAATGGAATCCTGTATAGGAGAAGGCAAGACCAAGGAAACATCACTTATCAACTAGTGCTCCCAGAGGAGTTGAGAGTTGCTGTACTGAGAAGTCTGCATGACGATATGGGCCACATGGGTGTCGAACGTACCCTTGACTTGGCAAGGTCCAGGTTTTATTGGCCTAAGATGTCTGTATCCGTTGAAGAAAAGATCAAAACATGCAACCGCTGTGTGCGAAGAAAGTCGCTTCCAGAGAAAGCTGCCCCTCTTGTGTCCATAAAGACTAGCAGGCCCTTAGAACTAGTCTGCATGGACTTCCTTTCTTTGGAGCCTGACAGAAGCAACACAAAAGACATACTTGTCATCACAGATCATTTTACTAAATATGCTGTGGCAATCCCCACCCCAAATCAAACAGCGCGTACAGTAGCCAAATGTCTGTGGGACAATTTCATAAGTCACTATGGTTTTCCGGAACGTCTCCATAGCGACCAGGGAAGAGATTTTGAATCGACAACTATCAAAGAGCTTTGTGCAGTTGCTGGTATCCGCAAGGGTAGAACTACTCCCTACCACCCAAGGGGTAATCCAGTTGAACGCTTCAACAGAACTCTTTTACAAATGTTAGGTACCCTTGAAGTTGAAGACAAAGTGCACTGGCGTGACTTCGTCAAGCCACTTGTACATGCCTATAATTGTACGAAGAATGAGGTCACTGGGTTCACGCCATATGAGCTCATGTTTGGCCGACAACCAAGGCTACCTATAGATTTAGCATTCGACTTACCACTCAACAAACCCCCTGTATCACATTCAAAGTATGTGCAGGATCTGAAAAGCCACTTGGAGGAGAGCTATAAGCTTGCAACCCAGAGTGCTTCCAAGTCAGCAGAACGAAATAAACGTAGATTTGACAAAAGGGTCACTGAGTCTACTTTGGATGTCGGAGATCGTGTCCTAGTGAAAAATGTTCGCCTTCGAGGAAAACATAAACTAGCCGACAAGTGGGAAACAGACATCTACATAGTGCTGAAGCGAGCAGGGGAACTCCCGGTGTATACAGTAAAGCCTGAAGCAAAAGATGGCCCAATTCGTACACTGCATCGGGATCTCCTGTTGGCCTGTGGGTTTCTGCCAGTGACTGAGCCTGAACAACCAGTACCAGCCAAGACTGTCAGAAGACCGCGCACACGCCAGAATCCTTGTGTTAAAGATGATGATGGAGATGAGGTATTCTCTCAAAGTGATGATGACCTATTGCCAACAATGTCCTTGTTGTTTGAACCTGCTGAATTCACTCAAGTATGTGAAACACGCCAGTCAAGCCAGCCTCCTGGTATAACCTCTGCTGAAATTCACCATGACCCAAGGCATGATGTCCCTTCATTGCCTACTGTTCATCTGTCTGAAGAATCAGTTGTTGCTGTACCAGGAAGTGCTCCAATGGATGTTGAAGAGGAACTGGAAAGTACGGATAATCTACCTGAAAATGACACAAACCTACCTGAAAATGGCGAATACTCTCCTGAAAATGAAGAGCAAGTACCTGAAGATGACATACAATTTGAAGATAAAGACTTACCTGAACCTAGTCCACCTGAACCTGACGATTCACCAGAAGTGAACTTGTCATTCAGTGGAGACCCAATTGAAGACGAACCCTCGGAAGAGGTTCCCTGCAATATGGATGAGCAGAACACTGTATTGGCTGATATGCCAGACCATACAGATCTAGTCACAAATGAAACCGTGACCAACCCAACAGAAACGGTGACGAACTCACCAGAGACAGTGACTTTGGCTGAACCAAACGCAGAGAGTGAGGAACCAGTCCGCCGGTCTCTCAGGCATCGAGAGCAACCAGACAGGCTTCACTATACTGAAATGGGAAACCCACTAGTCACTGTGATCCAGTCCTTGTTTCAAGGCCTTTCCTCTGCCTTCGCAATTTCCTTAAATGGAATTGATCCTCGGGGACCTACCAATCAGGTGCCCTGTGCTCTCTCTACCCCAGTGACTATTCAACCCATGTCAAGTGTCCCGGGACGGGCCTACCTTCAAGAGGGGAGGGTGTAACCCAGGTCCAGAAATGGGTTAAAATAGACAGAATCGCCCTTTACAATGAATAAATAAATAGCTGTTAAAAAGTCATCAAGTGACAATTCATTCAGTAATATTCCCTCACTACCATAAAAGATGTACTGAAAACCCCTCAGATCAGTTCATTATATCAGCTTGATTGACATTAAGCTGTGGTCCAATTAGATGAGAGACAACGCCCTGTCTGAACAAGGGCCTGTTGCCTGTGTGTGCAGGAACAGCAGGTGGAACGAATTCCAGCTAATCAGAGTGAGAGCAGAGAGGAGCCACTTCAGCAAACATTTGCTTGGGAACAGTCTCCTTGTCTCTTGCACCAGAAAAAGATTAAGTTTAAGAAAATATAGAATAATCTCAGTTGTGTACACCAGAACACAACATTAATGACTTTAGCCTGTTGTGAGAAGCAACATTGAGTCATCCAGACAGCACTGATGTGCTGATGCTGATTTCATTTGCAAACCTTGGTGAGTGACAAACAGTGTTTGGATGCATTAGCTGCTAGGTGGCTAACATGTGTTAAGAGTGAAGTCCCAGCACTGCTGGTGACTAGGCTGTTTGTTTAATGAACAGTCAATTTAAAGTTTATTTTGTGTTCAGCTAAAAAACGTTTTGCACCAAGTGTATTATAATTTCATTCAATCAAAAGAATGTGTACTCAATGTCACTCATTTTTGATTTATAGTGTGTCACTCACATGGTATTTTGCTGGACCCTGCTGTTACTAATTTGAGTGTAAGGAATACACCACCATCGGTGAGAGGAAGATTTATTTTGTTTTGTTTGAACTATTGTTGAATTGTAATTGTTATATGAATGTGAATTTGAAAGGTTTAATGTATTTATTTTCAATAAGTATTTTGAAGTGAAACCTTATGCAGTATTGTGTTTATGGTACATTAACACAGAGATGCCTCTGGCCTTGCTTTATGCAGGTCAGGTTTTTTGTTTGGATACATTTGTTCTGATTCAGCCCGACTCTGGTCCACCAAGGATGGCGAGCTAACCTAACCCATGAAGATTGGAAGAACCCAGAACGTGATAGATATCTCCTTGGACAGACCCAGAGCCGTAGCCTTGACCTCAGTGTGGTAGGGAAATTGTCACACACACACTGCCCTGCAAGGAGCAGTGCAGTATTGAGCGGTGATACACACATACAGAACCACACACACTCTTCTGCCCTGCCAGTAGTGCAGAACTGGACATTGACACACGCATACTCACCACACCCTCTGCCCTGTGAGGAACAGTGCAGGACTGGACAATTAGCTCCAACACACACACACACACAACTCTCTGCCCTGCAAGGAGCAGTGCAGATCTTGACAGTGGACACTTATACACACACACACACACACACACACTAAGGGTCAGACACCCTGTGTCTTTGGGACTATTCTATAGCCACTTAGTGGTGTATGGGTCATTGTCAGTGAATGTGTGTTTTGATTTATTGTCCTGGTTTATTGTTTATGTGAAGTGCATTATTTTGGATTCAAATCCTAATTGTATATTTGATTGTGAAATATTGGAACCTGAACTGGTTTAATACTGCAACTAAGTTGCATACAGTTATTCAGTCAGATTAGTTGGGTGCACCCTACAGATTTAGAGATCCATTGATACCAAGGTATACCTCCCTCATTCATTGCCTATTGTCCTACTGTATGTTTGTGCACAGTGTTTTGTTTGTCTTCATATTACCTATTTCATTCAATATAAAATTGAGCCGGCCAACTCAAAGTGATTGCATCTGGTCTCATCATTTACCCCTCTGGCTCCAGTAGACGAACCTATAGTAACTAGTCCAACTTCTAACCCTCCATTGTAATTAGGTAACTGTCTTACATTACCTTTTCGACACAGGTGTTACAAGTTGTAAAAATGTAATTCATGAAATGGCTAAACTTTTGTTGTCCTCCAGTATACAAAGTATGCGTGCGTGCGTGCATGCGTGTGTGTGTGTGTGTGTATGTGTGTGTGCCCACGCGTGTTGGCCGGCACACAAGTGTATGCACTCTGACCAGCAGGCAGGTGTTATGTAACTCCAATCACACAGTCTCTGTAGATTGTCCAAAACAGTCATATGAGTCGGAGTCATGTTTTTTTTGGAGGGGGTCTAGTTTAGCGCAAACAGAAAAATTCAATTCTAAGAGCTTATTTTTTTTCATCTGAGAAGAAAGTAATTCATGCACCGTCCCATAGCCGAAACCTCGTATCTCCATATTTCCAACGTTTCGTGTATTTTGCATAAATAATGCCCTACTTTGCCATATGAGAGTGTCGCACAAAAGTCGTGAAAATAGCAGAGGTTTCCACCCGACAAGGCAAGGATAGATAATCTGGCAGTGATGTACGTTCTGGATCAAACTAATGTGTCTTTGTGTGATGAGTAAATGTGTGAAAGGACAAAGAGGCAGCGCGCAGCATGCATATGGAGTCTGAAAACAGACTGTGTTTGAATGCCAGTCTGTGAATAGACAGCCGCTCTATTAAAACACTGACGCTGGATTTAAACCACACCAGATGACTTGAATGCTGATCGGATGAGAAAGCACGTTACGTTGCATTGTGGGGTTGTACACACTCGTGGTGGTTCCCAAACAGTGGGTTGGGACTCATTTGTGGGTCGCACAGACCCATTTTTATGGTACACTTGCGAGTAAATATCCCTTCTTTTTTTCTTTTTTCGTTTCCTCGGGGGGGGGGGGGGCAGCAAAAGTAGTTAAAGGAGAATTCTGGCCAACCTTTTTTCCTACCTTTTATATGATATGATATCCTAGGACGAGTGTTACAGTAGAAAAAAATCTTAACTCCATCCCGAGTCGACCGCAGCTAATAACCCAAGCCTATGGGACTTGCGCTAGATCGTGTACTGTATTTTAATAGCTTTTTTTTTGAGAGAGAGAGATCTAACGTTGTTATGGACAGAAAGCCCTCCACAATGTTTGTCCCCAATGGGCCGCCATAGTGTTGACAAAGTGACGTGGATGACGTCACGGGGGAAATCTCGTCTTGTGAGACTTCCGGAGAAGCGCATCCAACATAAACACTGTGGAGTGTTTTCTGTCCATAAGAACGTTAGATCTCACGCGATCTAGCGCCATTCTATGTCACACAAAAATAGCAGATCTACTTGCTCAAAATGCGTCGCAGTGCGGCGCGTTTTGAGCTTGTAGATCGGCTATTTTTGCTATTATTGAATTGGAATCCTGAAAAGTAACATTTTAATTTAATTTCAAATGCATTTAGTTATACTTATGTTAACTTTATGAACTTGAATACAAATATATTGGACATAAAAAAGACAATAGAATTTGAATACTAGTCATTAAGCTACTAATATAGACTGAAGTAATTAAAGCGGGTCATGTTTGCATGTTTGGAATTGTAACAGCTGAAATCAATAATATATCAGTATTCTGATATTAATCTAGTGGTGAAGGTGGGGGCCACATGTGGCCCTCGGGCCGCCAGTTGCCCATGTATCTCCTAGGATATCATAATATCATATAAAAGGTAAGAAAAACGTCGGGCGGAACACACACTTGTATCGCCCACATTCCTGACCTGTTCCCACTGTCAGTAGGCTACTACTACCTATCTTCAGGAGATGTCGTGTTGTGTTATAAACGTTTTTTCACAGATAAAGAAAGAGGTGTCATGAATGATGGAAATTATCTATTATTTTTTATTAGCATTTTTAATCAAGATTTTGCCCCAGAATTTCAGATAGCAAACTAATGATACATCTTGCTATGTGGTAGGGGTTTGATGTGTTAATTGGCTTTACTGATCACATGAACATTTGGTTCTTTGATATGATAATGTCTTTTTTATTCTAATTTCCACATGGTTAGATGAGTTTGAATGATGTTGTGTCTAGATGAAAGGTGTTACATAATGGGGTTTTTTCAGAGGTTGTGAAGGTCTCAGGTAGCTTACACGTCAGTTCAGTGGAGATGTAGCCTACTGCAGGTAGAGAGTGGTTGAAGAAGTACTCTGATTATAATTTTTTGCGTGAGTAAAAGTAGTAATACCAGAATATTGAAAAATTCTAGTAAAAGTCCTGTATTCCAAATTTGACTTGAGTAAAAGTACAAAAGTATTGACATCAAAATATACCAAAGTAAAAGTACTTTCAAAATCCAGATCTACAAACTCACAACACGCTGCATCGCTACGCGTTGTGAGCTTGAAGATCAGCAATTTTCGAATAGCCTAAGTATAAAATAGGGCTTAAGTGGTTAATGTAGTTTTTTGCAATATAATAATCTAAATCGTCAAAGTAACTATTAACTCATTCACTGCCACTGACGTAAAAAACGTAATTTTTCCCGTTTACCAATCCTGCCACTGACGTAAAAAACGTAATTTTATTTTATTTATTTTTTAGTTTTTGTTTCAAATTTGACCCAAAGACCAAGACGATATGATTCTTTAAAGATCTAGACTCCCATCCACTTCCTTGTTAACTTAAAACTTAAAAATTCTGTATCTCGGCTCCTGAGTACTTTTTTTTTTCGATGAAAAATCTCTGGCAGTGGGCAAACGCGGCCAGCAATAATTGTGGCAGTTAACTAACATTTTCAAATGATTTTAGTGGAGTAAAACTACAATATTTGCTTCTGAGATGTAATGGAGTTGAAGTAAAAGTACTGAAAATTGGAAATATTGAAGTGAAGTAAAAAATACCTCAAAATTGTAGTACTTTATTACATGTACTGTAGTTACTTTACACAACTGGGTAGAGAACAGTGATGAACAGTAAATAAGTACATACTGAGTAAGGTACTGGTACTTCAGTACCAGCTTGAGCAGCTGTACTTTACTTGAGTATTTGTATATTTTGGGTTCACTTGACTACAGATCGTCACCTTGCTAAACTAATGGCCTAAGTAATTTTTTGAGGAAAATTATATTTTTGCCTAAGTCATCTCCTCATGACACTGGCCACCTCTGGTAAAATCGCCCATCTCCTAATTGAAAAGGATCATGTGGTTCACTCCCCTTTTAGTATAATGGCCTAACTCCATAGTGTGACTTAGGCCAAAATAGGCAATTTTTTTGGCCGAAGTCACATGGTTTTGTGACTTAGGCCAAATTATTTAGTGATTTAATCCTATTTAAACCTATTTAAATCTCTTACTGTATGTTACATAACTGACAGACAGTGCTATTTCTATTTAAATAGTCATAATGTGTTAAAAAAAATTGGGTGAAATGATTAAGAAATATACAGTTTTGTTTTGGATCAGTTTTTTATTTTTCCTGAAAAACAAAAAAAAATGATATAGGCCATTAGTTTAGCAAGCGACAACATGTAAGTTCAGTAAAGATGTAGCATAGTAGAGACTGAAAAAAGAAAAGTAAGGAGATTTGTTATTAATATGTTTGATGGTTTGTTTTTCATGGTGTGATGGTTTGAAAATAGCCGATCTACAAGATCACACCACGTCACATCTGTAACGCGATGATCGGCACATTTTGCTATTCACTATTTTAGCTATTTTTGACTATATAATGACCAAACATGCCAAGTCATGATTATTTTGTGCAACATGTTAAAAAATGTTGGACTACCTCCAAAACAGACAGATGGTTGAGAAACACTTCTCCGTTCCTTCATTCGCTCTTGTCTACTTTGTCTTGTGTGTCACATCCAGTGGTGTAAAGTAACTAACTACATTTACTCAAGTACTGTACTTAAGTACAATTTTGAGGTATTCTTTACTTTACTGGAGTATTTCCAATTTTCAGTACTTTTACTTCTACTCTACTACGTCTCAGAGGCAAATATTGTACTTTTACTCCACTACAATTATTTGAAAACTATAGTTAGGGCGCGCTCTCACCAAAAGTTGGCTGGCCGCTGTTAAACGCAGGTTGTGCGCGGCCAAATGTTTTTGCAGCCAGCGGATTCTAAAAAAACGCTGTGACGCACCTGTCACTCACTTTCAGGACCGTCCCCGTAGCCCGCACCGCATGCCTTGTGCTTCCTGAGTCTTGGGACGGTCCGCCTTAGACTCACCCGATTGGACAGAGAAGGAAAATCAGCTCCTGCCTCCAGCAGTTTTCTGCTTCAAATGGACAAGTCGTGTAGAGAAGATAAACGCAAGGTCTGCGCGACAAGCGGAAAAATCCGCTCTTGCGTGAATCCACGCATTTACATTGACAATGCATTGGCAGATTCTGCCCCAGAGGTAAAATAAAAGTGCGGTGGGAGTGTAGATTATGATTATTATTGCACCACTTCAGCCCTATATACATTTCGGCCATTTGAAAATAGCATATATCTAAAAGCTCACAATGCGTCGCGATGCAACACATTGTGAGCTTGTAGATCTGCTATTTTCAAGAGGTTTTTATACATTTATGCATTTGAAAACTTGTGAAATGGGACATTCTGCATAATGAGTACTTTATACTTTAAGTATATTTTGATACCAATACTCTACATCGCAGTATTGATACTTTTACTTAAAGGAGAGATCTGGACATTTTAAGTGTTATCTTTGATGTGTCGCTAATCACTCACCAACATTGAAAGGGACGTTGAGTTATTCCAGAGAGTCCCCTGTCGTCCAGTCTGTCGACCCCCTCCGTTGGCATAATGGGAGCCCGTGTAAGAGTGAAAATCGTCTATTATAACCGATGCAAAGTTAGTATTTTCTCTACTACTGCTCATCGTGGAGTCTCATGATACTCAAACGTGCACTGAATGTCGCGAACGAGCTATCGTTCGTGCAGAACGAGATGATGTTGGTTGCTTGTTTCTTCCACAGAACCTGGCGTCTGTGGAAGAGTAGAGTAGTAGAGAAAAAACTAACTTTGCATCCACTTAAAATGGGCGGATCTCTCCTTTAAGAAATGAACACTTTTTCCACCACAGGTCACGTCTTGACTAAAACCATGTGACATATTTATTTGCTGTCCGGCTCAAGTAGGTGCGGGGTGTCAACGACTGACATGAGATTGCTTTCAGAGAGGAGGGTTATGGCTGTCAATCTTACGACTTAACACCCGTGTTTCTTAAACAAACTGAGGGTCAGGGCCCTGTGGTGTATCAGTATTCAAGACTGATGAATATGAAATTATTAGGATATTAATATATTATAAACACAAACCGTTAAAGTGTCTAATAACAAGAGGAGACCAAAACGTCACTAGGCTATTTGGGAAGACTCTAGTGGTGACAGCTGCAGTGAATTGATCAAGATGACACTTCTAGCAATCCTGTCTATTGTCCTAGCTGTGAATCTAAACATAGGATCCGGCTGAACTCTTGGTTCTCTCAAAGCGCATTCTAATATTAGGCAAGAGTGCCTGTTTGACACTAGAACAGTTGCCCTTTTCACTAATCTTTTCTAAATTCACAGTTAGATAGGACTAAGTTTTAGTAAAATAGGGCCGAGGGAAAACCCTTTAGTGGGATAATATGATCATTTTGTGTCTAAATCCGAGGTTAATGACGGCATCATGGTTAAAGGGATTTTGACGCTCTTTCCAGAGAGCTCCGACAGTTGGAGCAGAGCGCCTTTCTTTTAAATAACTTTAACTATAAAGGTCATTCATACAACGTCGAATATATTACTGTTTAGACTTATTTCGAAGCTAATAAAATGTTGTATAATAATGTCATAATGTGAGCATATGGGAAAGTACGGTTTTATAGATAGGGATAAAGAAAGATTTCATGTGTTAGAATAAAAGGAGGCAGACGCTAATTCAGTGTCCTGTGAGGAGAAGGCGGGCCAAGCCTATTGTTTCGACAGGAGCCTATTTGTGATTGACGGTCACAGACAGCAGGTAGTTTATTTATAATACATGTTTTGTATATAATGACTTGTAATGGAAGCAAACAGGACTCTGTGTTTTTGGGCTACACACAGATGTCGCGTCCAACAGGATGAAATGGATCTATGGACTATGCACTGTACGTCGAATTGACTTGTATGTATGGGATGCTGAGAACTCTGACAATAAAATGGAATTGTTGGAAATGACTGCCTCGGACTTTAAAGGATTGTGATTTATTACCGCCCAGAGAAACATGTCTGCTTCCGTCTTCCAAAATGGGCTCAGTTTACCACCACAATTATTGGCGAGACAGCTAGGCCCCTTGCTGCTGGAACACGGGACATTTCTACAAAGTTTTCGTTGAAGGTATGTGTGAATTGTACCTTTAATGTTAAAACTTTGTCCGTGTTTATGGCGGTTGGAGAAAAAAAATGACCTTACATGGGCCATTTTGGCTCCGGCGGAAATGGGTATTCTCTGAGTGGTTTTAAGTTGCGTGCTTGGGGCCGCTTGGAGCCTGTGGAGTGTATGTTTTCATGCACGCATTGGTGAGACACTGACACAGGGAGCGTAGAGGTGTGTGTTTCACCGTTTCCGTGTACCACAAGAAAGTGTTCGATCTCTTCACGGGGGTTCAAGCCGTGTCTGGGTTAAACTGCATTTCGGATAGTATAGATGGACTTTTGATTTGTCGTGGTACATAAAGCGTCTAATTTCTTTCTAGGGGTTCAAGCTAGACATTAATTACACGTAGGATCTGATCAGAAAGTGTAAAAAACACATCTGGTTTAAGAGGGCTCTTGTGATAAAATAGAGCCTTGTAAATCTAGACTCTCACTATTGGTGTTTGTTTCATGTGAACTATATGGTAGGAGTTCTTATTGAATGATTGTTTCTCGGTTCTTGAAGGTGGAGTGAGGTTGGGATGATGGGTGTATTGCTTATTGTGAGGAATGAATTGAATTGGCGAAAGTAGCTGTTGATGTTCAAATTAGGGTAGTTAAGGTATTGTGTCTAAGTATGTTTAATGGTTTGTTATTGGCCTGTTCTGCGTGCTTTATCCACGCCCGTATTCATTAATGGTCTGGTCGTTAACCTATGTGCTATGGAGAACATTGTCTTTATGTTAAAATATGGTCTTTTTTAGTGCACACACAGTAACCTTGGGGTACGCGTCCCCAGGGTCCCTCATTCTGGCTGGTTCCAGAGGAAAGGATTCTGTTGTGTGTCTTTGGAGGCACCAGGGTTTGATTATGTCGGCCATATCCTCTGTAGTAATATGTTTAAACTTGGTCATGGTTACTTTGTAGGTTGGGCTAAGGTGTTTTACATCTGTGTGGTTCAATTCACTGATGTATTGCATTTTGGCTCACTGGGCTGTGGGAAGAAGTGATTATGCGTCGAATTTAAAACGAATCGTTTGATTATAACTAAATAGTAAATGCTAGGATAAATTTGATAAAAACGAGTGCCTGCTTAAATACCCACAATGAGATATTTTTCCCATAATATCTGAAAGGTGTTTAAGAGTGGTGCTATAAGTGGCTTTAAAACCCTACTAGAGGTATAAATTAAAATTGTTTATTATGCGTGATTATTTGATGGGGCACAACCATTCGAGACTATTTCTGTCCTTTTAAACTGATGGACATTGCCTACTGGTAGATGTGAGGAATTATCACACCATTTAGTAACCTATTTAGATCGATATGTTAAAGGAAAGTAGTGATTCTTAAATAGATTAAACCCGAATTTGAAGTCTATGTTACTATTTTTAATGACACGAATGTGTAGGATTTGAAGCTGCAAACGTGTAATTATACTCGATTTTTGTGACGTACCACTGGTGGCTGAGGTTAGGAGGTAGGCTCTCCAATCCCTTGGCCACAACAGGCGACGGTGGGACCGCAAGGTTCCGAGGGCACGTTAAAGCAACAGTGTATAGTGCTGGGGAGATGACTGAAGGCCCCCGTGTCTAATGAAGAATGAGTTTACATTCTACCGTGGTTTCGTCTAGTCGATGTGCCGACTGCCGCTAGTTGTATAAGGCAGCACATGGTGCGTGGATGACAGTCCACACCTAACCGGCAGGGAGCGCGAGGGCTCACCGGTTACAGGCAAGGCTGGTGAAAACGGTTAAAGTTTCTATACCCATAGCGAAAGTGGGATAGGGATCAGACCGTCGGTTTCCTGCTCAGAGTGCCAATCACACTTTGAGTAAGGGATCGCTATCGACTGGGTCACCGGCCGGTCGGGTCGCAAATGGGCATTAAATCCATGATTGGTCGCCGCGCCTGGCTCAATGTACAGTCAGGCCATCATAAGCTGAAAGCGAAAGGACAGCTAAGTAGGCGAGTGGTGCTCCTGTGATCGGTGTTTTTGAAAAGAAGACACCGGGAAGCAGGAGACTGAGATGTTTGTCCAGGGGAGCCTGGGTAGAGACCTCAGATGGAAAGGGGTCCAGCCTGGGATTGCGCCCTGTGAAGGGAGATCCGAAGGACTTAAGTGAAGAATAAGTTGAAATACGTTTTTTGGTTAAAGTATTGTAAAGAGAAATTAAAAGTTCACCCCACTGGAAGCACGGACCGTCACGTGATCATTACGTGATGACGTGTTGCCTGTAGGAGTGATCTATTTGATAGTGTATTTTACCTCTGAGGGGGCTGAGCTGACATTGTCAGATTGGCTCCCCCTGGCGGTCAAAATATGAAGCCTGTCCATTAATGACAGTTGATTTTAGTTCTTTTTGACATTATTTTCATGATGACAGAGTTGCTTCCTTTTAACAGTTCTTAGTTTTAACAAGGTTACCTCAGTAGTATTTATTAGGTCTAGTGTGTTAAGAATGCTTGAATTAACATTGTTTGTCTACTCTGTTGTGTTAACGATTAATCCTTTATTTCATAGATGGCCTATACAAGTGAGGCTTAATGATTGTCAGTATGGCTTGAGTGTCTTGTGCCAGCTTAATAAAGACAGCTCCTGTCTGGAAGAAGTAATGTATCGACCAGACTTTTAAAATTATTAGACGCTCAGAATGTTTGATTTGTATTTGATTCAGTTTTAGAAGTAACTAGAGGGGCTTAGTGTAGTCCCAGAGTGTCTTAATTCTAGAAAAATGACCTTTTATTATTGTTTTCTAAAACAGAGTATTTTTAAATTGAGCTTCAAAAATTCCTATCCTTGGCGATATAGCCTAATACCTTTTGTTTACATTTGCTACAGCTTCTAAACAGAAATCACGATAATACATGTATTAGTGCATGTACATAGATGTACATGTGTTGACCAAATTCACACCCATTTTCTATATTGTATTGACAGTGCTTAAAAGTTTATATGTAATACTGGTTGTAGAATATTGTGTGTTGTGTAGAATGACACATTTTTCATACAATATTACATTAGTATTAGTTTCCTTTTGAACAAACTGCTCTGACGTAACCAACATAATGGTACCCATCGTTTGTGTTTTATTTTCAAGGAAGGGAAGTACAGTGTAAAACATACTTTCAGTAGTCAGAATAATAAGAGGAGAATTTAACATTTTTGTGAAAACAGCTGTATGCCTAGAAAATGAAATAGAATGACAAATGTTTGTGACTGAAACGATTTGAACAAATACTAATTAATGTGGCCTGAGGGGAGCATATTTGATCCAAAGTAATTGGGAAAAGAAGGAAAGCGGTCGTATTATTTTTCAAAAAAGGGAACGAGGTAACCAAAAAGCTCACACAAAAAATCCCACACTAAAACTGACAACCGTATGGTGGTCCAGTGATGTCTTGCAAGAATTCCATGTGTCCCAACAAGTTTGATCCAGTAATACAGGAGACCGCAGTCACAGCAGAAGGAAGGTGCGACCGTTTCGATGACGGTATGCTGATACATGCCTGCTGTATGTGGTACACCAAAGGTTTCGTCAAAACTCCAACTGACGGACACAAGCAGGACAACAGGTTTTGCCAACACACAGGTGCAGCTCGACGGACGTGGTTGATCATCAGGATTGTTTCATGCATGAAAGTCACATCATCTTGCATAATCCTGTCCACGGCCTCTCAACAAACCTTCGGCTCAACGTCTCATATCATGGTGTCCCTGAGGGGGCCCAGCGATTTCGCGAAGGAACCGGTGATCCATTGTAATGGTTCACCGGAGAGGGGAGGAGTCCAGTGGGCATGAGGTAAGCCTGAAGACATCGATTGCAAGAATTCAAAGTTATTACAGAAAAAGACATTTGAAGGACACTTGAAATGTACAGAGACATTACTTTAGGTGTTGGTGAATATTGGAAATACTGGAAAATACCAGAAGAAGCATCACCGTACAAGGAAAGAAAAACAGTAGTCATCTTTTGAACTTGACACAAGGACTTGACACAGCACAGATTATAGTTTGGTGTGGGAGTTTAAAAAAAAAAAAGAGCTAAATAATTTGCTTCCATGCCTATTTTGAAACTTGATAACAAAACTCTTTCCCTAAAACTAATGTTAGATTTAGCAAAATATGCTTTCAAGAGTCTACTAAATTGTAACAAAATTATAGAGTATGCAGGTTGCAGATATTGTCAGTTTATTTTGGAAAAATGCTCATTTAAAGAAAATATAGTTCCGTGGTTGTCCTTTAGACTTCACAGTTTTGGAATATTCTCATAATTATCAAATCATGGCAAAACACATTTTGGAACATGCTTAAAAAACGAAAACAAATAGTAAGTTAACCAGGACTCTAAGAGAATCACAGTAAATTAAGAGATTTGTCCTTAAATGAATTACAAACTTTGGAAATTATTGTCAGGAAAATTTGGAGCAAAATAAGATGCAATTGCAGTGTGCAGTAAAAGATTTAAAATAGGAGATTTATTATTAGGAAAATACAAGAGTCATATATGGAAAAAGGAGAAAGCTGTGGTAAATGAATAAACGAAATGGAACGATTGATTGACAAAGTACAACAGGAATTAGAAGAGTAAAATAGGGATAAGGTGGCAAAGATCACTTTAATATTGGAATTTAGTTAGTACAATGTATGAAGGAGCGAATGGACCAGCAGGAGAATATACTGTCTGAAAGAATCAGATAGCAGTCAACAATTTGATGATAGGTTCTCTAATTTTAACAGCATGAGTTAAACTGTGCGTCTATGAGTGACTAATCCCTGAATGTATGAGTAATAAAGCAGTTAGGTATCTGTTTAGCTTCTGTGGAGCAGGTATAGGTGGACTTTTGTTTTTGTACTAGGAGAATTAAAGCAGGTGCTGAGATTGGAGCCATCCATCTGGACCAGGATGACAATGCAGAAGGGAATAGCTGACCCGGAACAAACAGAGGTCACCTGGACTTCTACCTCCAGGGAAACACAGCTACCCTATCTTCACATATCTCCACCTACCAGTGACCATCACAGACCATGGTCGAGAGGGGAGTCGTGGGGGTACAGCCTGCATGAGATTCAGCCGGCCACACCGGAGGAGAGAGTTCCAGACCTGACAGCCGTTTCATCTCCGCGTCATAGATCTAGCAGGAAGTGGCGACCACCAGCTATCTGTCAACTCATCATCATCGGCCCTACAAAAACACCTTGCCAAGGCCAGGGTGCAACACCTCTGTCGTCACAGATCTACAATAGTTTCTGACAAACCAGCAGCGGTTGGAAGTTCCAGGTACCTATAGGAGTTACCCGTGACACATCAAGTTGCATCTGCAAATTGAAAGACATGACACTTTCTTTCGATCATATGAAAAGAGGGGCACCCGTACGGATCAGGTATGGATAAGAGAATCCTGATTGTCAATATCAAGTCAAGTACTGAAATAGCTGTGATTCGGTTCAGAAGCAACACCCTTAGGATGACAATTCTTGTGTGATTCCCAAATTCGGACAGAAAGGATATGGGCGGGTTTTTTGGGCTATGGTGGTGTGCAAATCTGCAGATTGCATATTCCATCATGTCCAGAGAATTCGTACTTATGCCTCATGTCAAATTGTGCAAAATGGACGGTCAAAAGAATGAATTGCGTTCGTTAGAATAGAAGAAAAAATAAATAAGAGCAGAGCTGTGTCTCTGTATTTGCGCGTCGTTCACACAATGTAACTGCCAACTTGTAATAATGATGTTTGTATTAACTTGACTTTTTCTTAGGTTTTGTGAAAAGAAGTCCAGCTGAGAGTACAGCGATATTATTTCTGTGTGTTTGGTGTACAATGTTTTGTTGATGATTCACTTTATAAGTCAATAGTCTAGAGGGGTTACGGATTGACCATTTTAATAGAATAAGTTGTCTTTTTGGTTAAAACAGATTCTAGTTGATACCTACACAAGTGACATCAGTCCTTGAATATCCTTGTGTGGAGATGTATTAATATATCTCCATGAGGGGAATATGTGGTGTATCAGTATTCAAGACTGATGAATATGAAATTATTAGGATATTAATATATTATAAACACAAACCGTTAAAGTGTCTAATAACAAGAGGAGACCAAAACGTCACTAGGCTATTTGGGAAGACTCTAGTGGTGACTGCCAGCTGCAGTGAATTGATCAAGATGACACTTCTAGCAATCCTGTCTATTGTCCTAGCTGTGAATCTAAACATAGGATCCGGCTGAACTCTTGGTTCTCTCAAAGCGCATTCTAATATTAGGCAAGAGTGCCTGTTTGACACTAGAACAGTTGCCCTTTTCACTAATCTTTTCTAAATTCACAGTTAGATAGGACTAAGTTTTAGTAAAATAGGGCAGAGGGAAAACCCTTTAGTGGGATAATATGATCATTTTGTGTCTAAATCCGAGGTTAATGACGGCATCATGGTTAAAGGGATTTTGACGCTCTTTCCAGAGAGCTCCGACAGTTGGAGCAGAGCGCCTTTCTTTTAAATAACTTTAACTATAAAGGTCATTCATACAACGTCGAATATATTACTGTTTAGACTTATTTCGAAGCTAATAAAATGTTGTATAATAATGTCATAATGTGAGCATATGGGAAAGTACGGTTTTATAGATAGGGATAAAGAAAGATTTCATGTGTTAGAATAAAAGGAGGCAGACGCTAATTCAGTGTCCTGTGAGGAGAAGGCGGGCCAAGCCTATTGTTTCGACAGGAGCCTATTTGTGATTGACGGTCACAGACAGCAGGTAGTTTATTTATAATACATGTTTTGTATATAATGACTTGTAATGGAAGCAAACAGGACTCTGTGTTTTTGGGCTACACACAGATGTCGCGTCCAACAGGATGAAATGGATCTATGGACTATGCACTGTACGTCGAATTGACTTGTATGTATGGGATGCTGAGAACTCTGACAATAAAATGGAATTGTTGGAAATGACTGCCTCGGACTTTAAAGGATTGTGATTTATTACCGCCCAGAGAAACATGTCTGCTTCCGTCTTCCAAAATGGGCTCAGTTTACCACAGCCCAAACTGGGACCATGGGATGGTGTGAGTCTAGCGGTTTCCTGGAAACAGCTATATCATGGGTTGACTTGTTTTTCCCTGCATTAGGTGAGACATGGTGTTTTATTTTTTTAATTATTTTAATTATATATTTTTGTAACACATTTTTTCACCCGGTGCCAATTTTTTAAGTGATCCTGGGCGCTACACCAGCCCTACACCAGCACTACAACAGTCCCCCGCAGCCTAGGGAGGCCAGGGCCGAGCTCATGCTTCCTTCAAAGCATGAGAGCCAACTGACCTTCTTGTCACCTGACAGGGGGGAGCTTCCCTGGTAGGACGTAGCGTGTGGAAGGAACACGTTATTCCAACCAGTTCCCTTCCCCTCCATCAGGCGCCCCGGCTGTCATGGGGGAGGCGGTATAGCGACCAGGATTACTACATGTTTTTGTGAGGGCATAAACTACCCTAGGAGACACGGGGAGAACATGCAAACTCCACACAGAGTAGGCCCTTTCGCCAACCCCACCTAGGCTATGGGCGCTGATGACGCGGAGGAGAAGACACGCCCCCAGCACCCACAGCGTCCCTGGCGGGAATCGAAACCAGGACCTTCTAGCTGTGAGGCGACAATACCGACTGCGCCACCGTGCCACCTTGAGACATGGTGTTTTCAACGTGCTCTATCAAAGGAAGGGACAGTCCCGGTTATATATTTATTTTTTCTGGATGATGAACAGTGATCCCCTTTGTGTTTACAAACGGTCTGACAAGCAATCATAATGAATATAAATGTTCTGTGGCCAGTTGGGGAGGTGGGAAAGACGTGCATTTTTGACGGAAGATGTTTTCGGTGTGCTGCAAAAAGTTAAGGCACCATCGCGTGTGAATCTATTTTCCTCTGGGTGACGGCCACTGATACTGTTTGTTTACAACGGTCCGATGATAGATCATAATGGATCAACATTTTCTGTGACCAGTTGAAAGGGTTAAAAAACACGAACATTAATGGCAGTGGGGCAGTTTATTTATATATGTATACTCTGGCAGTGAAAGAGCTAAGAGCTAACCCGAGTAGCAATCTGGGAACCCCAAGCCAAATAAAAAGGAAGAACAGCGCCCTCTGCTGTTTTTTACTCTTTCACTTGGCTCTGGGGGGAGCTGAACGGAGCACCCGTGCGCAAGGAAACCGGGTTTTTTGGTCTGCCCTCAGCGCTCCACTTCCGGTGGTGCGCTTATGTTTTCATTCCCACTAACAATATTTCTACACGGAACACTAATACCACTTCTCCCAGATAACATGGATCGTTTTGGTTATAAGCCCACTTGTTTCTATGATGAAAGAGCAAGTTAAAATTTGAATATCTTTCCGTGGTTTTGTCTGCTCCGAGGACGCTATTGTTAAATGAGTTTCGGTTTGTTTTCAGTGGGAAGCGAGAGCACAGACAGTAAATCCCGCCCACTACATTTGATTGGTTAAAGCGCGGCCTGCTTCCTGATCTGAAGGCACGCCCACTTGTAGGCCAGTGCAGGGGCGCCGGAAGGGTGGGGGCCTCGGGTCCACAGCCCCCTTGCTGAACTGATGAGCCCCCTCACATCGGGGCCCAATTTAATTTCCATGACTATATCGCAAAGCAGCTCTCTGAAGGTTCAAATGGTGCCCGCAACGGCCGCGAGAGAGACGCATTCAGCGCGCCGGCCGTTAACACATATACTGTAGAACAATAGTGCAGGAATTTAGGAATCTAACAACCCCACCCAGCCATCAAGCCCTTGTAAACCTGCTCTGTACAGTTTGATGTGTAAACCTAATGTGACAATAACGGTAAATGATGCGGGGCTGGTCTAGGTCAAGACCTTACGGTCGCGCACAAAAGACGGCGTCCCTGGGCCAGTGCGTACACGTTATGACGAACCCCCCCGACAGATTCAAGCGGAGAGCAGAATCTGTTCTTGAGAGATTACCCCAGTAGTGATCAGTTTCACTTTCCACTCACCCGGATCCGGAGATAACATCATCTGAAGATATCCGCCTCCGTCCACATCCTGTTTAACTTTTTAATTAAAACGACTCTATCTTGAGTTGACTTTTTTCCCCTGCATTTCGCGAGACATCTTCAACATGCTGCTGCAAGAGAAGGGGCTATCCCGGTTGGAATATTTTTCTCTGGGCGACGCACACACATAACTGTGTGTGTTTACAAACAGTCGGACAAGCGATCATAAAGGATATACATTTTCTGTGGCCAGTTGAAAAGGTAAGAAAAGCGTGCATCTTTGGCGAGAGATGGTATATTCACATGCCGCTACAAAAGAAGGAGCCTTCGCTGTTGGAATATTTTTCCTCTGGGTGACGTACACGGATACTGTGTGTGTTTACAAACGATCGGACAAACGATCATAATGATTATACATTTTCTGTGACCAGATCAAAGGTAAAAAAAAAAAGCTAATTGCTGGCAGTGGGCAAACGCAGCCAGAAATAAGTCTGGCAGTGAATATGTAGTATGTAGGATAGCATCACAGTCATTTTTACCACTTTATCCATAATGTTATACTTTGGCTATTCTTGAAAGATTTTTACAATATTTTTTTTAACACAAATCCTCCCTTTCTGTGCGTCCCTGGCACAAAATATTTTCAGATGGGGTCTGCGGGCCACATACATATCAATTTGGACGTCCTTGGCATGAAAACGTGTGAGAACCAGTGCACTACAGAATGGGGGCATTGTTCACAGTGGCTTGTAGTTCATTCTGTCATCCAAAATGCATGCATGAGCTCATGGATTCCTTTGGAAAGCTAGGCTCACACCCAGCAGGTCATATAGAGTGTGATTGATGGAGTCAAGCAGTGTTATAAGTGTGGGACTTCCTCAGTGGGGGAAGAAGTACTCACATTTTGTATTTACTTAAGTAAAAGTATCAATACCACAATGTAGAAATACTCTATTACAAGTAAACATCCGGTATTCAAAATGTACTTAAAGTTCAAAAAGTAAAAGTAGCCTATTACGCGGTATGTCCCATTTCACTTATAGTTTTCAAAATGTATATATTTTTATACATAATCAAAATCTACAAAGTAACTATTAGCTAAAGTTTTCAAATAATTGTAGTGAAGTAAAAGTTTTTTTTAAAGTACAATATCTGCCTCTGAGATGTAGTGGAGTAGAAGTAAAAGTATTGAAAACTGGAAATACTCCAGTAAAGTACAAATATCTAAACATTGCTGACAGCCTCAGATTAGATCTATAATCCTACATGACACAGGTTCAAAAGAAGAACCAATGCTTACTAACCTTCCATCTTATATAGCACTTAGCAGAGAGGGGCCTCCTAAAATGATAGGGTCTGTTTGTAGTGCTACTAGAGGCCATGACGCCTATCAACTCGGGATCAAATTGAAGTGAAACTTTGATGTGAAACCGTTTATTTAAAAATGTTCTCATATGTTTGATATGCATAGCACATGGGTTCTCTGAAATCACTGGTGAGAACGAATTGCCACATGGCGCTGCACAGCCCCTGGTCATATGGGATAGAAAGTGCAGGATTAACGGAAGGGCTGTAGGTTCTGAAGCACAGGGCACCAACCTTGGGGGGAAAGTGAAAGAAGACTGAACTATCGCCGAAATGTAGAAGCAGTGGTGAAGCGTAAATCCCCCCCCCCCCCCCCCCCGCTGACAAAACGGTCCCGGGCCACTGAAACGGGTCGTAGCACCAGGCACCACGAAGGGTTAATCGGCCCTGGAGATACAGTACACACAGTTTGAGGCTGTTCGCGTTGACGGCGCCCGAGTTATGTATTTCATCATGACAGACAGACAGACACACGTTTTGTGAATTAATAGATAGAGATAATTGCTGTGTTGGCATGTCACGCATTTTCCCTGTGAGCTTATGTGCATGTGCACTTGGCGTTGTGCATTCTCATGAGTTTAGGCCTACAACAGTGCTGTTCCATGCAGTTTGTACATGAGATTTGGTTAGTAAGGTTTTGCATATAAATTACAGTTACAGAGATAAACAAACTCACTGTCTTGCGTGTTGTTTGCAATAGAGCATTTTTACAGCAGTTTTATCGACTATAGGATGGCTCAGATTTCGCTCTGCTTTGCCGGGTGAATCACCAGGGCTGTGGACTCACTGGAAGCAGTCTTTTGAGACGTATTTTATGGCTCTTGATTTCACTAGAATCAGAGCACGGCTCTCCAATGTGCAAAACTCCAATGTGCCACCCCAGTGGCCCCTGCACAGAATCTGCTTTTACTGAAGAAACCTGCCAGCAGAGGTCCCCTCGGGTGACTGGGCTCACTTGAAATGGTTTCAAACATGACTAAATCTGCCTCTGGGAGCGGGTGAGGGGGGGTGGCGGTCAATCCCTCCTTGTATGTCACCTTAGAGGCCAAGTATTGTGCTACTGTTTGAGCACGGTGACAAAACTGCATGGTATTTTGGTCTCTCTCTCTCTCTCTCTCTCTCTCTCTCTCTCTCTCGCTCTCTCTCTCTCTCTCTCTCTCGCTCTCTCTCTCTCTGCAAGACTGTTATGCTTGATTTATAGCAGGTTGTGCGCCAGTCATTGGTTTAAAGTAACTAAGTACATTTACTCAAGTACTGTACTTAAGAGTTAACAGTTTTGAGGTGTTTTTACTCTATTTGAGTATATCCAATTTTCAGTACTTGTACTTCTACTTCACTACATCTCAGAGGCAAATATTGTACTTTTACTTCACTACAATTATTTGAAAACATGAATTACTATTGAATTAATTTGGATTATTATTACAAACATACACTAACCACTTCAGCCCTATATATATTTTGGCCATTTGAAAATAGCAGATCTACAAGCTCACAATGCGTCACATTTTTTATTTTAAACTTGTGAAGTGGGACATTCTGCATCATGAGTACTTTTACTTTTGGTACTCTGAAATACATCTTTATGCCAATACTTTTGTACTTTTACTCAAGTCAATTTTGAATTCCGGACTTTTACTTGTAATGGTGTATTTCTACATTGCAGTATTGATACTTCTACTTAACTACAAAATGTTAGTATTCCACCACTGGCGCCTGTGTCGCACCGATCCGCACGACACCGATGCGCAGCTGGGTATAAACGAGGCATTGGGATTCCCATTAGCACTGTGGAACTAGCACTTGCATGGATCACATTAGAAGATCATTACATTGTTTCTGTGTGATACTGTAGGGACACCGTCTCTAATCTCCTGTTGCCAGGCAGACAAAAAACTGTCAATCGTCTGTAAGTGGAGTCCAGCCAAACAGAGGATGTCATCTACGTATACAGCTACACAGGGCTGGATTTGCTGGTGGGTAAGGGTCCATGCCTCTGCTTTTGATATCCTTTTGATAAACTTTGGCTATTTTCAAAGGATTTCTATACATTTTTTACACTTGAAGACTTGTGAAATGGGACATTGTGCATAATGAGTACATTTACTTTTAGTAGTATACTTTGATGTCAATACTTTAGTACTTTCACTCAAGTAATTTTTTTAATATCAAACTTACTTTCACTCAAGTACATTTTTGAATACCAAACTTAGAGTATTTCTAAATCGCAGAATCGATACTTTTACTTAAGTGAAATATTTGAGTATACTTTTTCCACCACCGCTGACAAGTCCCAGTCTAAAACTGTCAGGCCCGATCGATGACCATCACACGCCTGGCGGTCAGCCTGACGGTCAGCCTGACACGCTGCTCACCGCTCTGAGGCCGCGGGATGAGCCTGGATGGATGAAGGATGGCCATCCATCAGCCAGCCACGCCCAATAACCTTGTATCACTCTCCTGTAGCGAGGTTGACTCACAGGTCGGACTTGCTTACAGACACGGGGTCAAGATCTCCGCTGTCATAAACAGTGGCGTTTGGTGGATTCTAACGTTGACCGGGCCAGAACCGGTTTGACGGCTAAACTGGTTTTTAATGGCCACTCATTAACAATTCGGCCGAATGCAAATGAGCCCCATTTGAAAACAAAGGCGACTTTCTGTGGTCGGCTACAACAGAATAGGGTGAGGGGCTGTTAATGTTTTCCCCCTGGATCTTGCCCCTACACAGGGACAAGCTGGGTTTACAGACCGGGCCATGGCCTCGTTGGCCCCAATGACGATACGCGCCTGGTCATAAACGCTGTTTGTGCGGCCGGGCTGCCGGGGCGCGGCTCCCATTTGATTGATGAAGTGCTTTCGTGTTCCTCGGCGGGTCACCCTTGGAAAGGAAAAGGTGCATTGCTTTTGCTTTTTTAAACCCGTTTTAGACCCGATTCTAAAAGCGCCTTCTAATTCCTAAGAGTTTTCTGGAAAACTGTACAGAATTGTCAACGTTCATTTAAAGGGATAGTTCACCCCAAAAATGAAAAGACTTGAATTCATGGATATTTTTTGTTTTTTTTCCGCATTCCTAAGCACAAAGAGTCTCCTTTGTGTCTCCTACCGGAACCGCTGCCTACCGGTCCATTGGTCATCAAATTATTGGCTTAGGAATGCGACAAAAAAACAAACATTAATTCAAGTCTCCATGGGGCGACTAATCGATAGAATAAAAGTATTTTTTTAAGTGATATCCCTTTAACCCATTAAAACCGGGAAAGCATCCGTGCCACTTTAGATTTTAGCTATATAGCAACATAAGTCAGAAAACTCTTAGGATTTAACAGTTTACAAAAATAGCAGATCTACAAGCTCGAGCTTGTAGCCTACATCAGCTATTTTTGAGTGCTTGAAACTATTTTGAATCACAAATCTTCTCTTCTGGGGGTCCCTGGCACAAAACGTTTTCAGACGGGGGTCCGTGGCCAAATACATATCATTTTGGGGGTCCTTGGCACGAAAACGTTTGAGAACCTCTGATTTAGAAGGCATTTGTAGAATCGGCATAATGGGTTCAAATATATATTTCTCAGACTTTGCAGCAGATGGAAACCTAGGCCTAATTTAAAAAAGAAAGAAAGACAGACATACAGATATTTATGGATTGGTATTGATTTTATGTGTCTTTGGTTGTTGATTTGAAATGTGTTTTTCATGAACAGTAGAGGAAATTAATTTGCAGTAATAGCCAAAGATGTAAGTGCTCAAAGCTTTTTTATTTATTTATTTTTTCATGTGTCTACCTGCTACAGAGGCTGAGAAATATATATATTTTTTAATATACCGTATAGCAACATCTAAAATGACATACATGTTCCCGGCATGAAGGGCATAACTACGTATTGTGTTGGTCTCCTCAGTCTTGCTGTGTGAGGAGGGATGCTTTCCACCGGATTGGACTTTATAGGCACTGGACGGTGAAGACATGTGCCTCGGGTTCAATGCTTTGTGAAGTCTAACCCATTAAGACCGGTCTGTGTCATTTCTTTTTATTTCTTTGGCTATTAAAAAATAGCAGATCTACAAGCTCATAGCGCGCGGCACTCGGTGCTATGAGCTTGTAGATCTGCTATTTATTTATTTTTATCGTGCAAATACTTGAATATATATATATATTTTTAAAATATATCTTTAACTTAAATCTTTGCTTCTGGAGGGGGGTCCCTGGAACAAAACATTTTCAGATGGGGGTCCGCGGCTAAATACATACACGTTTGGGCGTCCTTGACATGAAAAAGTTTGAGCACCACTGATATATAGCAACGTAGGTTTTTTTCAAAAAAACTGTTAGGAATTAGAAGATATATCTTCAAAGATTTGCAAAAACTTTCACGATAAAAAAAAAAGAAGCAGATCTACAAGCTCATAGTACTCGGTGCCACGCTATGAGCTTGTGCATCTGCTATTTTTAGCCAAAGAAATCTTAAAAATGACACAGATGCGTTCCCGGTCTTAATGGGCTAATACACTGCTGCTAATATACCGGCTGTGAATCGGAGGGAATCCAGACACTTTGTATTCAGTGTGCAGCCGAGGGGAGTAGAGGGGAGTAAAGGGGAAGAGATGACTCTGTCAGACTACTGTCACCTCCTGAACCCAAGCACCTTCTAACAGGAAGTGATGCGTGCAACTCCCGAGAGACCAGACAATCTGAGAGAGACTTTATGCTCAGAAGCCTTTATATGCTCAGAACCAACCTAACGTCCAAGCTCGTAGATCATGCTATTCTCGGAGAAGACATTTGGTGGAAGGAGGAAAAAGAGCAAGCCAAGTACAGGGCCAAAGGTACTGAGGGTTTAAGTAGTTAAATGTCCCAAAAATATCCATTAACATGAATCGACATATTAAGAGAAAAGATGTGTAAACAAACAAACCAGAATATTTTTTTTTCATTTACGCAACATTGATGACATCTATACCAAATCTGTTCACCAAAAATAGCCGGTCTACGCTGTGACACACTGTGAGCTTGTTGATCTGCTATATGTTTGGGCTAATGCCCCCGCCTAGAATATGGATGCTGGAGTTCAAGTGGATAACAACACACAGAGGGCTGCAGAGGATGAAGCTACTGCCTGTGTTTCAACCACCTGTTCAAGGAAAGAACAGATTATACGGCGCAGGAGAATCAAATAATCAATGTATCACAGGTTCAGTGTTATAAGACAGTGGTTCTCAAACAGTTTCATGTCAAACATCCCCAAATTGATATATTTGGCCACGGAGCCTCGTCTGAAAAGATTTGTGGGGTTAAAGATTGTACTAATTATTCCCAAATTCTTATAATTTGGGAATGTGTTCACACGTTATGCTTGCTTGCAGATCATCTATTTTCAAATAGCTGAAGTAGGGTTAAAGTGGTTAAACAGATTTGGATGCTATTTTCATAGGGACCCCCTGGAACCCCCTCAACGACCCCATTGAGAGCCACTCTCATAAGCTACTTGTGCTTATTAATACATTTGAGGTGACCACACAGTGCAACAGACACCCGGCTTTGAAACTAAATCATATATTTGGGAGCGTGTACAGTATATATTAGTCAGGTTGAAAAAACTGTCAGATTGAAAAAGGAGTGATTGTCTTCTTCGAGTTCACCTCCCGCGCTCTCCCGCGGCGCCGTCAAAAAAAAAAAAGACGTCTCGGAGGTACCGAGACTAGGGGGGGACGATGATTTACGATACTGTCCCTATCGGAACCTAACTTGGACCTCATTTGGACCTAACTTGGACGGCGCTGAGTCGGCTGAAGGTGACTTCACAAACGCTCGGCACGGCGACTCGCTCGCCTAAGCCTCTCGTGGCTAAAGTCACCTTCAGACGGCGCGCATCCGTCTGTGAAAACGAGTGCACCTTTTTCAATCTGACTGGTTTTCCAATCATACTGTGACATATACGCAGGTAAGATGACTGTATATATATGTATGATGACCCCAAGAAGAACTACCCCATCATTCCTATGGAATGGAAAGGACCATCTCTTGCGATCATCAGACAAACATCCATGCTCCTTTCCTCCCCCGTTGAATTCATTCATGAGCCACAGGGCGAGCCGAGCAGTGTCAGTGAAATGACTCGGATCCGAGCAATCACACACACTTAATTGTCATTTAAGCACATTTAAATCCCTAATCACATCCCTTCATGTGTTCAAACGGCTAAATGTTTATCAAGTGTTATTTATGATTTTGTGTGGTGGCCCCGCTAAGCGCTGTCGCACCTCAAAGTCATCACATCGTAATTGTGCAGTGATGGAATAAATGCTCTCATGTTTTACTTAACGTGTCTTAGGCCTCGTACACACAGTTAAAACACTCGACGCATGCTTTACGCATGCTTCATGGGGGGGGTGAAGCCGTTGCAATTCATTCCCTATGGAAGTCACATGGTTTTGATGCGCTGACTTGTCACAGGGGAGAAGGGGTGAAGCCATGAAGCCATGCGACAAGTCAGCGCATCAATTGTAACGGCTTTGAAAATAGCAGATCTACAAGCTCACAATGCGTCACGATGCGACGCGTTATGAGCTTGTAGATCGGCTATTTTCAAATAGCCTATGGGTATAAAATAGGGCTGAAGTGGTTAATGTATGTTTTTTAATAATTTATATCTGCAAAGTAACTAGTAAATAAAGTTTTCAAATGATTGTAGTGGAGTAAAAGTACAATATTTGCCTCTGAGATGTAGTGGAGTAGAAGTAACCGTGTTGGAAATTGGAAATACTCAAGTAAAGTACAAATATCTCAAAATTGTACAGTACGGTACGTAAGTGAATGTTACTTTCCACCACTGATCGCCTCCCATATCACTGGTGTTACCACGGTGATGAAATGCCAAATTCTAAAAAACTAGCACTGCTGCGCTGAGCTATAGCACTCATCATAACAGCTTCCAGGACATATTCTCACTGATCCAAAAGCACACAGAGGACCACTACAGATACTTTTATCATCTCTGTCGGGTGGAAACCTTGTATGTCCAAAACTGTTACTTTGGAGGAAATGGAGAAAAAAAATTACCGGCGTTTCAATGAAAATAGATCTACAAGCTCTCAACGTGTCACATGGCGATGCATTGCGAGCTTGTAAGATGTGCTATTTCCAATCTTTTTTGAAGATGTTTGAAGATAAACTTCAACATGGAAACGCTTGTGACAGTCGTGACGATTAGGCGAAATAATTGTGAATATGAGGCGATAATGTAATAATTGTGACAGGCCTAGAGGCATCAGATGTCACTGCGTCACACCAGCCATTAACCACTTATATAGTTTTTAATTACATGGTTTTTTTAATGTTTTCAACTGTTTTTAAAACTTATTCTGACATTTTTGTCGTTATTGACATGCCCCCCCAAAAATAGGGACACCAGGTTGAACGTGTAAAAATGAGCCCTAGCGCACATGAATATATGCAAATGGCGTATCTCTTTGAAGTACGGCATGCATTTCTTTTGATGTTTCCCCTACACAGTTTTGACATTTTTCATCCTCTCGCTCTTCTCTTGTCTGTCTCTCCCTCTCTCTCTCCCCAACCCCCGAGCTTACATTGCTAAGGCTTTAAATTGTATTTAATTATTTTTTATTTGACCCAATAGCATGATTTCTTGCTGGCTGGCTGTTTTGCAGTGGTATAGATGTTACAGTATGATTGGAGAACCAGTACGATTGAAGAATGCGCGCTCGTTTTTACCACCCACCCAGCACTAGAGGGAGCCACAAGCCAGGCTTGTGCACAAACATATATGGCCACACACACACACACACACACACAGTCACACACACACAAACACACACGCGCACACACACGCGCACGCGCTCATGCTTTTTTTGGTTTATTGAAAGCAGGACTGTTTAGATACTTTTATTGTGTTCTGGCTTTTGTTTTACTTTCTCCCTGACACACACACACACACACACACACACACACACACACACACACAGTGATCCATGAAAAGAACTATTCTGTCCCTATCGGTTTACAAATCAAACGGCGCTGAGTCGACTAGTGGAGCGTCGGCCGGTCGCCGCGGGCACTCGCGCCTGGAGGCGCGAGGGCGCGCCTCCTCGGCCTCAAGCTCCACTAAGTCGGCGCGCCGTGCGTGTGAACGCGTGTTCAGCGTTCCCCTCATAGATATTATGGTTCCCCTAGCGTAGCTTCCTGGTTGCTATGTGGGGGGGAACAACAAAAGACAGGTCTCCGTCGGCGCATCAAAGCCCCGCCTCTCCGCGCTCTCCTTCTCCTCCTCCTCGGAGGAGGAGAAGGAGAGAAGGAGAGGACGGGACGGTTTAAAACGCGAGGAGGAGGAGGAGGCTCCTCTTCCTCGCGAGCCTCGCGTAATAACCCCCCGCCTCGCAGCGCCGTCCTCCTCCTCCTCCTCGCGAGCCTCGCTAATAAACCCTGTCTCGAAAAGCCCCGCCTCGCCCCGAAGGAGCCCCGTGCCTAAAAACGAGCGCTCTGTCTTCAATCGTACTGGTTCTCCAAACGTACTGTGACATAGACACTAGACAGTAACAAAGTAGATTTACTTGAGTACTGTACTTAACTCTTTAACTGCCAGAGTATATACATGAATTAACTCACCCAATGACAGTGATTTCTGTGTTTTATAACCTTTTCAAGTAGTGTCAGAATATGTATCTCCAGTATGATCGATCCCCTGATGGTTGCTAATCAGGGAGGGTTTCACTTAACCTCACTCCGTCAAATGGAAGAAGCTTGCGACACACATTTTGTTTCACAGCGTACTTGCATCTGAGACTTCGGGCGCAGAATCGATGACAGACGGAGTTTCATTTTTTCAAGCTACTAGGCAGGTGATTGGATGATCCCGCCCCTAGCAGCCGCTGATTGGTTCGTATGCGCAGCGGTTCGGGCAGCTTTACTCTGTGAGCAATCCCAGACCCTCCTTCCTGAAACCAAATGCAATGCAATGCATGAGATTTCCGGAGGGAGGGGGTGTTTACCAGGCTAGGTTTCACTGTGTGGTTTCACAAATGTCAACAAGGTCATCGTTGACATTTTAAAAACTCTAAAAAAATCTACTACCCCCAAAAAAGAAACTTCAACTGCCACTAGCGGCCTAACGGTAAGGCCGACGGAAATGGCAGTGGATGTGTTGGATGCAGCTCAAAGTGAACTTTACTAAGGTATCTAGTTTGTTGCCGATTGAAAATCGGCAATCGAAAATTCGCAAAACTGGCCATTTTCAAGACGTTTTGGCCATAATCTCTGGAACATAAGGTCCAATCTGCTCAGTTCAAATCTTGTTGGATGCGTGACTTTGAGGACATTAAGTACACAATGACACCTTTTAGTTTTTGGGGGGTTTTCGGGCCTGAAAGTATGGTAATCGGGCCGGCCGGCAATAGGTGCCCTTTTGAAATTCCAGCCCCTGCCTCTCCAAATCCCTTTGCATGTCCCTGCTGTTACAAGTAAAAGGCCTGTGTTCAAAATGTTACTTGAGTAAAAGTACAAAAGTATTGGTATCAAAATATAATTAAAGTACCAAAAGTAAAAGTACTGCAACATTTGAAAATAGCAGATCTATAAGCTCACAACGCGATGGGTTGTGAGCTTGTAGATAGGCTATTTTCAAATAGCCTATATACAAAATACGGCTAAAGTGGTTAATGTGTGTTTTATAATGTAACAATTTATATCTGCAAAGTAATAGTAACTAAAGTTTTCAAATAATTGTAGTAGAGTAAACTTGAGTAAATGTACTTAGTTACACTACTGCTTTTTCTTTCCATCTTTCTGAAAGTAACGAAAGACAATGGAGCTCGCAAAAAAAGAATTCCCTCAGCTTCTTCTACACCTGTAGACTGTGATGTGACGAACAATAAAGCTGATTGTAATTAGTGTGAATGCAGTGTCTTGCTGCTAAGTGGGCTGTGTGAAGCCTGGGCGCTCTCTCTTATTAGCACATCCACAGCTTGTTTAGCAGCATGCCCGCTTTGGACGGCCCTGACAGGCTGAATAATTGGGTCATTACAGCTGGCGAGATGCACTCCAGACACTAATGTATTCAAGCGTGCGCACACACACACACGTCGTTTTTATTACTATACTTGTGAGGTCGTCAGCATTCTAAGGCGGCGATTTTTATGAATGCTATTTTACAATTTTTGACATTTTTTACCAGTTTGCAAAGCTGGTCTATATCCGCTGGCTGCAACTAGTCGTCACTTTCTTACTTTCTTACTTTTTCCTCATTGGCTGTCCTTCAAGCTAATGGGGAGTCTGCAATGTCTTCCCATACTCCGAACGCTTGGTGTTGCGTCATCACTGCACTGAGTGACTGAATCAGTCAGTCAGCGCAACACGTTCACCCGAACGTCCTATGGCATCACTACTGCCGACGGCCGCTCTCTCTTCCCTGCAGCTGATTGATGCGCGCGCATACTGGTTCTTATCAGTGTGACGTTGTCTGATAAGATTATTTAAAAATAGCAGATCTGCAAGCTCTGCTATTTTCAAAGATGCCATATTAACACAATTTTGCTGAGGACCCCCTTCAAGGACCCCACTTTGAGAGCCAGCGCTATATACCATGTCTCCTTCTGTCGCTGCATGTGTGTGTCTGTGAGTAGCGTCTGTTGTTTAGTGTCTTGTGAGGAACAATAGCAGGGGAGCGTTGCCACCTGGGGGGAAATTTCTGTACTCGTTTCGGGTCCTTGTCGGAAAAAGCACAGCTCAGCAACATATTCCAGTTCCCAGAGGAGACTTTACCTACAGTATAATCTCTGCCTGCTGTCACAGTGTGTGTGCTCGCTCGCTCTGATAGCCTACATCAGTTCTGGTATAAGGAGCCAACGTCCTCACGAGGAGAAAGATCAAGTGAGAACATTTCGCAGGTCTTCACTTTTCATGGGTTACAGGTTAGACTGCGAAGTATAGGTTAAAATTGTGGGCTATTAGTCTAAAGTAAATGGTTAAGCGTTAAATTCATGGCCTGCGGTGGTTAGCGTTAAGTCCAATGTGTGCTTGGGAATTACCCCAGGCCTTTTATATTGCAAAACAGCAAAACAAAGACAAAGATGAGGTCCCAGCTGAACGCCGCCACATTGAATCAAAATACTTTTTCTGTCTACTTTTCTAAATTGCTGTCCATGAGTCCAAATGTTCAAAATGGCCCAAGGGCTATGCTGGCTATGCAGCGCAAACATATTGCATTCTTCTACAACAAAAAAAAGGGAGAAAAAATAGATCTGCAATCCTACTGCTGCCAGGGTGAATTTTGATACTGGCAAAGCCAGGAAATTAATATCCAGTTAGATAGATGGTGATCATCTCTCTATCGATGGGGGGAAAAAAAATAATTAATTTCCTTGGCAGCGTAGTTTTGGACTGGAGATGAAGAGCACTGGCGGGCTTGTTACAAAATAGATGTTGTTGAAATGAGGAGAGGAGACAAAGATTCATGTATCCCTTTCCAATGCCTGTAACTGTGTCTGTAGGCTAATAATCATTATATAAGCCAGGGCATAAGCACTTCATTAGAGCCTGAACAATGCCAGATTTTTGAGTCCGATGCTGATCTCGATTTTGGAGAGTGCTACACCACCGATAACCCTGTTGACAGATTTTTTTGTCAAAAAGTGAAAATGACTTCTTCTTGTAAGGATCTACCGGTACAATCTCGACACATGAGCTTTTAGATCTACTATATTTTTGGAGAATTCTTTTTTAAATGTCACCTTTAATGCATGCCCAGAAAAGGCACACCAGGGAAAGGGGTTAAAAATCGTCGGCTGCATAATTGCCCATACTGATGTCCTCAAAGAGGTCAGATAATGGCTGATATATCGGCCAAACAGATGCTGTAGGGCAGAAACCTTGTTTCTCCATATTTCAACTTTTTGTGTTCTCTCGTGAATGAATGGCCTAATTTGTCATACTAAATGATACTTCATACAAAAGTATAGCACAAATTGCAGATCGATGAGACATGTTAAAATTATGAACAAAAGTTTTGTGACTGAATAATTGGATCCGTCGGAGCAGTAACAGCTTTGGACATTCAAGGCTTCCGCCCGACAGCGACGATATATCTGCTGTCCAGAAGAAACCAGCTAACTCCAAAATGTTCATTTTTCAGGAAATGAAAAAAGGGCAGTTAGGAGGTTTTGTTCATCATTGATAAGAACAGCTGAATGGACCTCCAAGCTCACAATGAGGTTGGAGGTCAAAAGGGGGTGGAGCCTGGAGTCAGCAAAAGCAGCTAACTCGTGTGGAGTTAGCTGGTTTAGCAGAAAGTTTGAGGATCCAATGGAGTTAGCTGGTTTTGTCAGAAGCGCCTTTTAATGCTTTTCAATGGTTCAATATTTGTTTTACCAACACACAGACGTAAAGGCTGTTGAATGGCCCTGATTTATGGAAAAAAATGCAAAAGCGTCAAAATGGAGTTAGGTGGTTTCTGCCGGACAGCAACGAGATATGGGTCATAGAGCTCATTGTCTGTTCATAGGCTGGTGTTTGCTTCAGATTATGGTTTATGCTCCCGTCTCGTGAGCCAACCTCAGAACAGATTAGTGCTGTGGGACTCTGTCTGCTCAGCCTATATGAAGAGCTGGAGAGAGCGGACCGGGTAGGAGAGAGAGCTGGCATTTTGTCGCCGCAGTGCCCACTGTTGTTTGTGCGCCAGCCATCTGTCACTCTGGGGGAGGGAGGAGGGTGCAGTGCCCAGGGGCCTGGGGCCAAGGGGGGGGAACTTACAGACAAGGAGGGGCCCCCAGAGCCTGGCTTGGCCCCCATGCACTGCTCTCTGGGTAACATCCGCCCCCCATCACCCCATGTAACCTTTCTGGGGCAAACCGCAGCGTGTGCCCGCCTGAGCATTGAGCACAGACAGTGGTGGAAATGTGTGCAGAATATCCCATTTCACAAGTTTTCAAATAAAAATCTTTTGGAAAAATAGCAGATCTACCAGCTCACAAAAAATGTATGTAGTGGAGTAAAAGTAAAAGCACTGAAAATTGGAAATACTCCTGTAAAGTAAAAAAAATACCTCAAAAGGTACAGTACTACAGAGTAAATGTACTTAGTTACTTTACACCACTCCCTGCTGAGCACAGATAACACCCAGCCCTGGGGCCTTGTTTATAGAAGCCTCTGTCGCTGTGGACGGGAGCTTACTGCTTACGATGATATCCAATTTAAACCGCAAAGGGTGTCACCCTCGCTATCCCGTTTTTGTGTCGCTACCCTTGCTGTATCTACAGCACTTCTATTACTTCGTATCTGTGCCGTATAACTGCTGTGCTGCCTCTGGAAATTGACATTCTTCAAAATCGGGAGGGCCAAGTTGAAGCGGTTTAGTGCATTGGTTCTCCAAGTGGGGTCCGGGGACCCCCAGGGGTGCTCGGGGGGTTACCAGGGTCCCCAGCTAAATTAGTTAATGAAGTATCACAATCGTTTTAACCCCTTTATCCATATTTTATACTTTGGCTATTTTTAAAAAATCTTGAAAATGTGTGCAAATCTTTTAATCTTTTTTTAAATGTTAAAACATTTTTAACACAAATCTTTGCTTCTGGGGGTCCCTGGCACAACCTATTTTCAGGTAAGGGTCCGCGGCCACATACATATCAATGTGGGCATGAAAAGGTTTGAGAAACACTGGTTTAGTGTGTCTGTGGGTGAAAGTATTAACCACATTGGGTCCATTGGAAGACAGGTTCTTTTTGTCCATTTCCTGAAAGGCAGCATTTTTAATAAGCAATGTTTATACACCCGATAGGGACCATATCGACGCTGGCAGGCAAAAACCCTCTTATCTCTATCTAGGGGAAAGGAACTGGATGGAATAATGTGTTCTTACTTCCTTCCACACGCTACGTCCTACCGGGGAAGCTCCCCCCTGTCAGGTGATAAGAAGTGGCCTGCTCACTCCTCATGCATTGAAGGAGGCATGAGCTCAGTTCGGGGCTCTCCCCAGGCTGGCAGAGGGAGAGTAGCGGCCAGGATTACAAGCTTAGGCATTGGCACTGGGTGAAAAATGGGTTACAAAATCGTGGGATAAAAAATCTCCATATTTTAACTTTTTATGTTTTGTCATAAATGAATGCCGTAATTGATTGTACTACAGTGTCACACAGAAGTGTAGCAGATCTACAAGCTTAAAAGGCATTGTAATTTTTTGCTATTTTTTCATTTGAATCCTGAAAAGTAACAGTTTACACCCGACAGAGTCCCCATCGTCACTGTTGGGTGGAAACAAAACAGTTCCTTCATTTTTTTCCTGGCAGATCTACAAGCTCACAACGATGATTTCTGCGACACACTTGAATGTCGAAAGGGCATTCAATTTACGAAAACACTGAAATACGGAGCTACAAGGTTTCTGCCCAACAGTGCCGATATGTGCAGTGGTGGAAAAAGTACTCAAATGATTTACTTAAGTAAAAGTACCAATACTGCAATATAGAAATACTCTGTTACAAGTAAAAGTCCAGAATTCAAAATTTACTTGAGTAAAAGTACAAATGTATTGGCATCAAAATGTACTTAACGTACCAAAAGTAAAAGTAAAACAATATTTGAAAGTAGCAGATCTACAAGCTCACAACGTGTCGCGATGCGACGCGTTGTCAGCTTGTAGATCGGCTATTTTCAAATAGCCACGGTATAAAATAGGGCTGAAGTGGTTAAAGTATGTTTTATAATATAATCATTTATATCTGAAAAGTAACAGTAAACAAAGTTTTCAAATAATAAAAAGTACAATATTTTGATGTAATGGAGTAGAAGTGAAAGCATTGCAAATTGGAGTCTCTAGTAAAGTAAAAAGTAACTCAAAATTAGAGTCCCCTGCTGAGATCCCGGCCAGGCAAATTAGATGGCATGGTGATGGCAAACAGCACACCGACTGATGCATAATTGGAGGACGGTTATTTGCCACCGCCATCTCATCCCCGCTTGTTTTCCCAATCCATTATATCCTTAATTATAGCCATAATCACAATGATTTCTTGCTTATCATGCAGCCCATAAAGCAAGCTCAATGGAAATGTGATGGAGCTCTTTCTTTATGGTGCTGATTTAACCAATTTAGTCCGGGGACGCGTCTCTGTCATTTTAGAGAGTGCCGCGCTATGAGCTTGTTGATCTGCTTTTTTTTTTAAATAATTTTTTTTTTTTGCAAATCTTTGAATATATATATTTGTTAAAGCGAACATTTGTAACTCAAATCTTTGCTTCTGGGGGGGTCCCTGGAACAACATATTTTACAATAATTTTTCCAAAAATAGCAGAGATAGCTTGTATATCTGCTATTTTATAATAGCCAAAGAAATCTAAAATGACACGAGATGCGTTCCCCGGATTGAAAGACCTGAGGCCGATTCTACAAAATGTCTTCTAAACGGTTTTCTGAAAAAACTTATGTTGCTATAACAGTGGTGCTCACACTTTATCATGTCAAGGACCCCCAAAATGTTGCTATTTAAGCCGCGGACCCCCATCTCAAAATATTTTGTTCCAGGGACCCGCAGAAGCAAAGATTTGAGTTAAAAATGTTTACGCTTTAAAACATTTAAATATTCAAAGATTTGCACACATTTCCCACCGATTTTTCAAAAAATAGCAGATCTACAAGCTCATAGCGCGGCAGATCTACAAGCTCATAGCCCGGCACTCGGTGCCTCGCTATGAGCTTGTAGATCTGCAATTTTTCAGTAGCCAAAAGTATAAAAACGACATGGACGCTTTCCCGGTTTTAGTGGGTTAATTGGGAATCCAGCTGCCTTCTCCAAACACAAGCATCTGCGTTTTGCTTCTCAAATTGCATTTGATTGTTTTCAGAGCACTGATGGATTTAACACAGAGAGGCTATATTTAACCTCGTGTGTCTACTCTGGGGCGTGTAGTCATGCACTGAGTGAGCACTGTACTATGGAAATGGCAGCCGTCGCTTTATCTACCTTGCGGCTAATGGGAGGAATGCGCTCCATGATTCGATTTCGTTTTTTGTTTGTTTTGCTCGTCTCAGTTTATTTATTGTATGACGTGTAAAAAAAAAAAAAATGTAAAGAAGAAAACACTAGCTACAGTATGTTTGTACATTAGTTGTTGCATTTTGTAGTTGTAATGTATTTGAAAAAAGGTGTACTGCCAGGGGGAAGAGAGAATATTTGTTCCGTTTAAAACGTTCCGAATTATTTCACATTTTTCAAAAATGTGATTTGACATTCTATGACTTTTCTCAAACTTTCATGCGAAGGACCCCCAAAATTGTTGTGTATTTGATCGCATCTGAAAAGGTTTTGGGGCGTTATTGAGTTCACAGGTTCACAATACAGCCTCCATCTGGGATCGCACAGAGATTGGAGCTTACACCGAACCACTCCTGGTTCGGACCAATCAGCGGCTGCTAGGGGCGGGATCTTGGCGAGACCGGATGTGACGCCATCGAGAAGTGCTTATTGCGTTGTAGTTCTTTCACGATTCCTCATGGTCGAATAGTATATGTAAGGTTTTTTTTATGTCAGCAGGTGTCGCTGTTGCCAAGCTCCCTCACCTGTGATCACCTTTTTGTCCCTCACTGGACACCGTAGTTGAGTTGACTATGCAGCTGAGGGGCAATGTTTGTTAATGTTTGTTTTCTATTGGAAAGATGAGCACTGTTTTATGACTGTCTGAACAATCTTTAGATATTTGAGTTACAAACGCCCATCCAGTGATTTTGTTGCCATACAGTGTTAGCTAAGAAGCATAACTACATTTTGATGTCATTCTGAATAATATGCACTTATGTTTTTGTACTTAAATATGTAATTTAAGTTGGCCAGATTGATGAACGTTGAGAAAAGCCCTCATTGCATGGGAACTGTGAAGGATGGTTTTACATGTTTTGTATTTTATTCTGGTCATTGTGTCCACTAGTATTTTATGTGGTTGATTATTAATTGTTATTTAGCATATTAGGACATGTTATTTACAGAGAATGTTTGTTTTCTATTGGAAAGCCTACAGCCATAAACAGCAGCAGAACCTCTGAATGTCAGCCAATAAATGCAAAAGGTCTCAACCACAATCCAGAACCAGTGTGTCCAGTGTCCCTTCTCTCCGCACAACACCCCATCTCCTAAAACATCAAAAACACAACGCAGAGTCCAAGGGTGTGTAGAGAGGCCAGTACACTGTGGGTTACATATACAAAAGAACTACTGCTGGTGCAGTTACTATACGTCATGTAGACACGTCAATATGATTGGTTAGAGTTAGCACGCCAAGATGGTGATAGACAGACGGTCCCATCCAATCACCTGCCAAGTAGCTTGAAAAAACGGACCGCCGTCTTGCAGCGGTTTTGCTACCGAGGTCCCAGATGGAAGCAGGTTGTGAAACAAGTGTGTGAAGCTTCTTCCATCTGACGGAGTCAGCTTGACAGCCACTGATCTATGTATGACTCCAAATATGAGGAATATTTTAGCCTGATCCGAGCCCCATTCATTGCCTTAAGTCAATATTACAAATGTTACAAATATTCAAAAATAATATGCATTTGGCTCTCGTCGGTCCAGAGGTTTGCGGGATTAGCTCTGGACAATCACACACAGACAGACAGACAGACAGACTCTTATGGCTATAAAGTATCACATGTTTGTAGATCGGCTATTTTCAAATGGCCGAAATGTATGCAGAGCTGAAGCGGTTAATGTATGTTGTGTAATAATAATATAATCTACAAAGTAACTACTGTAGTAACTAAAGTTTTCAAATAATTGTAGTGGAATAAAGAGGCAAAACATGCCTCTGAGATGTAGTGGAGTAAAAGTACTGAAATTTGGAAATACTCCAGTAAAGCAAAACTTGTACTCAAAATTGTACTTATAAGTAGGCCTACAGTACTTGAACAAATGTACTTAATTACTTTACACCACTGATAGTGTGAGGAAAAAAAGAAAAAAAACTGAACGGTGAATGGAAGGATTCCCCTGACTGCTCCGTCCTTGACTGACTGACAGCCCAGCGTACAGCATGCCCATCATAGACTCTTGGTTTCTACCCACCATCCTCTCTGCTATACTCCCCTATCTTCTCCTCCGCTCCACGTATTCTCTCCGCTCCGCCGTTGACTGAAGGCTCTAAACGCTTCTTCTTGGCTCGCCTCGCTGTTCTTGCGAGCATGTTAACACGCTTTTCAGCTCATGTCATACTTTTTAACATGCTTGCCTGGACGGGTCCCCCTCACTATGAGGGAATACGTCCAGAGGAGAGCGGTCTGCTGAGTATGTTGTGCTGACAACCAGGCCAACGTAACAAACTAGTGATGGAGATCGTTCATCAATACGATTCCTTATCGATCCCGCTATTGATCCTTTTCCATTATTGGTAGTTGTTGGGAAATTGGTGCTGTAATCTGGGGCACTATCACTTTCATTTAATGTCCGCAGACAATCAAAGGTAGAGCTTGTTTGTTGGCTTCAACTGATGTTCAACATTGAAGCAATATGCACATGCAAGCCATTAGATTCATGTTCCTTGTGTTTACCGTTAGTTGGCAAGAAGAAGTCAAAAGCTGTGGGGGCGCAGCTCTTGCAGCGACCAGCAGCAGGTGGTGGGGGCTCCGTGTTTGTTTTATGTTTGTGGGCTTACGTTTTATGTTGTCACAAGATCACGTTAAGTTTAGCTACGTTAGGTGTCCAGTGAATTGGCCTCCTCGCTACGAGGCTGATTAAAACAGCAACGTTACTCTATGAAGCGATTGCTAAACATGGATCTTGTCACTATGCTACTGTTGTGGCTAGTATGCCACCTGGCTCGGGGTATCGAGGACTTTCTTCCGTCCTCAGATCTCCCTACACGGATCCAGTACAGCCGAGAGCTTCTTCTCCATCTGGAGAAAGATTATGATCCTCCGTTGGACTTTAATCCACCCAATTTGGATGATTTCCGAAGTATGGATATGGACCCGCGATTGAGGGATTCTGCCGGTGGATCACGGCGCATTCCAGGGATTAGGAAGAGGGGGAGGAGAGGTGGCGCACGGTTAAAGGTAAAGAACCAGCCCCTGTCACGTATACCTCTTCCCTCTATTATCCTTTCTAACGTCCAATCCCTGCGTAACAAAACTGGGATACTGCAGGCACGGGTCAAATTGTGCCATGAATTCAGAGATGCGTGTATCCTAGCGTTAACTGAAACTTTTCTGGAAGAAAGAGACACAGATATGGAACTTAAGATCGACGGATTCGGCGAGCCAATCCGTCTGGATCGAGACGCTGTGATCACGGACAAGTCGACGGGCGGGGGTGTGTGCCTATATATAAACGAGCGGTGGTGTAAAAACGTGATTGTAAGAGAGAGGATCTGTACAGCTGATCTGGAGCTGCTCTCCGTCTCACTACGCCCTCAGTATCTGCCACACGAATTCCCCCAGTTGTTTGTCACTGTCGTGTATATCCACCCGAAAGCAAACCGGAGTAATGCATGTGAACGGATTCACCAAGTAACCCAGAGGCTTCAATCTATATCTCCCGATGCCCCTAATATTGTTCTTGGAGACATGAATCACTGTACATTGTCAGATACTCTGCGAGACTTTTATCAGTATGTTACGTGCCCGACCAGGTATGAAAACATACTGGACTTGTGTTATGGCAACATTAAGAACGCTTATAAGTCCATCTCGCTCCACCCCTTGGGATCGTCGTGCATCTCATCCCTGTTTATCGCACCGTGCTGAAAAGGGAGAAGGTACGGACTATTCGGGTAAAGGACTGGAGGAATGACGACGCCTGTCTGTCTCTACAGGGTTGTCTGGACTGCACTGATTGGGACATGTTTAAAGAGTCGTGTAATGACATTAATGAACTCACTGATGTTATTTGTAGCTGGATATCTTATTGTGAGAACACAGTGATCCCTGTCAAAACTGTCAAGATTTATCCTAACAGCAAGCCATGGGTATCTAAGTCACTTAAAGTGCTATTGCAAAAAAAGGAAAAGGCATTTAAAGAAGGGAACCTTATAGAAATGCACAATATAGAGAAAGAGATAAAACGAGAAATCAGGGCTGGAAAAATGAGGTATAAAGACAAAATAGAAAATCAGCTCAGGATGAATAATCTGGGTTCTGCCTGGAGTAGTATGAAAACTATTGTAGGACTTAAAGAAGAGGGTAGGACTAACATACAGCTTAGTGGCTATAATTCAGATCTGCAGCTAGCAGAGGAATTTAATGAGTTCTATACCAGATTTGATGTGCATGATTTCAAAGGGCAACATTCTGAGCTTAGGAAGGGGTTGGTGAAATCTAGGGTTCATGACCTCTCCTTTGATGAACATAGTGTGACCACGTGTTTTAAAAGGTGTAAACCTAAGAAAAGTCCAGGCCCAGACAATATAGTTGGCCGTCTGCTTACTGTCTGTGCAGAACAGCTAGGCCCTATTCTCTTACTCAGCAGAAGGTGCCATCTTTATGGAAGCGATCCATTGTGGTGCCGGTTGCCAAGGGTCCTCGTCCCAAAGCTCTCAATGACTTCAGGCCTGTGGCCTTAACCTCTTTGGTTATGAAGTCATTTGAGAGGCTTGTTAAGGATGAGCTCTTGGCAATAACTGAGTGTTGCCTGGACCCCTTGCAATTTGCATACAGGGCTAAGAGAGGAGTGTCTGATGCTACCATCACCTTATTGAACCTTCTATTTTCACACCTGGAAGTTAGCAAGACACATGCTAGGCTGCTTTTTGTTGACTTCTCATCAGCCTTTAACACTATTCAGCCACACATACTAGTTGAAAAATTAGTTAACAACTTTGGCTTAGATTCAGGAATTATTGGTTGGGTTCTTGATTTTCTCACAAATAGAACCCAGAGGGTACGGGTGAATGGTAAATTGTCTGGAGAACTAACATCATCCACCGGCTCACCCCAAGGTTGTGTTCTTTCCCCACTCTTGTATATCCTGTATACTAATGATTGTAGGAGTCAACATGACAACAGACACATTCTTAAATTTGCAGATGATTCTGTGATTGTTAGTCTTTTGAGTGATAGTGAAGCCAGTCATGGCCCATTTCTTGGTGTGAAGATGCATTCCTACAACTGAATGTCACAAAGACTAAAGACATGTGTATTGATTTTAGACGATCTCCACCAGCTCCTCAGAGTATAGTGTCATAAATGGCCAGACAGTGGATTTGGTAACCACTTATAAATATCTCGGCTCCATTATTGACCATCGTCTGAAATTTGACTTCAATACTGAAATGGTGTGTAAGAAAGGTCAACAGCGCCTCTTCTGTTTAAGGAAGCTAGCCAAATTTCAGGTGGACAAGTCATTGATGATTTTATTCTACAGAGCTTTCATAGAGTCTGTTATTTCATTTGCTGCCATTTGTTGGTATGGAAACCTTGGCATTAAACAGAAAAATGCCCTTAACAGGGTTGTGAGGGGGGCTAGCAAGATTGTGGGGGTACAATTTAGCTGTCTGAGTCATATATATGACCAGCAGGTGCTTAAGAAAGCATCTTCTATTATGGCAGACAGCTCTCACCCCCTAAATCATGAATATGAATTCTTGCCTTCCGGCCTGCAGCTAAAAACAATAGGTACAAATTCTCATTTGTACCTACTTCCATTAGTGCCATCAATAATAGCAGCAGGAGGAGGTAGCTATGAGTAGCTATTATTATCTGGATCTTGTGATTATGTCTATGTCTATGTGTGTCTTGTGTATGTATGTTTACTGTGTGTTGGAGTTTCTTACTTTCTTACTATCTGCTGTAACATAAATTGCCCAATTTGGGACATAATAAACTTGAACTTAGATTTAGTTCTTTCCCATGGTGTCTCCTTGAACAATTTTGATGTTGTAGACTTCCCCCCCTCAGATCATAAAGCTGTGCTCTTCCAGACCTTACTCCCTTCTATTCCTCCTCAGCCACCTATGTCCTCCCGCTCACGGTCCTTTAAGCCAAATTCCAACCAGCGCTTCCAACAGGCTTTTACAGCTCATCTCTGCCTTTCCCCTCCAACTGCCCCAGCCCAACTTTCAGTTAATGACCTAGTCAATGATTTTAACAGCACATGTACTCATATCCTCGATGCCATTGCCCCATTCAAAATCAATTATGCTAAGCCTAAGACAATTCTTTGGCAAAATGAACAGACTAGGGAAATTAAAAAACAATGCAAAAAGGCAGAACGAAAATGGAAAAAAAGATCAACTCATGTCCTCACACAACTACCTCAGAGATCTGATGCACAAATATCAGTCAGCTGTTAAGGATGCCAGAAAAGACTATTTTTCCAAGTTAATTGCCTCCCACGCCCATAACTCCAGGATAATGTTCCAAGCAATCCAATCTGTCATTAGCCCACCACCCAGTCAGCCCCAAGAAGCTTCCCCAGATAAATGCGATGAGTTCCTCCAACATTTCACCAACAAAATAGAGGGAATTAGACAGCAGTTGTCTGCTGAAACAACAGTGCCTGGTGACTGTCCGGTGCCACCCTCCAAATTCACCTCATTCAACCCAATCACAACAGCAACACTCTTGGAAATCATCACACACATGAAATCCTCATCATGCCCCCTTGATATCATTCCCACCAAATTTTTGAAGGAGAATATACAGACTGTTGCCCCCCATATAGTATCCATTATGAACTGTTCATTGTCCACTGGCATATTTCCCTCAAATTTTAAAAATGCCCTGGTCCAACCGCTTTTAAAAAAAACATCACTTGACCCCCTTGTTTTAAATAATTTTAGACCCATTTCCAAATTGCCGTTTTTATCGAAAATCTTATATTAAAAATCGTGTCCTCGCAACTGATTACTTTTATGAATTTTAATTCTGTCTTTGAGAAATTTCAGTCGGGTTTCAGGGCACTGCACAGCACAGAGACGGCACTTTTAAAAGTGACTAATGATCTTTTAATTAATGCAGACTCTGGTGACTGTACAATTTTATTCCTTTTAGACCTTAGCTCTGCTTTTGATACTGTCGATCACTCTATTTTAATCGAACGCCTGAAAGACCTGGTCGGCATAAATGATGTAGCCTTGGAGTGGTTTCGCTCGTACCTAACGGACAGGAGTTTTTCAGTCGTGATTGGGGAGGCCTCCTCATCACGAGCTCCTTTTAAATGCGGTGTTCCACAAGGCTCGATTTTGGGCCCCCTCCTGTTCACAATCTACATGTTGCCAATTGGCAACATCATTCGTCACCATGGCATCCATTTTCATAGCTACGCAGATGATACACAGCTGTACATACCCTTAAAAACTGGTGTCACAGGAAATATACCCCGCCTGCTTGAATGTCTCTCGGACATCAAAAAATGGATGTCCCAGAATTTTTTACAACTCAACGAAACAAAATCTGAAATCATCATATTCGGCCCCCCAAATTCCCCCCACTCCTTCCACTCTGAACTTGGCACTTTAGCTCCAAATATCACCCTCACTGCCCGTAACCTAGGTGTAATTTTTGACCCAGCCATTTCATTTCACACTCAAGTCACAAGAGTAGTCCAGTCCTGCTACTACCAGATTAGGAACATTGCCAAGATAAAATGGAAACCTGGAAACCGTCATACATGCCTTTATTTCATCCCGCTTAGATTACTGTAACTCCCTCTACTCAGGTATCAATAAAAAAACAATATCCCGTCTCCAGATGGTGCAAAATTCTGCTGCTAGGTTACTCACCAACACAAAGAAAAGAGAGCATATCACACCCATCCTGGCTGCCCTACATTGGCTGCCCGTGAGCTACAGAATAGATTTTAAGATTTTATTGATCACTTTTAAAGCCCTACATGGACTGGCCCCCAGTTACATTGTGGACATGCTAAAACCTCGCCAGCTTAGTTCGGGCACCGTTGCTCTGGAATGCCCTACCCTCGGACCTTAGGTTAGCAGAGTCAGTGTCCACTTTTAAATCGCTTTTGAAAACACATTTGTATATAAAGTGTTTTTCCTAAGGATTGTTTTATGGACTGTTTTTAAATGACGTTTATTTTATTTTATTTTATGTTTTTATGTTTTTGTTTATGTTTTCTTATGTTTTCTTATTTTATTCTTTCTCTTGCTGATGTTTGGAAAAGCGCTATACAAATAAAATTCATTCATTCCTTCATTCAATGGTCCAAAAGTAGAATTGGAGGCAGAGCCTTCAACTATCAGGCTCTTCTCCCGTGGAAACTTCTCCCGAACATTTGTTAATCAAATCTTCACTTCTGGGGGTCCCTGGAACAAAATATTTTGCGATGGGGGTCTGTGGCCAAAATACATATCATTTTTGGGGTCCTTTGCATGAAAAAGTTTGATAACCACTGGTTTAGGCTACTGGGGGAACTTCCCATGATGTAACTACCAACTGAGATCCTCTTCTCCTCTCCCTCTCTCTCCATCATCAATGCATCTCACTAACCTTTTTTTCCCTGGAGTTTTTGTGCTTTCTCGGCTTCCATGGATCGTGATCGTGGGTCCCCATTTCAAGACATTGCAAAATAAATTGGCATGCCTTTTGTTTTATTGGCACGATTAAAATCTCACGTAAAAGAACAATGCAGCATTAAATTGCTTTATTTGTAATCAATCCATTTGGTGGTGCAGTAGGGACAGGGCTGTATATATATATCTGCGTTTGCCTGCGGGGGGAATGTTAACAGATGACTGCAGGGAATTGTCACAGAAAGTTACAGCAATAGGTTGTCACATAGGATTTACAGCAAAGACAGGTAATTAGATATAATAGGGGGAAAAAAAGCACCCTTGTTCGGGTGTTTGGTCCCTTCCTACCGGAAAGCCACTCTCAAATAACAAAATAGCAGATATACAAGCTCATAGCGCGGCACTGAGTGCCGCGCTATGAGCTTGTACATCTGCTATTTAAAAAAAATTGTGATCTTTATTTTGTGCAAATATTACTTTTTTTTTTTTCCTTAAATTTTTATCCCACGATTTTGTAACCCCATTTTTTACACCCAGTGCCAATTTTCTATGTAATCCTGGGCACTACACTCCCTCTGCCAACCTAGGGAGGCCAGGGCCGAGCTCATGCTTCCTTCAATGCATGAGAGCCAACTGACCTTCTTGTCACCTGACAGGGGAGAGGTTCCCTGGTTGGACGTAGCGCGTGGAAGGAACACGTTATTCCAACCAGTTCCTTTCCCCTCCATCAGGCGCCCCGGCTGGCCAGGGGGAGGCAGTATAGTGACCAGGATTACTGCATGTTTTTGTGAGGGTACCTACCCTAGGAGACACGGGGAGAACATGCAAACTCCACACAGAAAGCTAGGCCCTTTCACCAACCCCACCTAGGGTATGGGCACTGATGACGCGGAGGAGAGAACACTCCCCCAGCGCCCACAGCGTCCCCTGCGGCAATCGAACCCAGGACCTTCTAGCTGTGAGGCGACAGCGCTACCGACTGCGCCACCGTGCCGTGACCGTGCAAATATTACATTTTTATATCAATTATATATTTTTAAAGGGAATATTTTTAACTAAAATCTTTGCTTTTGGGGGTCCCTGGAACAAAATATTTTGAGATGGGGGTCGCATATTATATTATATTCCCGTGTGTTGGATGTCTGATTGTGGGGCCCTGTTAGGTATAATTACATTTGGTTACAACTTACAAGTAACACAGGATCAATTGCCATCACTAACAGTGGGACAAATGGGGGGATGACAACGACGACAATGGGTTAATCCCTAGAACCCAACACCCTTCTGGGGGGAACATTCGCCAGAAATAGTCGAAACTACAAGCTACACATAATATAGCCGATCTACGAGCCGATCTAGGCCGATCTACAGGCTGATCTACTAGCGTCTGCACATTTCTGGCGAAGAGATTCGGTGTAGGGAAACGAGAGCTCACCAAATACAGTTGCAACTCTGGTCCGTTTCACTGAGAAGAATGAAGGCTTTATTTGGTAAATTTGCATCTTGTGAAAAATGAAAACAGTGTGTTTACAGTACCAACACTTTTGCAACGGTGTACACTCAGTCAGCAAGGTGGGTAGAAGACTTATAAAAGATATAATAGATAGCAGTGTGGAACGCTGTATGCAGGTACCGTGTACTGCTTATAGAATGTTTTGAATGTTTTAATGTGTATAGATACATTTTCTCGTACTCACATTACATTTGTTTTAATACGTAAGGCATATTTTGCTTATTCATAAGACAAGGCCACAATGGAACAGGCCAAACAAAAAACAAACAAACAAACTACAACAGCATCTCGGCAAGATAGAATAACTTTACTGTTGTTTTTTCTGAGAAATATAGATTTTTGTAAATGCCAGACGGAAAATGTTTAGCAAAGGAACATTTTGGCACTTATTGATCTAATATCTGACAGTTGAGTCTGCTGTTGCTTTAAGTTGTCTAACCTCAAATGTCCAGGTAACAGCTAGCTCTAAGACAGAGCCGCTGCTGCATGAGAATGAGACAGATAGAAAATAGCTTCTGCAGCACTTGGCATACAGTACAGGAAGCCAACACAATTCACAATACTTTAAATTTATACTGTATATCGTCACCATCGTCATCATCGGGTGGAAACTTCGTATTTCCAAAACCGTCACTTTCCAGTATTATTTTGTCACAAGCTCTTGTTATTGGTTCAATATTCATGAAACCCACAGACACACTGAACTACTTTCACTTTAAAACAAACTAAAACATATTCCAAAATAGCAAAAAAAATTGCTATACAGTACATGTGAAAAAAAATCTACAATCTCACAACACGTCACGTGGTGAGATTGTAGATAGTTTTTTGACTTGTAGCCTACTTGTAGATTGGCTATTTTCACTCTAGTCTAGTACCACAAAGTGTGGCATAAATTTACAAAAAAAAACACAAAAAACGTTGAAATATGGAGATAAACGTTTTCTGCCTGATAACAACGATATGTTATATTATAATTGTATTATTAAAGATTTATATTAGACATTGGACCATAATGGCATACAACTGTTTTAAGCAAAACGATGGATGGGTGGATAGATGGATAGATCTACTACTTACATACATTGAATATAATGAGCAATATGCAATCTATTGACAATGAAACATTTGCAATGAATCGATTTGCCTTATTGTGATGCTAGTGTACATCCCAGTAAACTTCCAGCATGCCATTCTTTTTCTTTTTAACACTGTAAACAACACCAGTCTCTCTTTCCCCAGAGCGGTTGACTCTATGCCTGTTTAATTTGATTTACAAATGTTTTTTTGTGTGTCTCTCACACAGGCACACGCACACGCACCCCCACACACACACACACACACACACACACACACACACACACACACACACACACACACACACACACACACACACACACACACACACACACACACACACACACACACACACACACACACACACACACACACACACACACACACACACACACACACGCGCGCTCGCATAGTTCAGACGTTAAAAGGGCAAGCAGCATTCATGCGGTAGCTATTTTCAGCGAATGTTCGCCTATTATGACCAGAAGAGCGAGATCAGGGTTCATAGGAGTGTTGATTTTGACAGCACATTTTGATTTAGCTTTAGTCATAGTCTTTTGAATAAATTCCATTCAGTTTTAGTCATATTTTAGTCATCTGAAATGTTTTACTGTTAAGGTCCTTACACACCGGGCGATTTTTTTCATGCGAATATTACGTTTTTTTTTTAAACCTTATAAAGTCAATGCAAGCTTCCACACCAGTTTCGCGGAGCGAAAAAAGCGTCTTTTAATTATTCGGAACGAGTCCGAATTTTGCGTATATTCGCATATTCGCCGGTGTGTAACCACCTTCAGTCTTGTTTTAGGCGACTAAATATCATAAGATTATAGTCGCCTAAATCTACAGTTGATTTAGTAGACTAAAAGGTATTTTGTCGGTGCCTTGATGGAGTCGTAATGGCTGATTTTACACTTGGTTGCGCTCTGAAAATAGCAGATCTACAAGCTCACAACGCGCTGCGACGCGTTGTGAGCTTGTAGATCTGCTATTTTCAGAGCGCAACCAAACACAAAATGACTTGTCTTTTAGTTCTACTGGATCTCTTCTCCACTCGTCCCTCTCTAACATTTTAGTCTAGTTTTTATTTGTTGACGAAATTGTTAATATATTAAGTCTTAAAATTTTCATTTCGTTCATTTTGTCATCGTAGCTTAGTTTTTATTTAGTTTTCATTTAGTTTTCGTCAGTGAAAAAAGGTAGTCGACAAACTTTTTTCGCCATAGTTTTAGTCGACGAAATAAACACTGGTTCATATAGTTGCTCACGACGCGCCTCTGTGCGACACGTCGTGAGCTTGTAGATCGGCTATTCTCGTTACTCTGATCAATGTGTCCTGGCCATTGTTCGTAAGCTTGTTCTGTGCTCCTCTCGACTCTCTCTGTATTGTGTGTGTGTGTGCGTGTGCGTGTGTTTGACGAGACAGACAGACAGAAAGGCAGTGGAGAGCAGCTCTTTGGCTATTCAAAAATAGCAGATCTACAAGCTTGTAGCGGCTATATATATATTTAAAATTAACATTTGTAACTCAGATCTTTGCTTCTCAAAATATTTTGAGATGGGGTCTGCGGCCAAATACATAATAATTTTGGGGGTCCTTGACAAGAAAAAGTTTGAGAACCACTGATGTACTGTAGCAACAAAGGTTTTTTTCAAAAAACTGTTAGGATTTAGAATACATTTAGTAGAATCGGACTCAGGTCTTAAGTAGTTAAAGTGACAAGACAGATAGAAAGGCAGTGGAGAGCAGTAGCAGATGTCCGGGCTAATTGTGCACTGTTCTGTTCTGAATATTCATGATCATTTTTGACAAAAATTATAAATAAAAAGTCGATGCCAGTTGGCATACTCTCATACTCTGCTCCGATATGACGTCGTTCCAAATGCAGTGCACGCTCCAAACGAGCCCCCAATAGATACATTGGAGTGGATGAGGGCCAGGTGGACCAGCTTAAATAATCACTATTCCTGTAAATTAAGGACCGAGTATTTTATAAAGGTCTCAATCGTTCAGAAATAGTCATTATTTATAAGTTGGTCCACCTGGCCCTCATTGACTCCAATGTATTCCATCGAACTCCCGGCTGCGGTTTGCCACCCAGTGCGACGAATCTGCCGGCCGGAATTGGATAGAGAAAATTGCGTTGGTGTCCTTTCCTTAATTAAAGCTTCCTTGGCTCAAATGCGGAAGAAGAGGGTACTCCTAAGACGCTGAACCCCTAATAAGACGCTGAACCCCTAATTGCTCCCGATGAGCAGGTTGGTGCCTTGCATGGTTTCCTCCGCCATCGGTGTGTGAATGGGTGGATGTAATACACAATCTATGTAAAACGCTTCCGGGTTCTTCATGGGCTGGGTGAGCTGAACTTCATTGAATGGATGGGTGGGGGGCGGGGCCGTCCCTTCTCTAGATATATTATAATCTGCTGGTGGGTCAACATTCACACTAATGTGACCCCCATAAAATATTCATAATTTTTTTTTGTTTTAACACTAGACGGTGCAAGTCGAGAATGATGCAAATTGGGAACCCCCAGCGTCCATATTCTGGGGGGAACATTAGCTAAAAATAGCTACAATGTAGCTTATACAATACATGTGACGCGTTGTGAACTTGTAGATTGGCTATTTTCCCAAAGAGATTTGGTGTAGAGGGAAAAAGAATCGGTCAAAGTACAGAGCCAATTCAATTTGAATCTGTGTCATTTTAGATTTCTTGGCTATTCAAAAATAGCAGATATACAAGCTCATGGCACGGCACTGAGTGCCGCGCTATGAGCTTCTTATGAGATCTGCTATTTTTTGAAAAATCATGAAATTATTTGCAAATCTTTGAATATATATATTTTTGAACATTTGTAACTCAGATCTTTGCTTCTGGGGGGTCCCTGGAACAAAATATTTTGAGATGGGGGTCTGCGGCCAAATACATATAATTTTGGGGGTCCTTGACATGAAAAGGTTTGAGAACCACTGATGTAGCAACATAGTTTTTCTTTTAATTCAAAAAAACGTTATGATTAAAGTGAGTGGGACGTCTCATGGTCAGCATTTGTCAGCTTGCTTGATGAGTAATATTCTTCCTTTCGTAACCTTTAGTTCTGTCAGATAACTCACGAATAGATTGAACCAATATTATAGACCGAATATATTTAAGCAATATAATAGAATGAGAATACAAGTGTGGAAGAAATATTTTATCTTGGCGTTCAGGCTCTGCTATATTTTTTCTCCCTGCTCAGCACAATCATACGGCCATCATTAATCATTAAGAGCAGGGAGATAGATATACCATAACATAACATAACAACCCCCCATGGGGAACAGACCAATAGCAGAGCCCACTGGTGGTGCTGGGGTGGTGGTGGGAGCAAACGCTGCATGACAACAAGCTAGAAGACACAACCGGATGGAATGCCCGATTCAAGAGAACTTAAATACCCGCCCAATTGGACAGCTGATTGCCACGTCTGTGTATGACGTAAGGATCTTGCATGACGCTGTAAACAGCCATATAGAATGAGCAATGCATGTAACCTCTCGAGTGTATGCTGCCAGAACTAACTCGCAGGCTACGTATAATTTCTGTCAGATAACTCACGAATAGATTGAACCAATATTATAGACCGAATATATTTAAGCAATATAATAGAATGAGAATACAAGTGTGGAAGAAATATTTTATCTTGGCGTTCAGGCTCTGCTATATTTTTTCTCCCTGCTCAGCACAATCATACGGCCATCATTAACCATTAAGAGCAGGGAGATAGATATACCATAACATAACATAACATCCCCCAACACGCGTGACCTACGGTGAACGCTCACCGATTCATCCAAACAGATATCTCACTAAACTCCTTCAGGAGACAGTGACGAATATGCAGCTAGCAATTCTGGATCATGCTAGGATATTCTAACATAACCCCCAACACGCGGAACCAAGAACGCCCTACGGTGAACGCTCACCGATTCATCCTAGCAGATATCCCACTAGACTCCTTCAGGAGACAGTGACGAATATGCAGCTAGCAATTCTGGATCATGCTAGGATATTCTAACATTATGTGAACTTGAATGTGAAGCCATGGCTACGCTTGCTGTAAGCCTTATCTATGTGAACTTGAATGTGAAGCCATGGCTACGCTTGCCGTAAGCCTTATTCTATATGATAGGAAAACTATGTGTGGGGTGAATTCTCAAACCCATACCAATTGACCAAGCTGATATCCCATCCACCACAGACCAGCGTCTGGGATCAGCGAGGACATACTAACTTTATGTGAACTAAAAGGCCTTAGCTGCCATGCACAGGCAGCACTTAACCATTCCTCTAATAGCCACATAGAGGAATATACTACATAAACTTAACATGCCTAAGTGTTAAGAGTTGATGCCCCCAACCGCATCAACTCTTATGCAAGCCAACTGCATCACCGTGATGCTATACCCAACCGCATCAGCCATGATGCAAACCAACCGCATCAACCATGATGCCTTTTTTTTTTTTTTTTTTTTTTTTTGAGTTTGAGTTTGAGTTTGAGCAACCAGCTGAACTCTTTAGTGCCAACTAAAGAAACATTTAAAACTTAACATGACTTTGAAGTCACGCTACCCAGCGACCACCAGATATGCATGGTAATAACAGAACTACCATTTACATTTAGCTATTACAACACTTGTATTCATTACATCCTGAGCCAACAAAGAACTCCCCATTTTAGCGCACATGACGAACATGGCACTAAGGACCATTTTATTCAGAACGGTTGATCTGTGCACCAACTGAAAATATGCAGATGGTTAAGATTTGTTCTGTTGAATTAAAGCTTAAATTGAAGATGGGACATGACCTGTTTGAACAAATGAGCCACAGATAAAACATAATGCTGCTTGTGTGAGAACAGACTAAGATCTGTGTTTTAACAGCTAAGATCTATGACTGCCCCATCTAACCATAGATTGACTTCTAATTAACAAAGAATACTGAAGCAGCTTCCAATGAGAGATTTAAGATATATTCATAAAATGTCCCTCCATAGAAATGAAACATCAGAAATCATGGATGCATGACTAACTCTTGATATACACTTAGATTAGACTCCACGTAGATGAAAGCAATGGTTATCGACTTATAGTAGTTAGTAGTACCAACAATATTTAATCTGAATCCAGTACTCCCTTTACATTACATGCTTGTAAAATTGCAACCTTGCTTACAAGACTGCAAGAAGAACCACGCCAACATAATACCAAGAATGATAAGCCACCATTTAAAGAACATAACATTAAATATTTGCCTCCTGAGCAGATTTTAATTAATGACCATAACATTCATTATCCAATAACTTCATAACAATAATAACGGAACTAAGTTTGGATTCCAAGAACCTTTGAAATGCCCATCAACCATGACTCTACTGAAGAGCCCCACCATTTATCTGGTAGCAATAACTTTACTCCTGTAGCTTGTCACACAACATGACATCAATTGTCAACCGCTTTTATAAGAATGCATTACATCCGGTGATCTGAACATATGTTGATCCCAAGATAAGACATGAGTGCCCTCATAAATTGCTCCCCTCCTTTATGCCCTGAGAGCATGAATGCCCTCTGCTGGACTGACTGCATTTCGCAATTAGCAGTGTTAAACCATCTTTAATATAACAAAGACCATTTAGATGGTCTGCTATTGCTAAAATAAAGAAAAGCAGTTGTTTTCCTTCAAGTGTTTCAAGATTTACTTAAGAAAATCCCTGTAACCTACCAGTCTCTTATCCAAGGTGTAAGCAGCAAAATGTATATCACCTTGACAGCAAGAATAGCTTAATTAGCTTTGCAATACAATAGCACAGGGGGTACTTTAGAATGTAACCAAAAGCTTACATCTAACCAAGCACTGCAGCCAACACAGTATAATAGCCCATAACTTACTTGATTTGCACAATTTACTTCATTATTATATATACCAGCCTCCACTATATCTTAGAGGCAAATTATTACCAGAAAATGTAGGCTACATCAGATGGAAATAGCTATAGCCACCAATTAGCACATACTAGCTGCAACATAACATATATTACCACAATATAATGGCCATACTGCACACTATAGTCTACTATAGTATAAAATTATGCACCATGAACCATAAGTTCTCTTTACAGCATATTTGAATGCAGTCTCCTAGATTTGAAAAACTGCTGAAAGAATGCATCACTAATATAAATAGCCTATATATATATATATTTTAACCAACTGTAGATTAACTTGAAACATTATTAATTCCTACACTGAGATACCTGGTGCTATGCTGCTTTACTCAAGTAAATCCGCAGACTACTGTCTGCAACACTAAAACGAGATCAAGAAAAATGACTATTAGTTATAACTTGTGCTTATAATAAGCGGACATGGCAACCCAGCACTGTGTTGCGTCTATGCTTGCAGTCCCATAGCCCGGAGGGAACGCACTCGACGTTGATCAGTGAGTGAACCACAACATGTTTGGAAGCGCAAGAACACACACTAGCTCTTCTTCATCCACAAGTGTACTTTCTTATCCCACTCAAGATGACGGCCAGACTGTGCATTAATCGTTTTTAACCAGTACATTATATGAAACATAAGATTTGAGCAATGCACTGCATAAGTGACACTAACTATTGGACCTCTCTCTCCCTCTCTGCTCTGAACAGCTGATCACTGATACGTGCAGTGATGCCGGTTTGAGAGAGAAATCAGCCAACCCAGACCACGAAAATACTTGTATTTAACCTGTATTATGCTAATGTATGCATTGCCATTGAAATAGCCTAAAGTGAGCTTGTAGATGATCTGCTATTTCGAAATCTTGTGATAAAAGTGGAATATTTGGAATATGTATATTTTTAACTACACATTAATCTGGGGACCATGACAGAACCACATAAGAAAGCGATCCCAAAATAACTTTTCCCCAGAAATAAGCCAAACCACCAATAAGCGATTTGACAGAAAACCAGCCAATGTTGCTAATAATGAGATGAGGCCCCATAGCCCGGAGGGACACAACAGAAAGCTCTGCTGGCTGAGCTAAAACACCGCTGTTTTTCAGCTTAACTTTGAAAACATTAGCAAGGAGCAGTTTCACTACAATTTAAGATGCTTTGCTTTTAGTAATAGAACAAGTATCATATAACAACCAGCGGCACCAGACCACCACTGAAACCTCAACAATGACATTAGCATCAACAGCATATTAGCTTTTTTCAGCAGCATAGAGAAGAACACAGCAGCCTTAGTAGATAAACAAACGCGACGCCATACCACCTGGCCTTCACAGTAGCCTATAATAGACAGCAGCTTATGAACAGAAGCATGATTCAAGTAGCATGAAGCAGTAACACCAGCAAACAATAGCAGCTTCTGGGAAGCATGATAGCAAGTAGCAGTAGCTCCAGCAAACAACCAGCCAGGAACAGCAACGCTGCATGACAACAAGCTAGAAGACACAACCGGATGGAATGCCCGATTCAAGAGAACTTAAATACCCGCCCAATTGGACAGCTGATCGCCACGTCTGTGTATGACGTAAGGATCTTGCATGACGCTGTAAACAGCCATATAGAATGAGCAATGCATGTAACCTCTCGAGTGTATGCTGCCAGAACTAACTCGCAGGCTACGTATAATATGTGTCACTGCAATTATTTTCTTTTTGTCACTCATTTCTTATATTGTCCTCTTGCTGTCTTTGTTGTTAGACTGTTGCTTTATTATATTATTGGAACATAAGGAACATATCTAATAAACAGAATTCCCCCACAGGGATCAATGAAGTTTAATCTCATATTCACCCATCTTTTTCCAAAGACCACAGGACCTAGAAAATGAGCTGGATGCTCCATTCACTTCGCTTTACTGAGGTCATTAAACATGAAAATTGTTTTCTCGCAAACAGCCAAAGTCTGCCGCGCACAGTGAAGGTTTTTATACATATTGAGTTGAGTTTGATAAAATATGAATATTTTCAAATAGCTGAAGTATGAAATAGGGCGGTTAATGTACATTTTGTAATGATAATCTAAATATGCAAAGTCACTTGTAACTAAAGTTTTCCAATAATAGTAGTGGCGTCAAAAGTACAACATTTGCCTCTGAGATGTAGTGGAGTAGAGTACAAAAGTATTTAAAAATGGAAACACTCAAGTAAAGTAAAAGCACCTCAAAACTTTACTCAAATACTGTTAGCCTACTTGAGTAAATGTACCTAGTTACTTTCCACCACTGATTGTGCTCTCAGTCAGAAATGTGTTGTTTGTCGCTCGGATTTGCTTCAGTTTCACAAATTACCGAAAGCTCGCTGAGTTTAATAACCAAAACAAACATTCACAGCGGGAGATTTTCATGAAGCTCCATGGAACGGCAGGTCATTATTTAACACCGTTTTCCCCTAAATCAAGAGTTCCTGGCTAGGAGGATTATGAGACAAACATTGAATCACCACACAGCTCTTATTGGCATGCAGAATGACTCATATGTCGTTGTGTTGTCGGGCAGAAACCTTGTATCTCCATGTTTCAACGTTTAATTTGTATGTATTTTTTTTCAGGAAATGAACCCTACTTTGTTATATACTACAGTGTCGCACAATAGTTGAAAGTGTAAATCGGTGGTTCTCAACCTGTGGGTCGGGACCAATTTTGGGGTGGTCCCCAGATGACAGTGAAGTGACAATTTAAGGACTTTTGTAACCCATCACCCAGTGCCAATTGCCTATGTAATCCTGGGCGCTACTCTCCCTCTGCCAGCCAAGGGAGAGCCCAGAACTGAGCTCATGCTTCCTTCAATGCATGAGGAGTGAGCCGGCCGCTTCTCATCACCTGATGGGGGTAGTTTCCCTGGTTGGACGTAGCGTGTGGAAGGAACACGTCATTCCAACCAGTTCCTTTCCCCTCCATCAGGCGCCCCGGCTGACCAGGGGGAGGTAGTATAGAGACCAGGATTACTGCATGTTTTTGTGAGGGTACATACCCTAGGGGACACGTGGACAACATGCAAACTCCACACAGAAGGGCCCTTTCGCCAACCTCACCTAGGGTATGGGCACTGATGACGCAGAGGAGAGGACACGGCCCCAGGGCCCACATTCCCGGCGGGAATCGAACCCAGGACCTTCTAGCTGTGAGGCAACATAGCGCTACCGACTGCGCCACTGTGCCCCCCAATTCAAGACCTTTTTAAAGACCTCAAATGAAAAGGAAGAAATAAAATAAAAAAGACCATTACTGCATAAAAAGTAATCAACAAACTATACCATAAAAACTGGTCAAACATTGGCCAAATTTTCTAAATATATAAGAATGAGGCAAAAATGTTGAAAATAGCCAACCTACAAGCTCACAACGCCTCGCACTGCGAGGCGAACACTGGGTTTCGTATGCGTTGCTAAAATCCGTCTCCTTGCCCTTGGTGGAAAGCTTGATGCATTTCTAAAGCCAATTTCATACTTCGTCGCGCGGACGGTGTCTCGCGGCCGAGAACAGCACACCTACAAGCTCACAATGCGTCGCCTCCGCGACGCATTGTGAGCTTGTAGGTCTGCTGTTCTCGGCCGTGCGACACGATTGCACAACAAAGCATAAATCAGGCTCAACGACCGCTAATCTGAGGTGAAAGGGACAGATTGGCCCCGTGGGGGCGGGATATCGTTGCTGTCTGGGCGGAAACCTTGTATGACCAAAAACGTTCCTTTTTGGAAAAAATAATAATATTTTAAAATCATTTTAGTAACAGTGAAAACAGCAGATCTACACGTTTTCTATTTGTGTGACACTCTTGGACGACGAAGTATAAGCCGTTAATCTGTGAAAAACAGGTTCTTTAAATATGAAGAGCAACGATATGGTTCTCTCTCTCTCCAAGTTCTGTTCCTGCTACACCTACAGCAGCAGTGGAGGAAAGGAACTAAGCACAATTACTCAAGTACTGTACTTAAGTATAATTCTGAGGTACTCCCGGGCCAATGTAATAACTGGATAGGGGGGCACGCACTGAACCTATTTACGCTTGCATTTCAGAGGCAAATATTGTACTTTTTACTCCAATTATTTGAGAATTAGTTACTTACAGATTTATGACAAAACATACATTCACCATGTAAGACTTATTGTCTCCGCCAGGCCGAAGGCATGGCGAGAGAGTATGTTTTACCCCCTGTCCGTCTGTGTGTGTGTGTGTGTGTCCGTCCGTGTGTCCGTGAGTCCGTCTGTGAACAGCTAATCTCCCGCACCGTTGGCATGATCGCAGCGAAGCTTTGCACACACACTGCCAATTCAGAACCTCTGCCCCAAATGTTTCACATGGGCCTGTTATAGCGCCACCAGGAGGCCGATTTGTGCAAAACATATTTTTTGACAGTACTCCTTCAGATTTGATCCAAACATCACGCAAATCGGTACACAGTATCTCTATAGTCATGTGATCAACACGGATCTGTCTGATTTTCCATATTCCATCCTAATTGGTTAAGATTGCCTTCCAAAGTTTGCAGGATTGGTTTGTTTTAAACAAAATGCCTCAAATCATGAACACAGCATGCGATTTCCTTGAATTCTGTTTATTAGATATGTTCCTTATGTTCCAATAATATAATAAAGCAACAGTCTAACAACAAAGACATAAGAGGACAATATAAGAAATGAGTGACAAAAAGAAAATAATTGCAGTGACACACATTCCCACTAGGCAGAGGAAGAAATGGCACCCTTTTCACATTGGCCTGTTATAGCGCCACCAGCAGGTCTAATTTAGCAACACACATTTCTGGAACAAAATGCCTCAAATCATGAATGCAAGGTCCGATTGCCGTGAAAGGCCTAAGAAGAAATGGCACCCTTTTCACATTGGCCTATTATAGCGCCACCAGGAGGCCACAATAACCTACCTAACCTGGCGGAGACCTGTGCTCCGTGGAGCACTTTTTCTAGTTTAATGCTGCGTCTATTTGAAAATAGCCAATCTACAATCTCACTATGTTGTGGGCTTGTGGATCTGCTATTTTTGTGTAAGTGGGACACATTTGGAAGGAATTGAGTACCTTACATTGGTACTGTATACAGTATATTTTCATGCCAATACACTTTTTCTCAAGTAACATTTTTTAATACAGGCCTTTTTCACTTTGCTACTTTTACTTCTTCCATTCCATGCCTGTCAGTTACTGACAGGCAGCTCTCTCTCTCTCTCTCTCTCTCTCTCTCTCTCTCTCTCTCCCCCTGACTGCCTCTGTAGTGAGCAGTATCTATTGTTCTTTTTCTTGGACAATAGAACTTCACTTTGTTAAACCCACACACTTCAGTGCCGAAGGGATTTTCTTTTTGCCACGGTATTGTCTGACACTGGGTGGGGAGAGAGAGTTCTATTCTGAAGATGAAATGAGACTCAGGCTCTGGATTAAGCCATTAAGACCGGGAACGCAGGCATCTGTGTGTCATTTTTAGATTTCTTTAGCTATTCAAAAATAGCAGATCTACAAGCTCATGTAGATCTGCTATTTTTTTTTAATTGTGAACATTGTGTGCAAATCTTTGAATATATATATTGTTTAAAGCAAACATTTTAAACTAAAAAAATTGCTTCTGGGGGTCCTTGGAACAACATATTTTGAGATGGGGGTCCGCGGCCAAATACATATCATTTTGGGGGTCCTTGACATGAAAAAGTTTGAGAACCCCTGATTAAAGCAACAGTTTAAAAAAACAACTGTTAGAATTTAGAAGACATTTGTAGAATCCCCCAGAAGCAAAGATTTGAGTTATAAAAACGACTAAAAATATATATATATTCAAAGATTTGCACACATTTTCAAGATTTTTCAAAAATAACAGATCTACAAGCTCATACCGCGGCACTCGGTGCCGCGCTATGAGCTTGTATATCTGCTATTTTTGAATAGCCCAAATAAATCTTAAAATGACACACAGACCATTCCCGGTCGTAATGGGTTAAAAGCCAAGGCCACAAGACACACAATCACCACTAGCTTTATCCATTCTTCTAGGACGTTTTGAACTATTTCCCTCATTTTAGGCGCGTGCCTGTATTTATGATGCAGAGGTGTACTTCTGAGAGACAGTTCGCTATTAACATTTCTCCGCTGCTCCGAGTAATTTCCGTAGTAATTGTACGTACGGTATCAACAAGCATAGTAATGGTAAAGGGGTAGTTCAATTAAAAAACCCTTCTGGGATCATTTTAATGTCTACTCTAGCTTTTGTGTGCAAGTTGCTTGAGTCAATATTAAGACGTTAACACGTCCCTGCTTTTGGTACTTGTACAGTGGTGTAAAGTAACTAAGTACATTTACTCAAGTACTGTACTTAAGTAAAATTTTGAGGAACTTTTACTTACTACTGGAGTATTTCCAATTGTCTATACTTTTACTTCTACTCTACTACATCTCAGAGGCAAATATTGTACTTTTATTATAGTACTTTAATTATTTGAAAACTTTAGTTAGTATATACTTTTGCAGATATAAATGATTACATTTTGATACCAATACTTTTACTTTTTTTATGCCTTTATTATTTAGAGGGATAGGGAAAGTAGGCTGACAGGAAATGGGGAGAGAGATGGGGGGGGGGGGGCGGGTGACACACAGCAAAGGTAGTCAGGAACGGGTGTCGAACCCGCGACACGCTGTCAGGCTGGCATTGCAGCCTATAGGGTGCCTGGACCGTCATGTTACGTGCCAGGCCAGGAATGTGTGTTTTCAATTAGCCTTAACATGATTTAAATTCAGTTTAAAGTTCAATGGGATTGTTTATACTGCATACACACACACACACATAGTGGTGGAAAGCAACTAAGTACATGTACTTAAGTACATTTTTGAGGAATTTGTACTTTACTTGAGTATTTTCAATTTCCAATACTTTTACTTCTACTCCACTAGAAATTTATTATAATTTATTGTACTTTTACTCCACTACAATTATTAAAAAAACTTTAGTAACTAGTTACTTTTCAGATATAAATTGTGATATTATAAAACATACATTAACCAATTTAGCCCTATTTTATACATAGGCTATTTGAAAATCGCTTGTAGATCTGCTATTTTCAAATATTTTAGTACTTTTGTACTTTTAACTTATTTTTAAATTTTTTATTCTGGACTTTTACTTGTAACTGAGTATTTCTAAAACATTTGAGTACTTTTTCCACCACTACACGCACGCACGCACGCACACGCACACGCACACACACACACACACACGTTACCCCAAAAGCCAAGTGGGGTGACCACCCACTTGGCTATGGGGTCACCCCGGAATCAAACTCTATCAGGCTCTATGAATCCAGCACACAAAAAATAACACAACACAATGGGCCCCTTATTCTTCAGCCAGTGGACGAGGAGACACATCATGGCTGAAATGATGCCATGACACATAATCCCCCCCCCTGCACCGCTCTATAGCTCTCCCAAAACACACAAGTAATTTACTGCAGCCTTGTGAGTCATTGAGGGGTTTGACCCCCCCATCCTCTAGTAGCAGGGAATGGTTGTGTTTTAAGCCCTATAGATGTGGTGGTGGGTCTGAGCCATGAGCCAGCCCCTGGCAGGTGGGACACAGCTGGCTCTCTCTGTGTGTGTGTGTGTGTGTGTGTGTGTGTGTGTGTGTGTGTGTGTGTGTGTGTGTGTGTGTGTGTGTGTGTGTGTGTGTGTGTGTGTGTGTGTGTGTGTGTGTGTGTGTGTGTGTGTGTGTGTGTGTGTGTGTGTGTGTGTGTGTGCACGCACGCACGCACGCACGCGGGACCCACTCAGCAGAACGCTTGCACTGGCCAGTAATGTGGAAGTGAGTCATCGCAAGCCTCTGTGAAAGAATGCCATGCTGTTCACGGCTAATTCGGAGTGAACATGTGGCTTCACACATCAGCCTTTGATTCAAACCGCTGGACTAAGTCTAAGTTCAGGACTGACTTTATTTTTGATATTTCACAACACAGGCTTTGAAAGTGGGGGCCGGTATTTTCTCCTTCTTTTCCTTCTCTTTTTTAATTAGAGCCATTTTCCCACACATCAGAATATCTTTGTAAAGCATGGGATAGGAGTAGAAGGGTGACTTAGAATAGATGAATTTTCTTTTATATTGACTTTATATATTCTATGTGCAGGTATATATATGAATGTATGTACTATGTGAGTTGCTGGTTGGGTATACACTGGAATGTTTGTTTATTTTTTTAAATTTTTTTTAAATTGATGTGTCTGATAATTCCATGTGGGATGGGTCAAGTAATTGTAATAAAAACATTCATTCATTCATTCATTCATTCATTCATTCATTCATTCATTCATTCATTCATTCACAATAAGAGGGCCGCAGCCAGAGGCTATGGCTATTTGTGAATCCTTGGCATGGGAACCCCTGCTTTATAATGATCTGCATCCATACAATAATCTTTAGCCTACAAGCAAGCACTAAGTGAAGAGTGCAAGGGTTAGAGTGATAACGCTACGACTGTTCTGTTGTGACGTTAGATCACATATAGGCCATAATGGGCTGGAGCAAGGGTTCGAATCACGACAAGCCACACATGAGCCGAACCGTGGCATGGGGAAGTTTGAATTGGTGGACGATAATCTTTTATTCATTGCTGATACAGACCAGGGTATAAGGATATAGGGCAGAGACGAATATAAGACACAATCGTTTAGTCTCAGAGAAACGCTTGCGCTTTGCGCCGACAGTTGGCAGTTGGTGGCACAATGGAGGAATGGCGTCCTCACTGTGATGTATTAGAGTTGTAAAGCGGCAGATTAGAGCCACTGTGTGGCTCTGCGGTGCTGAAATACTCGCCTTTGATGTCCCTCGCAGGGACCAGTGCAAAGGGCTTTAGTTAGTGGCATATAAATGTGCCAAAGCGGGGAGGCGTGCAAAGGCAGTGGCCAGGAAATATGTCTGTTTCACTGGCAAAGGGAAGCGACTCCAAAACAAGTTTGATGAAGTGTCTGTTGATAGACCTCAGTCTTGTTTTATTTTATTTTATTTTCCTCTCTCTTTTTTTTTGTTCTTTCTCAATACGTGTTGAGGCCCGACTTTGGCACGGCGGCAACAAAGCTCTCTCAGTATGTGTTTCGCAAAAGTTGTCCAATTAAACTCGGCAACTGTCCAAACACAAAAGCCCATCTCCAAAAACAAGCTCCACCAGAGATACGATACTACTGTACTGTGCCTGTTATGTAATCTCAGTTTGGAGAGTCAGACATTTGGTTGTGAGCGTGCCGTGTAGTGCTTGTACCTTGTAGTGCTTGCTTACAATCTTTTTTCGCTAGTTTTGCGTGATGCTCTTGTATGACAATTGACGAAGCAGGACAAAAAAAACATGAAAAGAAAAAACAAAGTATGAAGACATTTCTGTCCGACAGCAGCAATACTGTAAATGCCTGGTTATGTAACCTCAGTTTGGAAAGACATTTGGTTCATCACACAACTTGCTAATAATGTGGCACGGCGCCCTGTATACCCAAACCAGACACTTTCATCAGGATTTGTACACATAAACTGTTAAAGGGAAACAATCATAATTTCCAGTATTACACTATACTTGTTTTTTGGCTAAATTAACCAATCTACCGTATAAGCTTTTATTTTGTTTAAAAACGAATTAAAACAATTCATCTATAATGACGTGCCCAAAATAAGACTATACTGTATGTTAAACCAAAGAAAAGCAAACAAGAGCTTGTGACTAATGGATCCATTGAAACACAGGTTATTTCATTTCCTGAAAAGGAATATCGTTATATATATATCTATAACTATAAAAAAATGTTTTAATTAAAAACACCATAAATATTGTATTTTATAAATAGTTCATCTTTTTGGGCGGTGAAACCGCCCCTATAAGTGAGATTTGGAAAAATGTACAAATATCTTGGGCAGTGAAACCGCCCCTAAAAGTGAGGTTTGGTAATTTGTACAATTATCCTGCGCTGTGATTGGCCAATCACAATATATTCAGGACTGTGATTGGCCAGTGTCACATGACACATGTGCATAGCCCTATATAAGCAACCATAACTTAAAAAAAACGATAAATTGTTTTTTTTTTAAGTTATGGTTTTGTCCATCATAAAGAGTGTTTCAATAAATGTATTTATCTTTTGTACATGATTGATCGACTCCATTCAGTATTGTGATTAGCTAGCAAGACACATGCTGTGATTGGCTAGTGATACATATGACGAAACTAATCTAAAACCACTGTGATGTAACACTAGTATATTACTTAGATACTGTCCATTTCGTTGAGAACAGTAAAGTAGAAGTCAAAGATCACTATGGCTGAAATGAGAAAAGGGAAAACCGATATTGAGAAGAAAATAGAAAGTCTTCCTAGAAGTGGCTCTTTAAGATCAAAGCATATATCAGAAAAGGTTAAAGATGTTAAAGATGGAATTGTGACAATTTATATTTTTTGTACATCATTGGTTGACTCCATTCAATATTGTGGTTAGCTAGGAAGACACCGCCCACTTCACACAGGGTGTGATTTTTTACATACATACAATCAATGGCTTGCCAGACCTTTCCTGATGCAGAAAGAGATGGCATTTGCCACTAACTGGCAAGATCCATTACTCCAATCCCCCCCCCGTACAGGTCAATATGCATCTATGTACAGTAGCTGATTGAGCATTGAGTATTGCATTTGAAGTCAAAAGCGAGAGCCATTGCGTCACCTTATTGATCAGGTTCATTTGACATCAAAGAGGAGGACTTGCTCGCCGACTCTGGTCACCTTCATCCTGGGAGAGGCCCTCAGTAAATCAAGGGCCCCCGTCAACGAGAACCTCGTGGCAGTATAGCATGATTGAACATGACCACTTCCGTATGACAGGGTCGTATGTCTGGGGTGACACGTCTTCTCAGGCCGACGCTGTCCTGCACCTTGTCCCCTTGTGGAGGGATGAGAAGTGTCGTCGTCTGGCAGAAACCTCATATCTCCATTTTTCCTACTTCATCATACAAGAGTGTTGCACAAACGTAGTGAAAGTAGCCGATCTAAAGCAGTGTTGTTTTTGTCGACTACAACTATGACGACATTTTTTGACAATTTCGTCAACAAATAAAAACGTTAAATGTTAGGGAGGGCCTATAGTGGAGATAGAGATCCAGTAGAACTGAAAGACAAGTCATTTTATGTTTGTTTGCGCTCGGGTTGCACTCTGAAAATAACCGATCTACAAGCTCACATGAAGATCGGCTATTTTCAGCATTCAACCAAGTGTCATTACGACCTAAAACTAGACAAAAACTAAAACATTTCAGATGACTAAAACATGACTAAAACTAAATGGAATGTTATTCAAAAGACTATGACTAACACTAAATCAAAAATTTCCTTTCAGATTTTTTTTTTTTGCCATACAAGGTTTCCACCAGACAGCATGATATATGAATTCAGGTGACATATGCCGGGGGTGTTCCTGGAAGGTCAGGAGGAGCGACAGCCAGGGAGGACAATTTGTCAGGAAAAAAGGGGAATGGCTCAGGGACTTTCCCTGATCTGGTGACTTTCTCCGATCTGTTGTCTGCTGGCTTTTGTGAAATATTGTATATCAGGACATCGGACAGGACAGGACATCGTGCTAGAAAAGCTCATCCCACACCTTCCTTTAACCACAGTAGCCGCGCCGCACCCGATACCTAGAACTACCTAGAAATCATCCCATTGAATGGGGGCTGTTATCATCCTTATCATCATAATAACGATGGGCCCAGTAGGTCCCTACTGCCCTACTGGCCTACCAGGAGGCTCTGGTAGGCCGCTATCAGCCATTCTATGGGTGATTCAATGTTACCGCATGCTGTCACGGGTCGGTGTCACATTGAGGTATTTTTTGATAAGTTAAAGCTTAAGTGCATGGTTTTAAAAAATGCCCCCTCTTTTATTTTCTAAAAATCTAAATCTGAATCTACAGATCAAGCGGCCTGTGTTGTCTATAATCTAGGGAGCCCACAAGTTGTTGTCTCTATTCCACATTGTAGTAATGTGGTGCAGTCTAAATATTTCAGTTAGAGATAACACATAACACCTTCACCATTTCATCAATTACCAGCTGCGACAGCTTGGATGGTGTTGTTTGCACCTTCATTTCCGGAACACAGCGGCGTGGCCGGTATTGTTTTCACTGGCGGAAAGTGATTACTGTAAGTACATTTACTCAAGTATTGTACTTGAGTACAACTTTGACATCCTTTTACTTTACCTAAGTATTTCAATTACTCGATACTTCATACTTATACTCACAACATCTCAGAGGCGAATATTGTCCTTTGTGTCTAATATTGTCTGAGTTACCTTGCATATTTTTATTATTAATACAGAAACCCATGTTATATACCTCAGCTATTCGAAAATATCAGATCTTCTGATGCTTTAAGAACATTTTGCTGCCGATAATTTTACTTAGACTTTTACTTAAAGTTAAAACAGATTCGTATTTCTTCCACCCCTGTTTGTGTGTCTGTGAGGTGTTATGTGTCTGTGTGCAGATATTGTCACGGCGACAGCGACACAAAGTGTGTATGATGAAGTCACCAAACTATAAAGGTGTGTAATTGAGAAGACAATGAAGGCCCAGGAAGATGGGTGTGGTCAAGCAGGGGTGCCCCAGAAGTAAACTGATACTGGTAGACTGACATCAATTTGCTTTTGCCAGGTTGCGTATCCGCTCAATGTGTGTGTGTGTGTGTGCGTGTGTGTGTGTGTGTGTGTGTGTGTGTGTGTGTGTGTGTGTGTGTGTGTGTGTGTGTGTGTGTGTGTGTGTGTGTGTGTGTGTGTGTGTGTGTGTGTGCGTGCGTGCGTGCGTGCGTGCGTGCGTGCGTGCGTGTGTGTGGGCGCGAGTGAGTGTGTGTTAGGGCTTTCACGACTAGAGATTTTTACTGGTCGACTAATTTGACCCAGTGATAGTCGACTTAAAAAAAAAAAGCCATGTTTTAATGCCATTGCTATTATTATCATCCTCCTGCCTTTATTTTTATGCCGTTTTAAGGGAAGCGCTTCTGGCACAGCAGCACAGCAGCGTCTCCAAGGATCCTCAAAAGGGGGTTATTGCCCAATGATAGGCTATTATTGGGCATACTTTTGACCCCATTTTGATAAAAATAAAGGCAGGAGGATAGTAATAATAGTAATGGGCCATTACTATGGCATTAACACAATGGGAAAAAAAATGTTTTTCAAGGTCGACTAGTGTTTATACTATTCGACTAGTTGGTGAAAGCACTAGGATCACACACGTGTGTGCGCGCGCGCGTGTGTGCATGTGTGTGTGCGTGTGTGTGTTAACAACAGTACTTGAGAACATGTACGTAGTTACTTTAAACCACAAAAAATTACTCACCTGTCTCTGTGTGAGATCGACACAAGATGTCACAGTTTCTACAGTCAGTGTTGCTTTGGTTAAAAGTGTTAGATGAGCCAAGAAGGAGCACAGGGTGTGTGTGAAGGTGTGACACATTACACACACCTCGCTCTGGGTGAGATAGAACAGTACGGTTCGCAAAGTGGGGTCCGGGGACCCCCAGGGTATTCCATACATATATATATATATATATATATGTATATATATATATATATATATATATATATATGTATGTAGGCTATGTATATATGTAGTCAGGGCAGGAATTTCACGGCGGCCACGACGGCCATGGCCGTCGTTGCCCCTCTCATTGGCCGTGTGCCCCTCGAATAATGACATGCCTTCACGGCCACAGTGGCCGTGGTGCCCCAGCTGCGCCCAGCAACTGATTTCACAGTTTTCCTCTGCACGATTTTCCTGTCAATACGGTTTTGTTTTTAGACACCAGTCCCTTGGTTGAGCTGCGCAGCTACAACATGCACAGTGGTAGGTAGGTTTGATTTTGAGCCTCCTATCAACCGTCGGAATCCCGCAACACAGTGTAATAGACACAAAAGCATTACCGGGCCAAACAGGAGATAAATTTAACGCTGCCTGTTGAACTAATCAATGGTGAGAGAGGAGAGAGAGAGAGGATTCCGTAGTCCTACAGACCGATGTGCCCCGATGTTTTTTTCAACAGCAAAATATAGATGAATATATCTGATAAAATACAGCGAAATCCCCAAATTATGAGTCTTAATATAAAGCAAGCAACAGAATAACTGCAAACAAATTAAAAGTTTAGGCTATCAATATCATACAAAAAATTTTGACCTCACCGCTCTGATGGACAAGAAATAAATAATCATTTTGCAAACCACATCCATGTTCTGTTAGTTTGTCAACAATGATCTAAATGGGAAGTTTATTTCAGCAGCTAGAATGTGACAGTTTTAGTCCGTTTTTTGGTGCACAACACAGCCCTCGTTTAAGTGAATTGCTTTCACCTGCTGTTGCTGTGCGGAGTGTGCGCAACAGGGCATATCTCCGCCAAGCCAGGGTGACCTACCCAGGCCCATGAAATTCATATGCAGGTATAGGAGCCAATTAGAATTAAATCTGCAAAAACTGACTCATATACTGATACAGAACCATATATTGGCTATATATTATCGTTGGAAATCTTGTATGTTCCTTTTTTATTATTATTTAAAAACAATTTAAAACCGTGAAAATAGCCAATCTACAAGCTGTAATTATTAATAATTAAGAAATACTATATTTTAAAGTGTGAAAAATCAACTAAAGTCATTGTTAGTGCAAGTTCAATCACATTTCATTTGAATGAAAATAACCTGTGGGGAAAATACATAAAATCTCTAATCTGTGAATCTAATGTGATTAATGTGACCCCTACTTCAGTCAGTGAAGTCCAGGGCTGAATGTGACATATTGAGACCTATATAACTAAATATTGGTCATTTGCCAACACATTATTTTGTGAAATAAATGGGTTATATTTCACAGATAGTTATACTATTCTTATAATATATTAAAATACAATCATCCTTAACCTTTAAGTTAAATTCATTATTTCCCTGGACTTAAAAATCATTTTTGGACCTCCAAAAAATTACAACACCAAAGGCCAAGTGGCCTTGCCCCTAAAATGACGAAATTCCAGGCCTGTATGTATATAGATATATAATGTATGTATATGAAATAAAAACAAAATGAGTGATATTTACTCGCGACCCATAGAAATGGGTCCATGACTCACAAATGGGTTCCCGACCAACTGTTTGAGGAACCACTCATGGTACAAATTCATCGGTCATTGTAAACTATGACTGTTGGTGGACATTACAGCTTACAAGCTCAACACTATTGCCAAAGCCAATATATCACTGGGTAGGTAAGGTTGAGTCCCTGCTTCACATCGCACCTGAGGAGACTTTGGTTCAGTGGTGGAAAAAGTACCAAAATGTTTTACTTAAGTAAAAGTATCAATACTGCAATATAGAAAAACGCTGTTACAGGTAAAAGTCCGGAATTCAAAATGTACTTTTCAAGTTTTCAAATGTACAAAATGTATACAATCTTTTGAAAATAGCAGATCTACAAGCTCACAATGTGTCGCATAGCGACGCATTGTGAGCTTGTACAGTAGATCGCATTTGTAGATTGGCTATTTTCAAGTGGCCGAAATGTATATAGGGCTGAAGTGGTTAATGTATGTTTTGTAATAATAATTATAATCTACAAAGTAACTAGTAGCTAAAGTTTTCATATATTTGTAGTGGAGTAAAAGTACAACATTTGCCTCTGAGATGTAGTGGAGTAGAGAAGTAATAGTAGCGAAAATTGGAAATAATCCAGTAAAGTCAAAATGCCTCAAAATTACAGTAGAGCACTTGAGTAAATGTACTCAGCTACTTTCCACCACTGCTTTGGTCTCCTGCTGTGCAAATAGACATAACTGCACATTTCTAATCAGAATCGTGATGCTTAAAGTTGATCCAACACAGACCTGGGATGTTTTCCAAAGGCCTCAGTGTGTGCTGCATACTAATAGACAGGGCAACACCTACAGCCATTTGAGAATTGCGTATAGGCGTACCAAACTTTTTTTTCCAATTGATCCTGAGGTCGTTTATAACGCAGTGATACATTTCTGTAGCATGCCTATTTAATTGCACAATTTGCATGTTTGAATACATTTGCAGAAATTAGAGAAAGTAGAGGTCATCCAACTTGTGTTTTGGTGTGGCTGTCACGATTACAAATTTAAGTTGACGATTAATTGTCACTCCAATAATTGCGAGTAACGATTTGATTGTGTGTTTGGCCATTGAACATTGGAACATATGAAGCCATTTAGGCTTTCACATGGCAGATTTGACAAATAACTGAAATATACAAAGAAATTATTTGATAATTTTTATATGTAAAAAAAAATGTAGAAATAGCTGATCTACAAGCTTATAACGCGTCACAAAATATTTGAAAATGTGTGAAAATCTTTATGCAAAAATAATTGCGATTATCTCAAATAATAGCGATTAGACAATTATGTAATAATTGTGAGAGGCCTCTGTTTTGGCGGCTTTGTGCATACTAAGGGGGCAAAACCATCTGAGAATTACGTGTTCCAAACTTTTTTTCAGTTGATCCTGAGGTAATTTTTCACATAGTGATAATTTTTTTGTTTCATGCTAATTTAATTACACAATTTGCACATTTGAATACATTAGCAGAAATAACGAGTAGAGGTCATCCAACTTGTGTTTTGACGGTTTTGCGGTAAGTGAATGAATATTTTGTCTAATCCCCAAGTGTAGCCTACGGATATTTGCTATGCAGCCGTTTGAATATCTCAATAGTGTTTAATTAGGATAATTGATGCATATTTAATGGCTCAAAGCAAACACATGGGAATCCGAGAAAAAGTTGGGTACATGCGATGATCAAATTAGACAAGGTTTTGCCCTGCATAATCGTGTGTGTGTGTGTGTGTGTGTGTGTGTGTGTGTGTGTGTGTGTGTGTGTGTGTGTGTGTGTGTGTGTGTGTGTGTGTGTGTGTGTGTGTGTGTGTGTGACATTTAGCATGTGCACATCTTGTGCTGAACTGCATGTGTATGTGTCAGCTTGTTTACATGGGACACACAAAAACACACCAGTGGTGTAAGAACATTTACTGAAGTGTTGTACTTAAGTACAGTTTTGAGGTATATTTACTTTAGTGGAGTATTTTCAATACTTTTACTTCTACTCCAGTACACCTCAGAGGAAAATACTGTACTTTTACTCCACTACAATCATTTTAAAACTTTAGTTTCTTAGATTTATACTTAGATGTAGATTTTTTTTTGTCTTTCTTTTTTTGTAGATTTTGATTACAAAACATGCATTAACCACTTCAGCCCTATCTATATATATGTCACAGTACGTTTGGAGAACCAGTACGATTGAAGACAGAGCGCTCGTTTTTAGGCACGGGGCTTCGGGGCGATGCGGGGCTTTTCGAGACAGGGTTTATTAGCGAGGCTCGCGAGGAGGAGTCCTTCTCCTCCTCCGTGTGTGTGTGTGTGTGTGTGTGTGTGTGTGTGTGTGTGTGTGTGTGTGTGTGTGTGTGTGTGTGTGTCAGGGAGAAACTAAAACAAAAGCCAGCAGAACACAATAAAAGTATCTTAACAGTCCACCTGATTCGAATGCTATCTGCATTGAATGGGGAAATAGGCGAGTTTATTAGACCTTTGAATGGGCGAAATAGGCGACCTACTTACCTACCCACGATTTATCAGACCATTCATTGGGTGTTATCAAGACATACTAACCTACCAACTGACATGACTTAATAGTTCAGTTTAGGTTTCGCTTTTGGTTTTGGACCCTGACGGAGGCGCGCAGTCACAGGCGAACTGTCACCCCGTGAAGGACCACAGAGGGAGCTAAGGCGACCGAGTTGCCGTCCTGAACGGTGTGACGTTCGCCTGTGCCTACTCAGCGCCGTTTGAGTTATGTACCGATAGGCACAGAATCGTAAATATTGTTGTGCGGACTGCTCCGCCTCCAAGTAGGTCAGTAGCTCCTGAATGAATGGTCTGATAAATCGCGGGTAGGTAGTAGCCTATTTCGCCCATTGAAAGGTCTAATAAACTCGCCTATTTCCCCATTCAATGCATTGATAGCACTCGAAGCCGGTCACACACGCGCGCACGTGTGTGTGTGGTCGCGGCAATATATGCTTGTGCACAAGCCTGGCTTGTGGCTCCCTCTAGTGTTGCTTCTACAGAATTGCTGGGTGGGTGGTAAAAACGAGCGAGCCTTCTTCAATCGTACTGGTTCTCCAATCATACTGTAACATATACACTTCGGCCATTTGAAAATAGCTATACAAGCTTGAAGATCTGCTATTTTCAAAATATTTGTTTATGCATTTTATACATTTGAAAACTTGAAATGGGACATTATGCATAATGATCACTTTCTACTTTGATGTATGTTGATACCAATACTTTTGTACTTTTACTTACTTACTTACTCCGGACTTTTACTTGTAACAGAGTATTTTTATATTGCAGTATTGATGCTTTTACTGAAGTAAAAAAAAATTAGTATTTTTTCCACCACTGCACACACGGGTGCGCGCACAGCACACGCACGCGGGCATTAGGCATTCCTCCCGTGCTGTCATAGCATCAGGAGCGTGTCCTTCCGTGACAAATGAGAAGTCGGCAGCGACGCATCTAGAGAGCGCCGGGCCGAGGACACACACACAACCCGCTTATCTGTCTCATGCAGCCTCGCTCTGCGTCACGCAGGCACAGATCCAACCCAAACCCCAAACCCCACCCCCCTCCCCCACCCCCACCTGCTGCATTGTCATTCACACATTCAACCACCCCCCCCCACCACCATCACTCCACCCTCTCCCCACCTCCCCCCTCCCGGCAGGGATTGTTTCTACAGATTAGCCGCATTAGCGGCATTGCAGCCTTTTTTTTTACATTGATTTGAGGATGTTGAAACCGACGCAATACAACTCTGGCATGGGTCCCAGAGTCTGGGATGCTTGGTTGTATGCAGTGTTGATTTTGACAGCACATTTTGATTTAGTTTAAGTCATATAGTCCTTTGAATCCAATTCCATTTAGTTTTAGTCATATTTTAGTCACCTGAAATGTTTTAGTGTTAGTCTAGTTTTAGTTGACTAAATATCATAAGATTTTAGTCGACTAAATCTACAGTTGATTTAGGCGACTATAATGTATTTTGGTGGTGCCTTGATGGCGTCGTAATGGCTGATTTTACACTTGGTTGCATGCTGAAAATAGCTACAAGCGACGCGTTGTGAGCTTGTAGATCTGCTATTTTCAGAGCGCAACACCCGAGCGCAACGAAACATAAAATGACTTGTCTTTTAGTTCTACTGGATGTTAGTCGAGTTTTTATTTGTTGACAAAATTGTCACTATTTACTGTAGTTTTAGTCATCATAGCTTAGTTTTTATTCAGTGAAAAAAAAGGTAGTCGATGAATATTTTTCGTCATAGTTTTAGTCGACGAATTCAACACTGGTTGTATGGGTGCATATCAACACTGGTTGTATGGGTGCATATCAACACTGGTTGTATGGGTGCATATCAACACTGGTTGTATGGGTGCATATCAACACTGGTTGTATGGGTGCATATCAACACTGGTTGTATGGGTGCATATCAACACTGGTTGTATGGGTGCTTATCAACAGGGATTCCAGCCAGGCTAATAGAAACTGCAGCCTTTCTCTTCCTGGAAAGTTAGCGTGCTATATATGAAGCCATGCTCTTGCGTCAAAAACTAATCTTGAAATGACCCAACGTGCCTCCCGATGATGTCACTGGTAGGCAGGTGGTGGGTTTCTGAACTGTCCACAGCCCTCCTCTGAGACACAGACTGGCCCCTTTTCCACCAAGGTTGAACCGGTTCCGTTCTTTTTTCCCGCCTAATTTTGAGTGTTTCCACTGAAAATGAATTAGTTCAGAACCCTTAAAGTTGGTTCGGAACAGGAACCAAAGCATTTTGAAAGTTTAGATGCAGATGCGATATACAATGGCAAAAGCAAGGAGATTGTTTTCTTTTAAAGGGAACAAAATGGAAACTAACTGCCATATATATATATTACTTATTTCCAAAGAAATTGCAGATCTACAAGATCACAACAGGTTGCGATGCGATAATCTGCGATATTTTCTATTGTATAGGGCTTAAAGGGATAGTTCACCCCCAAAATGACTTTTTTTCTATCGATTAATAGTCAGTCACCCCATGGAGACTTGAATTCATGGATTTTTTTTTTTGTTTTCGTCGCATCCCATAGCCAATAATTTGATGACCAGAGGACCGGTAGGCAGTTGTCCCGGTAGGAGACACAGAGGAGATTCATTGTGTGTCCTACCGGAATTATTATCATCAAATTATTGTCTTGGGAATGGGACAAAAACAAAACAAACTCCATGAATTCAAGTCTCCAAGGGGTGACTAATCGATAGAAAAAAAGTAATTTTCCGGTGAACTATCCCTTTAAGATAGGGCTCTTTTCAGGGTCCCATTATGTTCTAGAGCTGGACAATGTGACCTTGGGAAGATGGGAAAGCACGTACAGTATGTGGAGTTGGGGAGAATACAGTAGTACCCTAGGAACATATTAGGGCCCTTTGTTATGTTGCCATTATGTGCCATTATAATTATAAATCTGGGGAATCAATTTAGGCATTTAGCAGAAGCTCTCAACCAGAGCGACTTATAGGTAAATACATACAGTACATCAAATGCAGAGAGACGGCAGTGGTGTAAAATAACTAAGTACATTTACTCTAATTAATTACAGTTTTGAGGTATTTTTTTACTTTACAGGAGTATTTCCAATTTTCAGTACTTTTACTTCTACTCCACTACATTTCAGAGACAAATATTGCACTTTTACTCCACTACAATCATTTGAAAACTTTAGTTACTAGTACTTTGTAGATTGCAGTAACCACTTCAGCCCTATATACATTCCGGCCATTTGAAAATAGCCAATCTACAAGCTCACAATGACGCATTGTGAGCTTGTAGATCGGCTGTTTTACAAAAGATTTCGATACATTTTGAAAACTTGAAATGGGACATTCTGCATAATGAGTACTTTTACTTCTGGTACTTTAAGTGTATTTTGATACCATTACTTTTGTACCTTTGCTCAAGTAAATTTTGAATTCCGAAATTTAGCTTAATGTGAGTACTTTTTCCACCACTGGATATGCGGGTAAACGAACAAACACAGCATCTGTCTAAATAACCTGCTATCAACAGTTTTATATTGTGGTCAACATAGGGCCCCGGGAACACAGGAGAGATCCCCCTTTAAACCTCGCTCACATTGTTCTGTATAACCTTTAATCAGTGGTGTGTTCTAGGTTTTTTTCCGAGGGTACACGACAATTATTCCCTGCACGACATGCGCGATACTCTTGATAAACAACAAATCACTATTCATCACAATTATAGGCACCGCATCGTCAAATATCCATTAAGAGCTAATGGCATTTTCATTTGTTCAAAGCAATCTGTTAAAAAAGAAAAAAAGATTCCTACAGCAATTCTGCTTTCTTCACACATGACAGCGGAGCGAGATGGGGGAAGAAGATAGCAGATGTCACAAAGGCCTATGTGCATGCAGCGTAGCGCTGCCTGAAGCCCAGAGGCAAGATGGGGATTCTACTTTGGCCCAAGAGGGTGGTTTCTATGTTTTCTAGTTTATATATGAATGTGTTCTGGGGGGGCCACAAGAAAGCTCCCCAGGGGACAGATTTTGACCCGCAGGCCGCCAGTTGAATATCACTGCTCTATAGACCCTTCTAGGAACGCTGGGGGCCTGTAATAATAATCACAACGGCAGTTATTTACCAGTGCCTGTGTCTCTCCTGGCTGGTTCAACTCTGTTGAACCCAATATATTCACACAGACCACCCTGGGGTCATCACCCCCATTCCCCACTGGGCCCTGTGCCGCACAGAAATTAGACCCCCAACACACACACGCATGCATGCACACACACACACACACACACACACACACACACACACACACACACACACACACACACACACACACACACACACACACACACACACACACACATACACATACACATATGCATACACACAGTAGCCTACATGTACTGGATTAGGAGGCAAGGCTTGACTGGATCAATATTGCAGCCGTGATAAACACATCATTCCAAGGAACAGCAGCAGCCAATGAGGCATCCACATGTATATATACAGTATCTATGGGTAATATAGATACCCACAAACAGTGGGTAGCGAACACGGCCTGGCGGAGATCTGCGCTCTGAGGAGCGCACTCGTCTAGTTAATACTGTATCAATGCATAACTGTATTGACATTTAGAGATAATAGTAACTGAAACAGTCATTTAAGAAATCTTCAAAACATTTAAAAAATTGTGTAAATAGGAGATCTGCAAGCTCATGAAGCTCATTTATCAGTTAAATGTAGTGTTCCAAATCTACCTTTGTCTACAAATGTTCGTTTGTGTGTTTACTTAAAGTAATACAAGGCATACATCATGATTTGTGTGCATGGGGATCTCATCTTAAACAAGCTCAGTGCTTAATGAGTCTTCCAGTTTAGTAGACCTTGTATTGTGAATTTGTACTTCCATGTACTGTTGTTCTTATGTCTTACTAAATAAAGTACATCAATCAATCAATCAGGTCCACAAATAACGATTTTTACCAACCTCTGCTGGTCACTACCATCACTGCATGTATTTTCCATATTCCTGCATTACCCAGAATTCCATTTGTTTTCACCGGAAGACGGAAGCGTTTCAAAAAGCGTTCTTTTAATTGTTTTATATTATCTGCGCATCGTTTCTCTTAGCCAGTGGAGCATTAGTTACCGTGAGCTGTGTTTTCTTTTGCTGTTGTTTTTCCATCTTCAAATCCTATAATGTCTTAAAAACAGCGTGAGATTCCTTTTTGTTATTAGCGCGGTAGTTCCTGGCCAAACAGGAAACCGGTGCATTTCTGTTTCCGTTTTCCGGCCGGATGACGTCATTTTCGCGGGAAACACGTCCCTGTCAACTTTCAATAGAAAATATGTTTATAAAAGGCTTTCAAGGGTGGAATTCATGGAGTGGGTGTTGTGAAACATTTGCCACTCACAAAAGATATACATTTTAACTTTAAAAGTTACCTAGTATTACTTTAAGGGCTGGACAGACGGAGAAACCCCTATTACTGAACAAACACTCATAATATCAGAATGAGGACCTATTTAAAACATACTGTATTTAAACAAAAAATATCACTCATACCCCCTTTGGGTACAGTAAAAGTAAAGTAAAAGTACTTTAATACTGTCCATCACTGCCCATGGGTCATCACCTCTATTCCCCACACAAGTAGCCCCGGGCAGCACAGAAATGAACACCCCTATACCTGCTCCAATGCTCTGTTATTTCTATTAGCCTGAACATAGTTATTTCTGTCTGGTGAAACCTATGTATCATTGCTGTCAGGCAGAAACCTCTTATCTCCATATTTTTACTTTTTAAATGTTTTTTGTTGTTGTAAATGAATGCCCTACTTCGTCATTCTATGGTGTCACATAAAAGCAGCTAAAAATAGCCAGTCTACAAGCTCAAAGTAACTAAGGACATTTACTTGAGTACTGTACTTAAGAACAATTTTGAGGTATTTTTTTACTTTACTGGAGTATTTCCAATTTGCTGTACTTTTACTTCTACTCCACCACATCTCAGAGGCAAATATTGTACTTTTACTCCACTACAATTATTTGAAAACTTGAGTTACTGGTTATTTTGCAAATATAAATCATTACATTATAAATCATATTAACCACTTCAGACCTATTTTATACATGGGCTATTTGAAAATAGCCGATCTACAAGCTCACAACACGTCGCATCGCGACGCGTTGTGAGCTTGTAGATCTGCTTTTTTCGAACATTTTAGTGCTTTTACTTTTGGTACTTTAATTATATTTTGATGATAATACTTTTATACTTTTACTCAAGTAACATTTTGAACACAGGCCTTTTACTTGTAACAGAGTAGTTTTATATTGTGGTATTGCTACTTTTACTTAAGTAAAAATATCTGAGTACTTCTTCCACCACTGGTAACTTGTAGATATTGTATGAATTGGACTCTGGAAAAGTTTAACAGTTCTGGACATATAAGGTTTTTCCACCCGACATCGACTGGTATCAGCCTCTGTATTCGCCGCCAAGGGAAATAGAAGTGGTCGACCCCAGAGGTCACCAAGCTGTACAGCCATGGAATAGTGTGCTCAAATGGCCCCGGCTGTCATTTGCTGGGGTCAGTCTGTTGCCATTACAACAACGAGGTGGTGTTAGGTGTAAGTACATAAACACAGTCAAACTGATTAATCTAACTCTGAGAGTGTTAACAAATGCCCGTACGGGTCCATTTGGTGGCATTTGATAACACTCTCTGAGCATGATTGACACTGAGGATTTTGCTGGGTATTTACGTGAGCAAAAAATACAGACACGAACGCGAATAAAAACAAAGATACAAAAACAGTTACTACAGCATCACAATATTTTTAACCACTTTATCAATTTATATGTTGGCTATTCAAAAATAGCTATCTGCTATTTTTGAAAATCTATGAAGAATCTCGAAAACTATTGTGTAACTAATGTTTTGAATAATCTTGATCTTTTTTTTTTCCCTGGCACAAAACCTTTTCAGATGGGGCTCCGTGGCCAAGTACATATCAATTTGGGGGTCCTTGATTTGAAAAAGTTTGGGAACCACTGACTTGTTTGGCTCTGGAGCTAGCTCCTTAGACCGCCTGACTCTTATAACTCAGGATTATATCTCCCGACTTTTTCTTTATAATCCATGTGCTTGATCACAGATACGGAACAACCGTTGGAAATGGACAAATGGGACGGCTTACACATTGGAATCAAAAGTGCTCATGGGCTTGAAAAGGTTGGTTACCACTGTCCTATAAAGGGATTGTATGGAACTACTGTAGGTTTTAGGCCGCAATGCGCCCTCTAATCTATAGTCCCATATTGTGCTGATCACGATTTTTTAAAACACTGCTGTAGTGCCTCAAAAAGTGTTTTTTGGTGTGAATATACAATTATGCCAGACCGAATGGGTTCCCAGATTGTAGATTCTGATTTTATTGTAACAATTAATTTTTCTCACCTGACCATAGCAAATATTATTACCAATATGTTTGCCCCACCAAAATGTATCTCACCTGATGTGGTGCGAAGGTATTTCTCACTCTACTAATAGTTAGGGAATTTTAGCAATATGTGTGGACCATCTGTGAAAAAATTTACTACCAATAGCTTTCTTCACCAATGTGTTCTTACAGGTGTCTAGAATCACCTCTCAATTAATATAAACCCAAATCCTCGTGGAAAATCCTGGAGAGCCAATCAAAGTTAAGGAGCCCAGAGGGCTTGGGTGAAAAATATGTAAGTCTAAAATGAACTTGTGAGGTGTCTAACTAGGGGTTTTCAGGGGTGCTGAATCCATTCCAACCATTATTTTTGAGTAAAAATGTCTCCCTGGCCATCTAATATTGGTATATTGGTTATTGTTAGTGTATAATCAGTGTATAATCAATGGTAGGGGATTGGGGTGTTGTTGAATTGATTCTATTCTGAAAAATAAAATAAGAAAATATTGCTAAACACTTGATAAGAGTGTACACGGGATACACTGTCTGCATGTGGGGAAGGAGCGGGAGTGTTGCATCCTGGCAAATATGTCTGGACGATTTTAAGGTACGGTAGTTTATCTACTTTTTGGCATTTATTTTCCTCTGCTGGCAAAACTTTTGATTACTGTGAATTTAGATGTCAATTTTCTCTAGCCTATTGCTTACATTGAACAACCATTAGTTAAACAATCATGACACTTGTCTTTTAGTAGACAACATGGAAGAGGATTCTGTAGCTTGTGGCTTAAGGTGCTTCATCTGTGGTGGTCCTGAGACTGAGCTCTCAAAAGTCACCCAAAAAGGCTATGCATAGATTTTGTCTTATTCTGAGAGTGTGGATGATGCAGCATTAATCAGAAGACTTCATGAGGACTGGAAAAACTGAGATGACCCCAAACTAAGATACCATTTGGAATGCAAAACCGAGCTATACAGTTGTGCAAGAAGTATATCCACTGGAAGTTTTTTTTCATTGTGATGAAAGTTGCCACTTGCAGATTTCAATCCTATTCTATGTTGTGAGTGACATCATGATTTAATAAAAGCTTTAAACATAATCTATTCTTTAGAGCAAGATGAGCAAGACCAACGGCCAGACAGGAAGAAAAGACGCAGGGCATTGTCTGGGTCAAGTAGTTCAAGTGCTAGCTGGCACACTTGATCTACCATAATACTTGCTGAAAGAAACCCTGGTAAGTCTTTTGTATGTAAGATTCAAATGAATTTTTATAATTGTTTTTCTTGCTCCTCATTGTAGGCTTCCACTCAAAGTCAAATAATTTAATCATGCACATACTGTATGTGGCTACCTTTTATCCAGACAGAGCTTGGCAGTTGTATCGTGCACCTGATAATGTCTACCAGGACCGACTGAAAAGGAGTTTGATGCAGAGAGGAAAGCGACGAGGTGATGACTGGGGACTTGAAGTCGCTGGTCGCCTGTCTGGTATTATAGATTTGGTGGCAGAAGAGGCAGTATATCATATTCGATGAAGAAGAGACTTTGAGAACCCTGTTACAAAGTCTGAGGTAACATTATATGGATACACAATAGCTGTACAATACAACTCACATTTCTTATCCTTTATTAGTCCCCCTCATTCCTGGACCCATATCAATCTTGCAGAATAAATGATTTTGAAAATTATATTTCTTCCCTCAGGATAAGAAATGTGAGTTGCATTGTACAGCTGTATTGTGTATCCATATAATGTTACTTCAGACTTTGTAACAGGGTTCTCAAAGTCTCTTCTGCATCGAATATGATATACTGCCTCTTCTGCCACCAGGCGACCAGCGACTTCAAGTCCCCAGTCATCACCTCGTCGCTTTCCTCTCTGCATCAAACTCCTTTTCAGTCGGTCCTGGTAGACATTATCAGGTGCACGATACAACTGCCAAGCTCTGTCTGGATAAAAGGTAGCCACATACAGTATGTGCATGATTAAATGATTTGACTTTGAGTGGAAGCCTACAATGAGGAGCAAGAAAAACAATTATAAAAATTCATTTGAATCTTACATACAAAAGACTTACCAGGGTTTCTTTTCAATGTGCCAACATTGATACCTTCATTGCAAAGGATGCAAGTATTATGGTAGATCAAGTGTGCCAGCTAGCACTTGAACTACTTGACCCAGACAATGCCCTGCGTCTTTTCTTCCTGTCTGGCCGTTGGTCTTGCTCATCTTGCTCTAAAGAATAGATTATGTTTAAAGTTTTTATTAAATCATGATGTCACTCACAACATAGAATAGGATTGAAATCTGCAAGTGGCAACTTTCATCACAATGAAAAAAAACTTCCAGTGGATATACTTCTTGCACAACTGTATAGCTCAGTTTTGCATTCCAAATGGTATCTTAGTTTGGGGTCATCTCAGTTTTTCCAGTCCTCATGAAGTCTTCTGATTAATGCTGCATCATCCACACTCTCAGAATAAGACAAAATCTATGCATAGCCTTTTTGGGTGACTTTTGAGAGCTCAGTCTCAGGACCACCACAGATGAAGCACCTTAAGCCACAAGCTACAGAATCCTCTTCCATGTTGTCTACTAAAAGACAAGTGTCATGATTGTTTAACTAATGGTTGTTCAATGTAAGCAATAGGCTAGAGAAAATTGACATCTAAATTCACAGTAATCAAAAGTTTTGCCAGCAGAGGAAAATAAATGCCAAAAAGTAGATAAACTACCGTACCTTAAAATCGTCCAGACATATTTGCCAGGATGCAACACTCCCGCTCCTTCCCCACATGCAGACAGTGTATCCCGTGTACACTCTTATCAAGTGTTTAGCAATATTTTCTTATTTTATTTTTCAGAATAGAATCAATTCAACAACACCCCAATCCCCTACCATTGATTATACACTGATTATACACTAACAATAACCAATATACCAATATTAGATGGCCAGGGAGACATTTTTACTCAAAAATAATGGTTGGAATTGATTCAGCACCCCTGAAAACCCCTAGTTAGACACCTCACAAGTTCATTTTAGACTTACATATTTTTCACCCAAGCCCTCTGGGCTCCTTAACTTTGATTGGCTCTCCAGGATTTTCCACGAGGATTTGGGTTTATATTAATTGAGAGGTGATTCTAGACACCTATAAGAACACATTGGTGAAGAAAGCTATTGGTAGTAAATTTTTTCACAGATGGTCCACACATATTGCTAAAATTCCCTAACTATAAAGAAACATTCCTCATCCAATTTGCCCATGAAGAGACCGACATAACTGGGACTAAAGAGAAGAGACCATTTGTTTTAAATAAAGTCAATGCAGAGGTGAAATAGCATGTTGGCAAGGAGTGGATTTAGGGTTAAAAACTAATTAATGTCCGTGGAGATTGGTTCAGTTAAAGCACCATTACTAGTCTTGAAGTGAAAACTGGCTTGAGTTACTTTACTTACCAAATCTCATTGCCAGAAATACCTGGCTTGTAGATCAGCATTTTAGTGGTTAACACGTAGAAGGTCGCCAGGCTCAGGTTCTCACCGAATAGAAATAAATTGGTTCTAAAGCTTATTTTTCTTTAGTTTTTTGTATCTAGAAAATGTCTCTCCTCCGTTTAAGAGAGTGTGAATGATTTATTGAAAACAGAGCAGTTCTTTATCATTGGCCAAGTTGTTCAGGGCATGTCTGTCCGGCTTAGTTGAATTGTTGCAATATGCACAAGGCTTGACCCATCCGATCCCACTATCTGTACTACATTATATTATAACTGTACTTAATCCCACTTAAGCTGTGTAATCATATAGATAATGTGTTTGGGTTCATATTTTTTTCACTTCATCACTTAATCTGTATGCCCGGCATACAGAGCAGTGTACCGCCACCACATCTGTCTGTTGATGTTCCTGCCTTGTCTTGCTTCCTTCTGTAACATATAACCCATCCACATAATGACAAAATGTTCTCTGTATGTGCTTAACCCATTAAGACATGGAACACATGTCACAACCCGGCCCGTGGGCCATGACAAATGGAGGAGGACACGATGGCAGTGCTTAAAGTAACAGTGCTTTATTAACAAAATAACTTAAATAATGTTTTACAAAAGGTATGAGGTGTGTAATTCAGTAATCAGTAGTGTCAGCAATGTATGGATGTGTGTTCAATGTAGTGTGGGGTGTTGTAAAGTGTGTGAACTCAGTCATAAGGCAAAGGAACAAAAGTATGCTGTTATCTGGAGAGGGATTCTGTTGAGGGAATCAGACCCTGGGTCAGTAATCACCCAGACTCCCCACCGGAACCCCTTCGAGATGTGCTATAGTCTCTCCGGTTACCGGAATTTTAACCTTACTCCTATTTATCGCTTTATCTAGAATGGATAAACTCTGTCTCTTGAGTTCAACCTAGAGGATCTATTCTCGGTAGATTACAAGTGGCTTCCGACAATGTCTAGACTGCATTGCTCAGAACTCAGGCACAAATCTAGAATTAGATTTAATAAAACACTCAGTGATTGGAGACCAATACTATTGCTTTGGCGTATTTTACCAACAGCTACGGGACACAGCTGCTGCTGTATCTGCGTGTGTGGCTTTAACTGTAACAGACCTAATTTCACTCTTGGCTCTGGTCCTATCACCAAGCAGTCAGTGCCAAGTTTTCTCTCGTGAGCAGCGCTCTTTATCCTGCTTTTATGAGGATATAAGTGAGAGCCACTCGTTGAGAAACTTAACACCAATCACCTTACTCAGTAATAAGAATCAGATAAATATCTCCACTGGGGAAATATCGTTAGAATGAAACCTAAAGCCGTGGGCAGGGCCTGTCCCAACCTGTATCCGTTTAGAGAGAAACTCTCAAACACAGGCTGGCTCCTATTATTAATGTAATAATTTGTGTTACCAAGCTTACCACAGAAATACAGGAAAAGGACAAAAACCCAGGATATCTTTCTCGGCTAATGAAGCAGGGGAGGCAGTCGTCGCACAAAGTGAAGTTCAATAAAAAGTATTTATTAGGAAGTGAGTTACAAATATAGAGTAGTAAAGTATTGAAAAGATAAGAGGCCACGAGGTGGCTGTTAGCTGTATATGACAACAGATGTCGTAGATGCAAAAGTCCAGGAAGAGTGTGCCCGTACCTGGGCGCTCGGGGGTTAAATACATCAAACCCTTGTGGCAGTATACTGTCAGTACATAGCATCCTCCGCCCCTCCCTCCTGCTCAACTCCCAACCCTTGAAGCACGTACACATGTTCCCATAGTGACGCATAACAGCTGCAGCCGGTGCGTGACCTTGAGCGTCTAGTATTTTATCAGTTTTACCTAGACAGTGCATGAGAAACATTTCTAGCAGAAAACACATTTATAGCTGAGTCATATAGTGCTAGCATTTCTCTGAAGGGCTAACAACTAGCTAAGCATTGTTTTACATGTGGCAATAATCCCTAATAGTAGGGACCTTGCTGGCCTCTTGGATCGGGTTGGTATTGGGCAGGGGGCGCCCCATAGAATCCTGTGTTAGGATGAGGGCTGGGGTAGGGTCCCTGGTGAGGTCCCCTCGGTGCATATGGATGGGGGTAGGTCGGCGGACCCCCCCCTGGTGTAGGAACAGCGTTGTATGGTTGATTCCAATTGTTCCATTGCTCGCCGCCTGCAGGCCACCCATTGGCTGGTGCCCTCGCAGCACGGTTCTGCTTCAGCTTCTCTCTCTTCTTCTTTCCGGCTGACACGGCTGGTGCTTGGGGCGGCGGCCTCACAGGAGCTCGGGGTCTAGGGGTCACATTGGTGGCTTGGCCCTCGCTCTCAACACCCCCTCTGACCTCTGGATCTCCAGCTCTCCTCTCACGGCGGCCTTTCCTCGTGACTCGGACCCCAGTGAAGTATTGCATCTTCTCTGGTTCTGCACATGGGCCCAGTACGGCAACTTCGTGGAACAGTTCGTCGTGACCCTGGGCTTCGTCGATGCAGGCCCACAGCATGTTTTGCCATCCAGTCATGCTCTGGTCAGGTCGGACGACTTGGTAGATGGTGACTCTGGCCGGGAGCGTAGAACCCCATCCGTCCCCAAGGAGATGATTGGTGATGCGTGACAGTAGTTCGGAAACTTCCTCAAAACGTGCCTTAGCATGCCATCCCATAGGGTGGTAGGGCTCTCTAGTAGGCCTCCTCCCAGATTGGATTCCCATGATATTGATCCAATTTTTTGGATCACGCAGTTTTAAGTCAGACATCCGTTCCCCAGCAAGGTCAAGCAGATTCAGCCGGGCCATGCGACTGGCCAAACCTCTGGTCTCGGTCACTGACTCCCAGGTGGAAGTCATCTGGCCTGAGCTTCTCCCGCCCATCTGGGTAGAGGAGGGTATGGGACCCCCAACGGGTCTGGGGGTCTCTTGAGGAGACACCCCTGGAGTTCGCCAGACCCCGGCAGTCTCAACCAGACCAGTCGTGACACGGGTCTCAGTCGGGGTTGCCAGGGTCTGGTCTTCAGACAGAAAAACAGTAATCTGGGCGTCTGTCATATGACCAGAAGGCCCTGCTGTATCTCCTGTCATTTCGACGTCGTTTGCCTGGAAGAGAGACATATTGGCACTTTTACCTCGGAGAGTCAACCTCGGAGTGTGTAAGAGCCCTACCCATCCTTGCTTATCAAGGGTGACTTCTCTCTTCAGGGAGTTGTGACGTAACTTACAGTAAGAATTCATCCTCCCCTTCGAGGGGAGGCTTGATTTTTCCTACTACAGATTGGCCCACTGCCTTCAAGGTCTCGCCCACTAATGGAAGGAGGCCAATTTTATGCAGAATTGAGACAAAGATAACAAATCCCACAGCCAACATTACTGGAACCCCCCACTTGAGGATCGTTGCTATGGTAACCCAGGCTGTCTGAATGAGAGATGTAACTTGAGTGTATATCTCAGAGGCTCCTTCTATGATAGAATTCCCCAAATCCTTGGCAGCGCTACCGGTAGCTGCTGCTAAGATTATCATGGTAGCTGTGAAATCACTATAATTCCACCGGTCCCTTGGAGATCTATCCTGTGAACAATTCCCCTCGCTGAGGTTCCAGCCATGAGTTATAGGCCAGACCCCCTCAAGAGAGAATTGCTTAGTGGTCCATCCTTCGCCAGGAGCCGTGACCGAACCCCCCTCCTGGAGGTAGGAGGAAGGGCCCTGCCAGGGAGATTGGTAATCGAAGGTGGCTCTGGCACACTGTCCAGTGATTGCAGCATACTTATTGTAACTATTGCAATCATATAATTGTTTTTCTCGCCTAGTCCGATCTCGGTCATTGCAAAATCGGGAATTAGCATAGCTCCATCTATTCAGAAGGTACGCTGAAGGCGGGAAAAAGTAGGGGTACCCCTTCACGTAGACCTCCTCATTGATATTCATTGAGTTTCCACATTTTAGGGTCCTTCCTTGCCAATTAACCGTTGCCAAGCGCTTACCCAAAGGGCCGGCAGGTGAAGTGCGGTGACAGTTAAGCACCACTAATGGGGCTCCTATATTACGAGGGTAGTTGGGATCTAGGTACTCTGTGCCTAGATCTCCATGTACAGCCCTCCACCTCTTTCCATCTAAAGGCGTCGCAGCTATAGGAGCGTCATACCAGTGCATGTTAGCCCAAGCCCCCGGCTGGGGGGGTGGATTACGCGCAACGTAGTACCAATCCAGAATTTTGTCCATACTTTGGCCAAAAGTCTGTGTTATGCCTAGTGGCTGTGTTCCCCAGGTCACCCAGGTCTGGTTATTGACGTGGGTTATTCTCCTAGTGGATACCAGATCCACCATCGCGGATGTGGCTTTGTCCACATGGGTTTGGGGAAACGAATCTACCTGGTAGCACCACATCCAGTTTTCCTTAGTGCAATATTGCTTCCCCGGATACCCATAGGTGGTGTCCGGGTAGTCACCCAACTCCGCACCTGTCGCCCCAAAAGAGGGCTCCAGGCCCCACCTTACTTTGTAACCATCTTTCGTCTTCCTGGTTAAAAGCAAGGGTGGGGGGATATCCAGTTCCCCTGGGGAATCATGGATTGGGTTTAATGACTTATGTAATTTAGGTGGGAGAACCTTTTTGCTTTCGCGGTTAGGGCCGTGATTTTCCAGTAGTTCCTCCAGAGTATTCCCCCTCACCGTAGTTGGGGGCACTATGTCTCTAGCCATCTTGCCTAGAGACACCCGCAACATCCCGGGGAGGGAGGGCTTCTCCTTGGAGATTACTCTTTCGGTAGATAACTGGAGACCCGTGACCATTGCTGCGAATTGTTGATGTAGGAACATGACTAGCTTGTCGTCCTCTGACTTGCGGCTTTTATGCCAACAGTGCTGTATTAGCAGTGTCTCGTCATGGGTTAGCCCCAGACCCGCATAATAGCCCCAATCGTTTAGTGCATTTCCGTCCCTATTCAACGTCATTCTATACCTCCTTAATCGATCTCTAAAATTGAATCGACAGGAGGCCGGTTCTCCTATTGTGCCATTTCCGCCAAGTTGGATCCCCATAGTCCGGGCCTCACGGCACATAGGGACCAAGGTTCCTTCCTCGCGGATCGCCTTTTTGAGAAACGTGGTTTTATCCAGGTCTCTCCATGGCCTATCTGTTTCATTCAGGCCTCCCTCCACGCAGTGCAAGAGAGCATCCATCACTCGGGTCCCAAAGGAGCCGGTGAGTTTGCTTACTTGCTCTGGGTCGAGAACGGGAGCTTCGAATGTGTACAGAGTGTGGCCTCCGGCCAAGGTTTCTCTAAGAATCCATGGCAAGCCAGGTGGGTAGGCTCGGTATCCTCCGGGTCCTGGCTTCTTTTTAGCAAGGACCCAAGGATACCACTTCTTGACCGGAGATAGAGAACCCTGAGGCTAGCTTTTCCCGGGCCAATTGTTTTGAACCATGTTTTACCAGAGGTGCAGCCATCAAAGGAATAGCTATTGGCGTATCCCTCTGAGGATTTTCTAGAATATCTAGCATATTTAGAACCTCCATAAGGTTTGCCATTTCCTTTAAGAAAGCATCTAGCTCTCTTTTCTCACTAATGGGCCATCTCGTCACAGTAGTTACAACATGCACCTCCACTGTTACAGGGTTCAATACTGACACAAATTTGCGACCGTTTTCCAATTTCACTGCCTTAGTCTGATTGACTTGGGTCAGAGAACAATTGGACACTTCCTCCCAAGGTTCCCACTTTGGGTCCCCCTCATAGCGGAAGCGTGTTGTCACAGTCACACAAGCATATGTGGTTCGGGGCCCTTCTACTGTTCTCAGCTTCTGGACCACCTCTCCACGTAGCCTGTTTACACTGATTGAGTCTATTTCGTAGTCTAACAATCCTTTTACTTCCTCCTCCCTTTGCTCCGTTAGCTCGGGCCATGTAAGGTGCGAGTTACAGTGCTCGGGATTCATGACGTGACAGTCGATGTCATTCTCCATAAGAGAACACTGGGGTGGTGGCCCTAGCTTTGTTAAGTCCAAAGGAGGGCCTCCATTCTCAGCGTTTTGGAATGACTTCCACAACTCCCAGTGTGTCTGGGGGTTATTCTGTCTCATGCATGGCAGTGGACTTACTATTGTAAGGACACCCAGTACCCCCCCTTCCCTGTTATTCAGGGTAGGGGGAAACTCATATTCCCATTGCACCCGTGTCTGGGGGTGCGACAGGGCCCTTATGAGTCCTAAAGTCACCACCAGAGCCATAGCCGTGAAAGTGACTTTTACTAATAGTTTGGCTGTCATTCGGGTGATACTGATTTTTCGGGGAATTTCTGGAGGAGTAATACCTGTCCTGGGGCCCAGGAAAGTTTCTCTAAAGATTGTATCATCTCCTCCGTCATTCCCCTCATCAGCGCGGTCAGTCATCCTGGCACTCCCCCTCCCCTTGTCACCGCTGGAGACCTGCGGGGAGAAGGGTCACAGTCAAGACTACCTTAAGAGGTTCCCGCATCCTTTCTATCACTCACAAAAGTCCTTATGGCCCTGCGCCGTAAGGACAGAAAAGAAGGACTGCGCCATAGTCCTCCTCTCTCAGTCCCCTCCACCCATCCATCAGGCTGCACCTGTCTTTCCCCTAAGGGGACCGCAAATGAAACCCGTGGCAGTTTAGGTGTAAGGGTCCTATCGGGCACGGGAATAACTCCGAACCCAAATGAGATCACATTACCTTCAGGGTCCACGTCCACTGACACGGTTGCCCTGACCCACTGGTATCCTTCCTTTTCAGGGTGTTTACCATGGGTTATACAGGAGCCTAATGACAGCCCGGCAGCCTCAGAACCGAAGGGGGCCGGGCCATCGTTTGCGAGGATTTCCCATACCAGACTCTCTCTGGTCAGGTTCTTCCTCATATAGATAGTGTGTTCAGTGTACCAGTCCCAGTGAGATAGACTATAACTATCGTCTTGGTACGGCACACGCTCACACGGTACGCTTAATGCAGTACGAGCCCCCAGCATGCATTTTATTAATGCCTGTATGCTCAGTACCACTGCTTTGCCCACCATCTTTTCAGCAGATTTGCCCTTGGGGTCGGCCCCCAGGACCATCCGCCGTGATGGAGTGTCGGCGATGCATATGGTCTCTCGGCCCTTTTTCCAATGGGTGCGAGAGGAACGGGAAGGCACAGGAATGGGATAACACCAGTTGATAGACTTCTCCAGGTCAGACAGGGTCAGGAGGTGTAAATCCTCCGTACTCCCTTTGAACTGGATCCCAGCCTTATTGGCCAGGGCCTTTCGAACCGGGGTCATCCCACTCTGCAGGTAACCTTTTCCCGTTGTAATACAAACGCCAGAGTTGACCTTTGCGCCCTTATGCAGGGGGCATGGGAACAACTCATCTCCCGTCCAAGCGCACTGGCACTTGTTGGCCCATGATTTACTCATGGGCGGATAACTCGCCAGTACTATTCTGCCACACCAGTTAACGTAACACGTGCCACAGAGTAGGATACGACAGCCCCTAGGGCCTTCTCTAGGGCCTAGGTCAATAGTCGCATCCTCCCTCATACTCAGCTGTGTCACCCACCCTGGCGGAACTGCAGCTGGCTTGCATTTACCCTGCCCCGCCCAACGCTGTGCTGCAACTATCACGTCGCACACTGCGCACAGGCAGGGGGAGTGTCTCCACAGCCACTCTATGGGCTTCTTGTCAAAACCTATTATTGGCAAGAACCCACCCTTCGCCTCCTTAGCCGTCCCCATGCCTCTCCCTAGCCAGATATCCTTACCGTTGGTGCCAGGAGACATAACAAAGAGTGCCCGCTTGTTGGCACACTCCAAAGCAAAAGGTAGGGACCTCTGGGTCTCAACCTTATTCTCTGCTTTAGAATGCTTCGACGCCATAGTACTAAATCACTGAGTTTTGCGAATCTGCTTAGTATGTACTACACCAAATTCCTGTAATACCAACCTGTGTGGACTCAACACTTCTACCACAGTGTCACGTCCCTCACTCTTCAGCTTAGGATTTCGTCCCTCGGGTCTGCGGCACACCCACACTTCTTCACCTACGGAAAAGAGAGGAGGAGAGGGGTCAGTGCCTGGCACGTACCTCTTCAACTCTCTTCCTAGGTTTACAGTGTCGTGTAACCTGAGGAGAGGGAGGGGTTCGTCCTATGTACTCTCCACCCCCTCACGCACGCGAAATCCTTGACCTCCCGCACTGTGCGTTTGGCCACACCATTGGTACTAGCTAGATAGGGTACTGACCAGAGAGCCTGGATTCCCCTATCTTCCAATACCTTGGTTACTGGTTCGGCTTTGAAGTAGGTTGCATTGTTCATCTGGAGGGATTCCATTTCTGGTCCCTCCTTCAGTACGCTGCATAATATGATAGCTACTTGCAAGCCAGTAGGTGCAAACATAGGAAGCACCTTTATTAAACCTGAATAATGATTTCATCATCCGGTTTTGCTAAGGCCAAGAGGTCTTTTGGGGCCGATAAAGGCGCCAAACCAGGCTTAGCCACTATTATCCCTTCAATCCCATGCTTTCCAGCAGTGGGCATTAAAGAGTGACATGCACATATACACATATCCACATATATATATACACACACATATACACATATACATACACACTATGTATATACATATATACACACATATATCATACGGGCATATAGCTGGTATATTAGCATGCAATGTGACTTCAGCTCCTGTGTCTACGAGGTGTTCTTCCCCGTCAATATTACAGAGGAGCTTTCAGTCTTTCTCAGTAGCATTAATTTCCAGTGCCGCTGATAGAGGCCTGTATTCTGAATCTATCGAGATAATGGTATTTACTCTCGCTTTTTAAATATATAGGCAAGCATATATAGGCTCACAGGAGCCTTCAGGGCAACGCGTTTGGCGCGGTGCGCTTCTTGCTCCTCCTTTGAGAGTTTGTCCCATACCTCTGGCTTGAGGTAGGGTACCAATGATTTTCGGCCTGTGGTCCGGGGTTCTCCCTGGGACTTCGGGCTCTGGGCTTTCGGGGTGGGGCTCCGAGGCTTCCCCCCCTTGTTCCCGTTTTTTGGCTGAGAGGTGTTTTTCTCTCTGGCCTTTCTTTCCCCCCGGGGTGGCGGTTCGTTTGGGGAACCTGTAGCCCGGGGTTCTGTCACCTTTGAGGTTTTCCTTTGATCCAAGCGCCGATGCATTGCTAGTGCATGGCGTCGACCCCGACCGATAACCTCATTAGTGAGTTGTACTTGCCCTTCACTAGGGAAGGCTTCATTGCAGCCCGGTGGGGGGCCTACAATGGTAACATTTGGGCATTTTACAATGCACAAATGGAAATGCCTAAATGTATCAGTAATATGTGACAGGGCAGGAAAGGCTTGGAGAGGATCGCTATGATCGTCCCCTTCTTCCTCGTCTGATGAGGAGGAAAAATCCTCATTACTCGCTCCCTCTGTGGGAGTGGGACTTGAGGTTGCCATATCCTTTTAGCTAGGTTGGATTTTGCTAATCTTTCGCATAAGTAATATTATCTCTAACTCTTATCTCGTGGCTTTCGAGCAGTTATGCTGGTCCTTCACAGAGATGTTTTTACCACCTGTGGCTGCTGGTTGCGCATACCAGCCTCTGTTTCACCCTGTTAGGAGAGATACGCTAGCGGATACAGCCTCCGGTACAAGTTAGCTCTATGCTCACAAATTAGAGTAATAATAGCTATACTTCCTGAGTTCTGATATACGGCTTGTAACTCCTAGATAATGATGGACTCGTGCCCACCCAGGGACGCCATGTTGAGGGAATCAGACCCTGGGTCAGTAATCACCCAGACTCCCCACCGGAACCCCTTCGAGATGTGCTATAGTCTCTCCGGTTACCGGAATTTTAACCTTACTCCTATTTATCGCTTTATCTAGAATGGATAAACTCTGTCTCTTGAGTTCAACCTAGAGGATCTATTCTCGGTAGATTACAAGTGGCTTCCGACAATGTCTAGACTGCATTGCTCAGAACTCAGGCACAAATCTAGAATTAGATTTAATAAAACACTCAGTGATTGGAGACCAATACTATTGCTTTGGCGTATTTTACCAACAGCTACGGGACACAGCTGCTGCTGTATCTGCGTGTGTGGCTTTAACTGTAACAGACCTAATTTCACTCTTGGCTCTGGTCCTATCACCAAGCAGTCAGTGCCAAGTTTTCTCTCGTGAGCAGCGCTCTTTATCCTGCTTTTATGAGGATATAAGTGAGAGCCACTCGTTGAGAAACTTAACACCAATCACCTTACTCAGTAATAAGAATCAGATAAATATCTCCACTGGGGAAATATCGTTAGAATGAAACCTAAAGCCGTGGGCAGGGCCTGTCCCAACCTGTATCCGTTTAGAGAGAAACTCTCAAACACAGGCTGGCTCCTATTATTAATGTAATAATTTGTGTTACCAAGCTTACCACAGAAATACAGGAAAAGGACAAAAACCCAGGATATCTTTCTCGGCTAATGAAGCAGGGGAGGCAGTCGTCGCACAAAGTGAAGTTCAATAAAAAGTATTTATTAGGAAGTGAGTTACAAATATAGAGTAGTTGATGTATATTCTGGTCGAAAGAGTGGCTGTATTAGTCCCCTGGTGAAAGGTTCAAGAAGGGAAGTCCAGTCGAAGGATTTCAGTTAGGTTTCATCTTTATTCCACCCAACAGGCAGACTGCCGGGTTTAAGGTCTGATTCAGCAGCGCACAGTCATCACATTCAAACAACGCATATATACTGTCCCAAATCTGGCTCACATGGGAGGGTCAAAGAGTTAAGTCCCGCCCTTACTCCCTTTGTCAGCCAATCTCAACACAATACATGATACTGGGGAGTCGTGGCCGAACCCCCACAGACATCCTGATTTGCATTAGCATTATCCTTACAGTGTACAAATTTGTCTTATGTCCAATTATCAAACTTTACTATTACACAAAGGCTGGTTTAGTCATTCTTGTTCAACATCTCTTAAGCTTTAGAATAAGACCACACACATTATACATTCACCTTGTATGAGTGATTTAGACAAAAAGAGATGATTAAATAGCTTGACCTTATTCCTTAGATTCAAGAAGAGAAGTTACGTACAGTTAGCTGGTTTCTCCTCCAACCACTTTTCACCAAGGTTCACTCTTGTGTATTTACTACAAAATAAGCATTCAGTGTGAAATCAGAATATTTACAAGACTTCAGTCTGAGTCTGCATGTCTTTCTAGAGACAGAGATCTTCTGGAGAGAGAGATAGAAAGCACAGCTGCATTCACCTTAGCCCTCTCCCTTGCATAAAGATAATAGTACTGTAATCAGCTCAAACCAAAACAAAAGAATGCTCTGTTGGACTCCAGCTAGCTTCAAACATTCTGTATACAATAGGACAATAGGTCTCTTTCCTGTAGGTAAACACACGTTTCTTTGGTTAATCAAATCAAGGGGTGTTGTCTCTGAACTTTCACGGACCCCCACTTATGTATTCCATTTCTCACCCCACCTGGGCTCAACTCTTGGGGCACTGTGGAAATGCAAATTGATGATCCCATCCCAACGGATGGGGGAGGACACCAGTGGTTTTCAACTTCAACCACTGCTAACTGCAGAATTCAGAATCACCTAGTCCTGTGACACAATATTAAATCAAATCTTATATGGAATGACGTACTTATGTTTGAAATGATACTTCAGTCCCCTCTTGGTAGACTTAATAACGTCTACCATAAAGGAATTTTCAAACATTGGAAATAATAAAATACTGTTAAAAACACTCTCGGTTAAATCTCCTCCAGCCATCTGTCGAACCGGAAAACAATCATCATTTGGTTACTGTTCAAAACACATCATATAACATACTTTGACAACAAGTGTCCTTTAGTGTCCACGCGCACAGAATGTTCTCGTTCTTTCTTTTTTCCCCTGAGCTAAAAAACGCTGGTAGGTCTTCGTCTTGAATGTCCAAGTTCTACTGGGGAATGTTCAGTCCTTAAATCAGAAGCTGTTCACAGCTCGGGGCATGAGATGAAGGAAAATGGAATGTGTAATGGATAAGGGGTGGGGGTTGGATGTCATGTTTCAATGACACCTACAGGGCATCTCTCTGCAAGCCTGCCCGGGTTTCTTTGTTGAATCTGGAAGGCCCAGACCTGGATTCTGGATTTTTGCAGCATATCGGTGATACCACACCATCCAGCCATCTGTTTGATGGATGGGCCCCATTCGTCCTGTAGTGATGTAGTTCGAAGACTTCTCACCGCTCCTCCTCTGCTCGACGCCGCTAGACCTGAGACACCCACTCGTCGGCTGTTATCCGGGACCAGTAGACCTCCTGACCCCTGTAGAGATGAGTAGACAGACAGCCCTCCATGGACCCGGAGCTCCCAGCAGCCTGGTGATCGACCCTCCTCTCTGAAGAATGATGGTTTGCTGCATCTGCTGGTTTCCTGCCTGATCCACGCCTCCAGGTCTAGAGTGGGACTTTTTGAGGGACCTGGCGTGGCATGGTCTGGGGCGTGCTGTTGTAGAGCTCTGCTGTCCACTCAGTCTGATGTCCCCTCTTGGTACTGCATCCATCAGCGTCTCCAACTTTCTCCAACGCCATCAGTTCCTGACATGAAAATACTTGGAAAAAACTTTCCCTATACTTTCCCTAGGAAATTAGACATCCTTCTACAAATATCACATTTTAGCTATGTTTTTAGTCAATTTATTCCTAAATAAATTACTCTGTCTCAATCTCTTTTTGTTATATTTTACAAAACCATGATTCTCATTTGTTACTCATGGACCAGACCGTTTTAGCATTTTCCTAATAGTACCATTTTCCCACAGTTTTAGCAACTTTTTAACTCTATTTTCCTACCTATACTTCAAAATGTGTTCTATAGTAATCTCTGTATAAACATCACCCCTCTTGGTTCTAAGTTTAGTAATATCAGAATTTTTACTCTCAATATTTTCAAAATGTTTACACTGCTTATGGCCTACTCAAATCTATTCTACTTAAGTACAGATTTTACAAAGATCAGTGCTGGCGAAGTATCGGCACAAGGGTGTATATCCGTTTAAACAAATGTAACATAGACCTCCCTATCTGACTATCAGGTATTAACTAATCTTACTATCTTTAACCTATCGTTGGCCTCTTGAGCACGAGGATAAATCCTCCCCAGTTGCTTATTGCAACCCTCAAGGTCTGGCCTTTTACTAAAAACTATACTAATTACTTAGGTCTGCCTCAGAAAATTTGTCATCTCACCCCTGTAACCAATCGTCAACCAGCACTCACCCTAAATCTGTATTCTGTCGTCCAATGCGCTCTTTCTCTCAGCTCCTGACTCCTAACAGACACAAGGAAACAAAACGCATGATAACTTTCAAGAAGGACACAGAACATCTCTTATTTGGTGCTTGGGTTATTGTAAATGTTATCTGTTCCTCAAACAAGAGAGAGGTACAGCCTATGTTTAGCCCCAGTGGTGAACCACTGAATTAGGTATTTTATTTCACTATCGAAACGATCCGTGAAGGTTAAAAGAATAGTGATTCAGACTGGGAACTGGTTACAAGCTGTAACTCAATTGAGGCAAAGTTTACAGTTTCATTTTAGCACAAAAGAGAAAAGACTGTGTTCTTAAGAAAAACATGAAAGAAAGGGTGTAATACCCTCACTTAACCATCAGAGGTAATCAATGGTTCTGTCATAAGATCTCCTAAAAATAAACCAAATTTCAACAAAATATGGATCACATAAATCTCCCTGTAGCACATGGCTCAAAGGCCTTTTAGAATAAGCCTCTGAACCTGTGCATCCAGAAAGCCTGTGAAACTTCTACATAACCTTCAATTATAACCAAATCATTCGTTTCTAAATCCACACTGTCTATGTACCCATTCACGGCTGAGTCAACTAAATAAAGTGTATCTTTTTAGTTGAAGCACACATGCTAGCTTATCACATGTCCCCCAATATTTAAAGTAACACCAACAGATCCTAATGTGGTCATGTTATGCTTTTCCAATCTGTGATCAAACCTTGGTATTCGAAAAGAACACAAACAACCCTGTTTCTGGCCAGATTACAGGATCTCCGAAGGCATGCATTCCCAGGTTGTAGTCTCTCCAAAAACAGCCATGATCTAACACAAAAAGGACAACACACTCATAACAACATATTAGACCAGTTAAATAGTTAACACCGTCGCGGATAAAGCACAAAATGGGTCAAATTCAAATTATAACAAAACCTTTTCCTTGATTTAAAAGTACTCAATGCCTTACTTTAGCACAAATTAAAATAAACAATCTAAAACTCCTACTTGTATCTTTTACATTAGTTCACTATTTTCGTCCTCTTTCAACCACATTTAACAATCCATGCAGATCATTGTCGTTGTTTTACGGCCTAAATATCACCTATTTATTCAACACAAGTCCTTAGATAATCATTTTCACATTATTTAGCTAATCAGCATTCACTCCCCCTCTCAACTGTGGTCAACAGACCAGAGTTGGAAAAAAATCCAAATCATCCTCAATAGACTATAAAAATCAAGCCACTTCAAGCACCCACAGGCACCCAGTATCCCAATTTAAAGTCAAAAAATTAACACCTCCCCAAGACACATCAACAATCAAAATGTGTCGAAATTATCTTCCAACCCGCCAATAAGCCATTCGTGGCAACACCACAAATATAGCCTATGTAAAAATGTATACCAGACCAAACGCCTGCATGAACCCTGCAAAACATAGTCCACTCCAGTAGCGTCCACCAGCGTCCACCACTCACAGCCTCCAGTCATTCAACACCTCACTGCATCTTCAACATTCATACAAGACTCTCATCGTGACTCACAAACATCCCCTCACTCACAACAAAGACTCATCAAAACACACTCACTGAACACATGCACACAAGACTCATATCCAGACTTACAAACACACCACATCACTCACAACAAAGACCCATTAAAACCCACACACTCACTTCACACACAACACAAGAAAGGGTCTAAAAAAATCACCTCCCGTACGACCACAAGATATCCAAGTGCTAGGGAAAAACAACAGTTCACACAATGCCTTGAAATTCCATGTACCTTTCTTTTCCCTAACTAGAACCCTAGAAAATATGTCCTCCTAAAATCTCAACCCTATTCTGGTAACAGCCATCAATGATCGCTCATCTGAGTCTGACGCTTATGACAAGAGTAACCCTCCTAATTGAAAATATTTTCTATTGTTCCCAAGATACATACAAGGCTAACTCATCTTACTCCATCATTAATAAAACTAACCCCAGGAATTTTATACAGGCTAAGGCGCTCTGGGTCCTTCGCGTGCCGATATCTGAAAGCACTTGTACACGTACTCCAGTTGATAATCGGATCCTGGGCTAGTCTTCAACCAACCGCAGTGGTATTCAAATGTATTTACATTCAATTCAACTTCCAAAACCGACCACAGCAAGCTTTTTTGGACCCCTTTGTCTTGCAGCCTACTGTCTATCGATCTTGGAAGGTGAATGTATACTATATTGTTCTAAATGTGTATCACAATGTTTACTTATTATTTGTTGTTCACTAAACCTGATTTGAAATAAGAGTTCCTAAATCAAACGTTTCGTAATATGAAGTCCTATTACATTGTTATAAATTGAAACACCCCCTCCATTTTCTCCAAACCCGATTTGAAACAAGCCTTTTTGACTTCTTTGTCTTTTAGCTCACAAGTCAAACGAGTGTGGAGGAACTAGAAGAAGCGCTCAAATTGTACAATTACATAAACATTTACCCTAGCGCCAACACTTTTTGTAAACTGTACTTTTTGTGCTCGGCTGCCCTGGAGTATAGTTAATTATCATAGGGATAGACGACTTACATTAAAAAATATGCAAACAATTTAACACTCCTGTGAAAGGTTTCCAAAGGCGAGTAAAGTGAGCTTTTTTTTTTTTCTGCTTTTTGCCCCTCAATTATTCGACTCTGGAACATTTCAAGAGGCGCAAAATTCTCTAACACTATCATTATTGGTTCCAAAACCAATTTGAAATAAGCTCCTTTTTGACTTCTTGTCTTTTAGCTCACAAGTCAAATGGTGCTGGAACCCGAAGGCCTATTATATTGTTTACAATAGGTATGAAGAGAACTTTAGCTCCCAGGCCTTTAACGGTCCTACAAGCTATTTAGTGTCACAAAACACTTACCTTAACCTGGATTCCCCAAAAACCACCCCCGCCAGGAAACCAGCCCATCACTTCCAAAACCAAAACAAACAAACAAGGTCCTTTCGCATATTCTTCCCTTCAAAAAGAAGGAAAAAATAGTAAAACGACTGCCGACAACCGCCATTCTGATGTATATTCTGGTCGAAAGAGTGGCTGTATTAGTCCCCTGGTGAAAGGTTCAAGAAGGGAAGTCCAGTCGAAGGATTTCAGTTAGGTTTCATCTTTATTCCACCCAACAGGCAGACTGCCGGGTTTAAGGTCTGATTCAGCAGCGCACAGTCATCACATTCAAACAACGCATATATACTGTCCCAAATCTGGCTCACATGGGAGGGTCAAAGAGTTAAGTCCCGCCCTTACTCCCTTTGTCAGCCAATCTCAACACAATACATGATACTGGGGAGTCGTGGCCGAACCCCCACAGACATCCTGATTTGCATTAGCATTATCCTTACAGTGTACAAATTTGTCTTATGTCCAATTATCAAACTTTACTATTACACAAAGGCTGGTTTAGTCATTCTTGTTCAACATCTCTTAAGCTTTAGAATAAGACCACACACATTATACATTCACCTTGTATGAGTGATTTAGACAAAAAGAGATGATTAAATAGCTTGACCTTATTCCTTAGATTCAAGAAGAGAAGTTACGTACAGTTAGCTGGTTTCTCCTCCAACCACTTTTCACCAAGGTTCACTCTTGTGTATTTACTACAAAATAAGCATTCAGTGTGAAATCAGAATATTTACAAGACTTCAATCTGAGTCTGCATGTCTTTCTAGAGACAGAGATCTTCTGGAGAGAGAGATAGAAAGCACAGCTGCATTCACCTTAGCCCTCTCCCTTGCATAAAGATAATAGTACTGTAATCAGCTCAAACCAAAACAAAAGAATGCTCTGTTGGACTCCAGCTAGCTTCAAACATTCTGTATACAATAGGACAATAGGTCTCTTTCCTGTAGGTAAACACACGTTTCTTTGGTTAATCAAATCAAGGGGTGTTGTCTCTGAACTTTCATGGACCCCCACTTATGTATTCCATTTCTCACCCCACCTGGGCTCAACTCTTGGGGCACTGTGGAAATGCAAATTGATGATCCCATCCCAACGGATGGGGGAGGACACCAGTGGTTTTCAACTTCAACCACTGCTAACTGCAGAATTCAGAATCACCTAGTCCTGTGACACAATATTAAATCAAATCTTATATGGAATGACGTACTTATGTTTGAAATGATACTTCATAGTAAAGTATTGAAAAGATAAGAGGCCACGAGGTGGCTGTTAGCTGTATATGACAACAGATGTCGTAGATGCAAAAGTCCAGGAAGAGTGTGCCCGTACCTGGGCGCTCGGGGGTTAAATACATCAAACCCTTGTGGCAGTATACTGTCAGTACATAGCATCCTCCGCCCCTCCCTCCTGCTCAACTCCCAACCCTTGAAGCACGTACACATGTTCCCATAGTGACGCATAACAGCTGCAGCCGGTGCGTGACCTTGAGCGTCTAGTATTTTATCAGTTTTACCTAGACAGTGCATGAGAAACATTTCTAGCAGAAAGCACATTTATAGCTGAGTCATATAGTGCTAGCATTTCTCTGAAGGGCTAACAACTAGCTAAGCATTGTTTTACATGTGGCAATAATCCCTAATAGTAGGGACCTTGCTGGCCTCTTGGATCGGGTTGGTATTGGGCAGGGGGCGCCCCATAGAATCCTGTGTTAGGATGAGGGCTGGGGTAGGGTCCCTGGTGAGGTCCCCTCGGTGCATATGGATGGGGGTAGGTCGGCGGACCCCCCCCTGGTGTAGGAACAGCGTTGTATGGTTGATTCCAATTGTTCCATTGCTCGCCGCCTGCAGGCCACCCATTGGCTGGTGCCCTCGCAGCACGGTTCTGCTTCAGCTTCTCTCTCTTCTTCTTTCCGGCTGACACGGCTGGTGCTTGGGGCGGCGGCCTCACAGGAGCTCGGGGTCTAGGGGTCACATTGGTGGCTTGGCCCTCGCTCTCAACAGATTCCTAGAATGGCTGCCACCCACTCTTATATAGGGCTCCAGGGAGCATTGATCAGGTGCTCCCAATGCACCTAATGAGGAACCCCAAGTTGGCTGACGCCTATAGGATATCTGTGAGAGATTAGAATTGGAACAGTACTTGGGCAGCGACTGATGACGTATCACGAGTTCGTGAGGACGGGAGTACAGACAAGTTCGGGTATTGAGAAACGGCCAGAGACACATAGGGGAGTACACCATACAACCACACAGGCCCTGCAAACCAGGCCAAGGGGCCGTGACACACATCTGTGTCATTTTTAGATTTGAGCTAAAAAGCATAATTTTTACACTTTTGGCTATTCAAAAATAGCAGATCTACTAGATCTGCTATTATAAACTTTAAATATATATATTCTTTTAAAGCGAACATTTTTAACTCAAATCTTTGCTTCTGGGGGTCCCTGGAAAAACGTATTTTGAGATGGGGGTCCGCGCCAAATACATATCCTTTTGGGGGTCTTTGACATGAAAAAGTTGGAGCTCCACTGATATAGAAACATTACGTTTATCAGAAAACATTTGTAGAATCGGCCTCAGGTCTTAACTCTTTGACTGCCAGAGTATTTTCATAAAGTACTCCCCCAGTGCCAGCAATTTTCGTGTTTTTTTATTTTTATATTTAGAATTTTTTTCATGAAAATAATTTAAAGACACATAATTTAAAGGCACAGCACAAATCCGCCACTAGAGAGCAGCACATGACAGCTTGATCAGGTCGTTGGGTCACTGTCACCCTTCTTGGGAGATTAGACAGGGAAAAACATGAAAACGGATGTGACGTAGTCCCAGATTGTTATGATCGGCCAAAATTACGATGTGATACACGACGGGTTAATACACTTCAGACCATGCCGTGTGACACTACCTTGGTGTCATCTTATTCTCTGAGCTTGCTTGCTTGCAGACGGGTAGCCTAATGCCTACTTTATAGTATAATGATAATGAGCTTTATTTATATAGAACTTTTCATACATCGGAATGCAGCTCAAAGTGCTCTATGAGCCTATGTCATACACTGTGTAAAAACAAAATGGCAGATCTACAAGTCATACGACTAAATATAAATGCATTGCTGTCTTAAAATGTTGACATTTTCCAAAACAAATCAAAGAGTTTACAGAAACTTTCAGAAAATGTAATAGTGAAAATAGCAGATCTACAAGCGTGTGAGCTTGTAGATCTGTTATCTTGGCTCCTGTTTTACTATGTATTTCTGGCGAGACATGCTATTTTCAACGGCGTATAACAAGCGTATAACATAATTGAGATAAATATTCTGTGATTACTTGATAAGGTAAGAAAATCGCTGGCAGTCAGGGCTTTAATTATTTATTTACTCTGGCAGTGGAAGAGTTAATTACTTTCCACCACTGATTACAATAATAGAGGAATAGCAAATTACAACAACTGTGTTTTGTGCCATGATTATTGCAGATTGTCCCATTTCACAAATAGCAGAGTATAAATAACTTCATTTGTGTCAGATACTGTGTAGGGGAGACATGACCTTTGACAAGATCTAAATGTCTCAACAGAATTTCAGGGAGACAAAATACAACCATCCCAAAGTTATATTGTATTAACATACTCCAACCATACAGATTGGACAAATAAAAAAAAAAAAAATTCATAGTGCCGCTTTAAGTGCAGTACTTGAGTAAATGTACTTGGTTTACTTTCCACCACTGATAATAGGTCTCGGGTGGCGGAGGTCACTTTTCACGGTTTGTAAGTGAGTGCAGTGCTAAGTCGCGCGAATGAGTCCTTCAGTCGATATCACGCCAAATAGCTTTGAGTGAGTAAATATTTAATGTGCCTTCTGAGGAAGAGCCAGTAGCCCGGCATTACCAAGGGGAATCGATGGGAAACACGACACTAAGAGGATTGAACATGGGCCCAAACTTGTCAGGCCACGACCCCCCCCCCCCCCCCCAAAAGAAAATATCGTATTTGAACTGGGGACCCCCCAATCGGACAATCACTTGGAATTGTAGGCATTATACTGTAGATCGGCTATTTTCACAATCTTTCTTTAGTAATATTTGTATTTCATTAAATTGTAACTTTAGAAATGTACAGATATACCCTTTATACACTTACTTATACTGTATGTTGGTTTGTTTACTGTTGAGTGAGAAAACAATGTTTCACATTAAGCTAATCAACTGGGGACCCCCCAAAATAATTTGGGGGGTCCACTGTTTGGACAGTTTGGGAGCCACTGCTGTAGATGGTGGTTTAGAATCTGCTGAGTCTCTTTATGTGTTTGTCCATTCTTGTCTTGACACATTTCTTTCTGTTTCTATATTTCTTCAAGAAATCTTTCCAAAACGTTTGACATTGATCAAGCCATGCTCCAGTGATTCCAAACCTGTTGCAAGTAGAGTTTCTCGGTCACTGGGTGCAAGCTGTTTCCACCACGTCTAGTTGGGATGAAGTGGGTTTTACTGATACGCTCTAGTCAATAATTCATAGTCTTGATGGAAATAATAATAATAATAATAATAATAATAGCTTGAATTTATATAGCGCCTTTCATAAACCCAAGGACGCTTTACATCAGAACAATGAACAACTAACAGACAAATGAACAAACAAACAACAAACAACTATATGCCATAAGCCTGAGAGAATAGGTGTCTTTTCAAGGCAGCTTTAAAAGAGTCCAGTGTTGGAGCATGGCGAATCCCTATTGGGATGGAGTTCCACAGGGTGGGGGCTGCCACACTGAAGGCTCTGTCCCCGAAAGTTCGCATGTTTGTGTTGGGGACAGCAAGGAAATGAAGCTTCTTTTGAATTCCTCGTAGATGAAATACTGAAATTCTGTCAACTTTCATTGGTTTCCCAACTCCCTCTGCCACGTGGGACCTCGAAACATACCGAGAGCCTACTTACTACCTCTTAAAACTGCTGCAAATACATTTTGACTGATTCCTTAATGTATTGCTCCATTAAAAACAAAATTATGGCAGCCGAAAAAGTGTGCTTTCAGTTGGACAAAATGTGGGAATTATTCAGCTTGAATCATAACGATGAATGACGAGAATTATTAAAAACTAAAATGTGCTGCTGTTCAAAAGACATTAGATGTTTTTATATAAATGTAATAAAACTGTAGCCTCGCGTGGCCAGCCTAAATCACTGCGTGGATATGAGTCTGGTGCTTCTATGAGGAAGTTTTTTTTCTCCAAGGGGCGGGATCAAAATAATGGCTCTGGACGCAATTGGTTAGACCTACAACCAACCAATTAAAGTCTCCTATATTTGAATGCTGGGCCCTGATTGGTCACCCCAGACTTCGGGAGCAGGAAATGGATTCACAATGGAGCGGTGCCAGCATAGATATAGAAACCTATACCTCATTGGCCTCTGCAGTTCATTGGAGCGACTGGTAGGCTATCTCAATACAAGGCTCTTCCGCAGGGCTGTTTGACTACTGGCCAATCACATCGCATTGACTACTGGCCATTCACAGCACGTCTAACTGACTAGTTGCTGCGCGGCTGCCTCTTAAGAAAAGACCCGCCCCACCTGCCTCTGATTGGCCTACCGAACACCCCCTTCTGTGACGCACACGGAAGTTTCCAGCTTGCCCTGCTGAAGCGGAAGGAAGTGGAAGCACGGCCGAGATACGCACACCTCAGAGCCGAAGGGAGGCGTCTACCTTTATATGTCTATGGGTGCCAGACCCAAATCGCAGAGGGCAATTTTTTTTGGTGCACTGGCAGATTTGTCTGGTCCCAGGCTAATAAAACTGCACTATGCATTTAGAGTATATCATCCCCAAACTATACCCTCTCTGCACATGGTTATTTATAAAAAGGGACGGGGAGCCATATTTAAAACAGGTTAACAGGTGTTTCTTGGGTGGTTGCCATGGCTATTCTACAGGCAGTAGAGAGAGAGATGGGGAGAGACTGAAACGCAAATGCACACACATTACAGAGAAAATTATGCAAATATGCAGATATAGAGGAGAGGGGGGGGGGGTGGTGCAAGTGATAATCCTGCAGCCTGCTATAAGCATGTTTTCCATAAATCATATAGACACCTTAAAAATGGAGGCGAAAAAAAAGAAAGAAGGAGCTTTAATATCATCTGCTGTGTTTTCATCCTTCATTGTTCCATGAGTCCCTTCAGGGACGCGGTCTTTGATGAATCCAGGAGCATCCACGGTGTTGCATCAGCCCATCAGCTGATCTTCATTCATTCTACTCCTCCTGAGCTGCGGTGTTGATTTAAGCCTTTATCAGTCTGGGTAAACGGCTATGGTGGAGACAACAACATCCCAGAACAATTTTGCATCCGTTCATGAATTATAGATGTGTGTGTCTTTTAACCACTTAAAGCCATGGCATGGTGGACATTTTCAAAGGTTTTCAAAGAAATTGCAGTTCTACACGCTCACAATGTGACTCTGGAGACTGATAGTGTCCTTCTAAGACGTGAGGGGGCCGTGTTCTTTCAAAAGCTTTTACATTTTTTTTATCTTATTTTGTTTTTTCATTAAAAAAACTAAAAATATGTAAAAAAGGTAATTGAAAAAGAAAGAAAAACAAATATGGCCCCCTCACACATAGGGCCCCTATCAGTCACCAGAACCACGGTATAGTGTGTTTTCAGTGAATATAACATGGTTAAAGGTTAAGGTTACCTGTGATGCTATTTTGTAGCTAAGGATCCCCCCCTCGTTGTATACTCAGCCATGACTCGTATGTAGATATTATATTCGCAACTAATGTATGACGGAGTATAGCTAAGGTTTAAGCAATCTGTCTGTTTACCTGTGTTGTGCTGGTTCAAATGAGACCAGGTGAGGTTTTTCAAAACGCCATAGTCTTTACTGGGCTTTCTGTTGTGCTACAGTATAGAATCCAGGGAACGCCGGCCAGGCTAATCATTCATGTGATTCATATATGTCTGTATAGTATGTGACATTCATATATGTCTGATTTATGGCTACTTTGATTGTTTTAGCAGCACAATATTCGCAATTTCCTTAGCTAGATGGATCCAGATTGGTTTATGGACCCCAAAACAAAATATCAATCTGCTGCCTTGGCAATATGCGCACAATATGCATTTCTATTCAATGTTTTGTGTGTTTTGCTCATGCTACCGTCCAAAGCAACTTAGAATTTGAACTCGGTGCGCGTAATCAGACTCTTCCGGGATTTGATCTCACGTCTCCCGCATAGTAGATGTCGGGTCCCTTATTTTAGAACATGGGTAGATATCCACATGTTGGTGATTGCATTTTGAGTAAGAGTGAGTTTAAAGATGATTGTTAAATGGCGGCGCAGATAAAATCAGCAGCAAGCAGCAATTTAACACTTATGAATGCATGCAATAGCTGGGGAAACATGTGACTTGACTGATGATGGGAATTACTGTACATGGAAGAAATACCATGCAGGGAGGCTAAAACAATTTGAGATGTTGTGTCATGTCATGTTGGTCATGTATTGATCTTACAGGGAGGAAGGATCAATGCAGTGATCAAACACTGTGAGCAACAGATACAGACAATGCCAATCAACATCGCTTAACTGATGCTTAACTGATGTGTTGCCCCACTGTTCCCAATTCGACTCTGCAAACGTTTGTAAAGAAGATGAATCATGACACTGATACATTGAGCACAAATAATCACGACACAAAACACGTACAGTTGTTGTAATTTGGTATTCCTCTATTATTGTAATCAGGGGTGGACAGTAATTGAGTACATATACCTGAGAACTCTACTTAAGTAAATGTTTTGAGTATCTGTACTTTACTTGAGTATTTGTATTTTTCGTTACTTATGACTTTCACTCCAATACATTTCTAGGAAGGGGAAAAGTATGAATTAAACACTTAAGACCTATTTCAAATATGGTGAAAATGGCAGATCTACAAGCTCACAAGCTAGTAGATCTGCTGTTTTCACTACTATATTTTCTGAAAGTTTCTGGAAACTCTTTGATTTGTTTTGGAAAATGTATTTATTTTTATACAGCAATGCATCGATATTGTAATGTTCAAGATTTTTCTAAATTAGCAGATCTACAAGCTCGTAGCAGAGCACAGAGTGCCGCGCTACGAGCTTGTATATCTGCTATCTTTGAATAGCCAAAGAAATCTAACATGACACAGATGCGTTCCCGGATTGAATGGGCACAGACTGGGAGGACCTGCAGGGGTGAACCGGTGACCTTACGATTACCAAGCGGCCTCTCTACATGTTCAGCTATCGCCGCAAATAGAGTTTCAGATGTCACTGAAGCACTCATTTGCGGAAAAGCTAACAGTAAATAAATACATCTACTGATGCACAAACTTGGACACATCATCAGTGTTGTTTCCTGGAGTCACTGGGTGTTTCGGGTCTCGCAACAGACACCCTCCTCCAGGCGACCCGACCGAGGCTGATCAGACCCCGGTCTGTGTCCAAGTGGCATACTGCAGCCCCCACTGTCTCTTGAGGGGAGTAAGAGACAGCAATTAGGGGGTTAGGGTTTAGGGTGGCAGGTGAGATGTTAACAGCAAGTTTTGGTGACACTAGGAGGCTCTAGGCACCGTGGGTTGACTCCGGGCTGTGCGTTGCGTCGTCAAAAACGTCTCATTCTGCCTTGATGGATTTTTAAACCCTCCTTGCAGGTTATACTGCAGTCTGTAGCTTTTGGGTTCTTCCTCTCAGAGGAAGTGGTTTGGGCTGCCAACCCGCTCCACCCCGAGTAGTGCGGCGAGATCTCCCTTAATATTCAACAGGTCCAACTCATATGTGATATCTAACTGATTATTAGAAAATATTCCTATTATGTAGGCTACCATCTCATGTAATATCTCAGTAAGTTTGGTAGAACATGCTGTATGTGCATCAGGATGCCCCATCCTGTCCTGTCTAACCACGTTACGTTGCGCGTGTCATTATAGGCAAAGGTCTTTCCAAGACATTTAAATAATAATTTAAAAAAAATGTTTTCACAAAATAATGTCACTTTTTGAGAGGGATGAGAGAGAGAGAGAGAGAGAGAGAGAGAGAGAGAGAGAGAGAGAGAGAGAGAGAGAGGATCCAATCCATGGGAATAGGCCAGGGGGAGTGTTGCACACTAGGATGACTCTTCTACAAGAACATATGTCAGAACATTGACAAACAAATACTGTCAAAATGCCATTTCATCTTGTCTTTGAAAAGTGAACATGCATTCATTAACAAAGTCATGATTTTTGTTCAGTAAATTATATTTGGACTGGTTAAATTGGGGTTTGAACAAGGGACCTATAGACTTGCAGGTAGACAGTGTACTGACTGAGCTAATGGATAGACAGATTTGGATTTCATGTGTGGTCAGTTATCATACAGCATGGATTGCTTATTATATCTACAAGCTCATAACGCATCACATTGTAGACCGGCTGTATGTGGTTACTGTAGGTGTTGTATTAATAATTAAATCTGCAAAGTAACAAGTAACTAAAGCTGTCATTTTATGCTGTAATTGTAGTAGAGTAGAAGTAACACAAATGAAAAGTAAAGTAAAAGTACCTCAAAATTGTACTGTGCATTGTAATCACTTGTATTGGTACTTGAGTAAATGTACATAGTTACTTTTCAGCACCATTGAGGAGCCGACTGACAGGCTAGGTATCACCAGGTACACTGATTGCTAGAGTGCAGAGGGACATGGGTTGATATTAATGGTCTTAACTCAAAATGTATATATCACACAGCTGAGGGTTTTTTTGATTAAATCAGAGAGTGATGTAAAAAAAAATCTCAGTAAAACAACGACCTAACCTCAAGAAACACTATTTGTAAAACTAAGAATTCCAAATGATGATCACCTCAACGCATTGTTGGGGACAGGAATCGAACCAGCAACCTATGGATTCACAGGCTGGCTCTCTTCTCATTGAGCTAGAGAAATGGCCTCCCTGATGGTGTCTGTTGATATCTATAGGTTTATCCGTCCGTTATGAACCAGGCCTCTGTTTCGCTAACTACTCTAGATCACTGGTTCACAAAACATTTACCAATACATTTTGTTTTTGTCTTCTCGGAATGGAAACTAGTGAAAATAAGATCTACAAGCTCACAACGCGTTGCTATCTGAAAAGTTGTGAGATTGTAGATCGGCTATTTTCACAAGAAAGTATGTCATACATAAAAAACAACTACTCTCAACTACTCTAAAGAATTGCACATGTTTTTACAATGCAATTTTGTTTTGTAAAAAAAAAAAAAAAATTATGTTTTGACCTGAGCTTTTACTGTTAGGGTTATTTTTTTCTATTCTAAAACCGAAAAAAAAAGCATCGAGTGTCATTATTTTGATTCATTGACAATTTTCGTTATTGTTCAATAAAAGCGACTGAACTGAGTTCATTGTCTGAGTTGCATTGCTGATAGTAGGCCTCAAAAAAATGTAATAATAATAATAATGTTGTTTACTGTAGCTATTTACTGAAAATATTTATCATTTTTTTATAATCCATCCATCGATTCTTCAAACACTTATCCGGAGCCGGGTTGCGGGGGCAACAGATCCCGAGGCGTTCCCAGGCCAGTGTGGAGGTGTAATCCCCCCATCTGGTCCTTGGTCTGCCCCGGGGTCTCCTTCCAGGACGTGCAATTAATTAATTCAGAATTAATTTATATATAATCTTCATAATTTTTTAAAAGTGATATGCTGTAGTTATAGCAGTGACTGAGACAACAGACTGAAAAACAATGATGTATAACTGAATGTGCATGAGCGTGCATGCGTATCTCCGTGTCTGCGTGCCCAGTCTGCCCACCTCAAGTCACTTTTTGACCAATGCGGCCCAGACCCCAAAATGAGTTCGACAAGCCTGAGCTAGAGATATGGCCTCCCTGATGGTGTCTGTTGATATCTATAGGTTTTTCCGTCCGTTATGAACCAAGCCTCTGTTTCGCTAACTACTCTAGATCACTGGTTCACAAAACATTTACCAATAAAGATTTGTTTTTGTCTCCTCGGAATGGAAACTAGCGAAAATAGTCGATCTACAAGCTCACAACGCGTTGCTATCTAAAAAGGTGTGAGATTGTAGATCGGCTATTTTCACAAGAAAGTATGTCATACATAAAAAACAACTACACTTAAAAAAGCATTTCATGTTATTGTTTAAAAATTGCTCATGTGTGAATTAACAGGGTCATGTTTTGTACAATGCAATTTAAATGTGAACTGTAATGAGAGGGGATTAAACCGGGGACCTTCGGAATAAGAGGCTAACATTTTACTGATTGAGCTATTCAATCCACAGCCTTTGTTAGTGAGAAAGGAGAATACAAAAACACAAAACAAAAGGGGGAATGAAGTACGTCGTACATTGAAAATAACTAACCTCAAATAAGCGTTTCATGTTATATTTAACAATTGCACATTAATTCATTGATACAGTCATGTTGTGTGCAATGCAAGTGAGATGAAGTCTGCATGAGGTGGGACTCAAATCGGCGACCCTGTGATTGCAAGCCATATGGTTTACCGATCAGCCATTGGACCAACAGACCTGAACTGGTGAAAAAGGAGTTCACACAGATGACACAGTTTCACGCAAATTGCTCAGAAATCCTGGGTTTAAATGTTTTTCAAACGGCTCAATATGGCGGAAAATCTAAGGGTGGAGCATACTGGTCAACGTGATACATGTGTTCCGCATGAGTCAAGGCACATGTGTAAGCAAGTTTCACGGCTGTCGGCCAAACGAGGCATGACTTTTGCCTGTATAAAGTTTGCGTTTTCAAAAAATGTATATAGTGCCCCCCTTTGACCAATTGGAGTAAGATTGGTTTCAGTGATATTTGGAATGACCCTCTACATTACTGCAAAGTTTCAAACAAATGTGAGTCTGCATGTATGTGTTAGGGGCAGATGAATAATTGTCATAAAACTGCAATATTCATTGGCTCATAAAAGCTTAACGTTTTCGCTTAGAAAAAATCCACTCCCATAAATCTGTTGGTATAGGTCCAAATTTCATGTGTAAAACGTTTCGTGCAGATTGCTAAAAAATCCCAGGAGTTTGATTTTAACTGCTTTTCATATAATTCAAAATGGTGGAAGATCTAAAGGTCAGAGATCAAAAGTCAGAGTGTGAAAGTTGTTAGGCATGAGGAGACGCATGTGTGTATAGAAGTTTCATGGCTGTAGGTCAAACAGGGCATGAGTTGTACCTGTTCAAAGTTGGCATTTTCAATTGAGTGCTACAGCGCCACCCTTTGGCCAATGGTTGTGAGTTTCGGGCCTTGGCTGTTTGGCATAGCCTTCTACCATATTACCGAGTTTCGTAAAAAGCGTATGCACGGTTAGGCCAGAACTGCAAAAACGGCGGAAGAACACGAAAGCTAAGGAATGCAATAAGGCTTCGAGCCTGATAGGCCTCGAAACCTTAAATATAGAAATACTCTGTTAATACGTCTATGTTGTTGTAATGCCTGTACATCAGGTTTGATAAAACTTTGATGATGGAGAGGGCCACTATATTTCCACACTCACTCCAGAGAGCCACATTGCACATACTGTCGGGCAGACACCTCATCTCCGTATTTTTCGTCATTTTATGTCACACAAAAGTAGCGAGAATAGCCGATCTGCAAGCTCAAAACGCGTCGCAGTGCGACGTGTAACCCATGTTACCATGCCTTAAAATAGGATTTAAAAGCTACAAGGAATTAGCAGTAAATAAAGATTTCAAAAGGAATATTTGTCATGAATATTAAAATAGAATCAGCAATATATTAAATATTGCATAAAATCCATGAAGGAAATGGAGCTTTGTGTCCAACAAAATAAGTCAAATAAGTACAAATGTCCTCAATATTGAGGTCTCACATAAAATTCACTTAAAGGAGGAGTTCACCCAAAAAATTACTTATTTTCTATCAATTACACACCCCATGAAGCCTTGATTTCATGGATTTATTTTTGTTTTTGTGGCATTCTTAAGACAATAATTTGATGACCGTGTGTATTTCCGGTAGGAGACACAAATAATCTACTTTGTGTCTCCTACCGGATACATTAGCCGGTAGGAGACGGGAATCAAATTATTAGCTTAGGAATGCGACAAAAACAAAAAAGAATCCATGGATTCAAGGCTTCATAGGGTGTGCAATTGATAGAAAATAAGTAATTTTTTGGGTGAACTCCTCCTTTAAGGTGAAGGTGTTTTATTTTGAAGTGTAAAGTTTTGGGTGGCACTGGAACAAAACAGACCTGAGATCAGTGACACTTTTCACTGACCAATCAGAGCCCTGCTTGCTGCAGGAGTGAGTGAAGGAACAGACCTGAGCCCAATCAGAGCCCTGCTTAGTGCAGGAGAGGGTGAAAACAGAATGTCATATTCTAGAGACACTCTCTTTGATCTAAAACCAGAGGAGAAGCACGTCGCATCTTCCTGGAGATTGATTACACATTGAATAACGTTTTCAAAGATACACGTTGATTAGAGGGAGAACCTCCCATTGTGCAGTTGATTGATCTAAAACACAACGTTAGTGAGCTTTGATCCTGGAAGAAACTCACTGATGATCCATGCTGTGTGAACCATGCCCTTGCACAAAAGAATATGAGAACTCAAACTTGATTGTTCTGGCTGGGTCTTTTAAGAGTGGATTTCAACTGTGGAAGTCTTTGATCTACAACCAACCGTGGTGAAGAGTTCAGCAGTTTGGTGAACAAACCCATCTGAGTCCATCCGAAAATAACTGTTGCTTTGATCTGGAGAACTGGTAGGATTGACTATTGCAAAGAACACTGAAGGAATAGTTTCATGGACATTTCATTCTTTCCACTGAACTGAGAAAACAAAAGGAAAGAAAAAGAAAAGAAGACACACTGTTTATTGTTTTAAAATCAATTTCATGTTGACTGATATATTTGAGCATTACGCTGTCATTTCAATTAAGGGTATTTTTGATACAAGAAGTGAACACGTTTTGTTTTTTTTATTTAACTCTCTTTAAACGTATCTGTTGGTCTCTGAGTCTTCTTATTGTTGTTGCTCACTCCTTAACTCTTTAATACTCATCCGTCCTTCAACCGAACCTATAATCTTTGATGCACTAGTCCAAACGAATGCTAATTTGATAGAAGTAGAAATACACATCTGTACCGGCCAGTGTCTGCTAATATACGTCAGGACTGAGCCCGGGTTACAGACGCGTTTTAACACTGGCGTGTCTAACCCGTCAATCTGGCCGATTTTGAGAATGTAAAGTGGATTATCTTCTCTCATGAAGCTCTGAGGAAGTTCCCCTTTCATGACTTTTCCTAAATATTCGATTCAAATAATCTCTGTTTTTTTTTTGTAATCTGAAATGTATTATAAATATGAAATTACATATATATATATATACCGTCCCAGACGTTATATTTTGGCTATTTTGACCGGTCTTACCCTTTCTCCCCCACTAAGAGCTGTTCACACCTCAGAGACCCCCTGCATTGGCCAGCCGATCGTCATTGTTCTATTTAATGGCTGATTTGCATTTCACTGTCCGTCCGACTTCTCTCCTCTAGGCCTACTAATAATGAAATAGAAATAACTACTGCTTTGTCCCCATAAATCTAACCACTAAATGTCGGATTTTTATTCTGAGCAATGGGTTGCTTCTCTCTCTCGCTCTCGCAATCTCGCTTGCGCTCTGTCTCGGTGTTGCCATGTCTGCTTATTATAAGCGACTTTAAGATAAAAACATTGCTCTCCGTCCATTGCATAAACTTTTGTAGATCTACGCGACTGGCACGTTGCGCAATAATTATTATTATACTAGGAGGAATCTTCCTCCTAGTATAACCATAATACCTGATGATTATGTTTTAAGGGGGGAAAACAATCACTGAAAATCACGGCACCCCGTCTTTAAAAAATTGCAGATCTACAAGCTCATAGCGCGGCACTCGTGCTGCGCTATGAGCTTGTAGACCTGCTATTTTTGAGTAGCCAAAAAATCACACCCAGTTTGAAGTGGGCGGTGTGGTCATCACAGTGATGGAAGCTCACTTAAAAAAAATATGGATTTTTTGAAGTGCATAATCCTATTTATAGGTTATTAATGTCATCATGTGTCTTGCTAGCCAATCACAGTGCTGAATAGAGTCAGCCAATAGAGTCAGCCAATCACAGTACAGCTAGGGGTGTACTAATGGGCCAATCACAGTGCAGGAAACTAATACTAATGAGGTGTCCCAACCACACTTATAGGGGCGGCTACACCGCCCAAAAATGACACACAGATGCGTTCCGGGTGTCTCAGAGAAATCTCAGAGGCAAATATTGTACTGGCAGAGATGTGCGCTCCACTGAGGATGTGAACCTTTCTAGTGGTTTTTAGTCATGGCTGACAGTTCCCACCTGATGTCATGAGGGAGATCTGACTGCTCCACACCGTACTGAATAACTACTAGCTTGCATAATGTCTTCAGTGTTGGACTTAAATCTAAGATAAACAGACCATCAGAGAGTTGTGGATCTCCAAAGAGTATGATACGATCTCCCACCATGCAACAGCACATATAACAAGTCTGAGAAGGGCCGTTTCCCTTGAGTTCAACCTTATTCCAGGTGAAGGTCACTGGGCTGAATTTCCACACATCATTTAATAAGAATTCCTGGCTGCAGCCACCATATATGTACAGCTCTCCATTGTAGGCAAAGGCTGAATGACCCCGGCGTCCTTCTGGGAGAGGCTGTGCAGGAGGTGTGTTCAGCCAGTTGTTGGTCTCTGTGTCAAACACTCCCCCGTCCCCACATTCCCCAAATACAAACATCTTTGTCCCGATGATGGTGGCAGAGTGACGATATGAAGCAGGTGGTGGAGTTCCTCTGGTGTTAATTACAGCCCAGACCATTGTGGCGGTGTCCAACTTGTACATGTCATTAGTGTATCCAGTCCGGTTGACAGATCCTCCATAGATATACATGACCTTCTCCAAGACACAGGCTGTGTGGTTGCACCTCGCCTCTGGAACGGTTCCAGAAATCTCGGGCTTGAACCATCTGTGGGAGTCGACATCAAATCCATAGAGCAGGTTGCAGTAAGGAAACCCTCCCCAGATGTAGACGCAATCTGCTATAAGTACAGCTGTGTGGCCCCACACAGCTCCTCCTCCATTTGTCCATGGGGGCAACGTCCTCCAGCGCAGAGACACTGTGCTAAAGATATGGACTTCCTTTTGAACACTGTTCTTGTAATAGTTTCCTTCAAATGAGTACACCTTGTGTCCGACTACCACAGCAGCTGAGGAGATATTATGATGTCCTTTCAGATGTATCGTCCAGTGAAACATTTCACACACCAGCACCACTGTGAATCAGTGCAACTAATTTACAGAAAGGTTGTTAGAAGGCAGGGCGATTTATTGCCAGAAGTTGCTGAATGTTTTTTTGTTATAAACTACAATACCGACATTTAAAAGGACAATTACATCTGATGTCATAATGATGTTGTGATATCATTGCGTGATGACATAATTATAAGGAATATCTAATGACGTTACTCAACCTGAATGTCTATTTCAGCTAAATCTATGATCTGAATTTTGTCAGTACTATGACATCAGTAATCCATATTTGGGCATGTTGTGATAAAGACACACTATCTGTGTGAATTAATGACTCGTCTGACAGGAGGGAGAATTATAATGATTATAATACGTGATCTAGCACACCGCATATACGCTCGTTCTATGACATTCATTTTAAATTTTTGTATGTTTTTTGGGGGGTTTTATGACCTCAATTAGACCCAAAAAACCTGAACTTGAAACATTCAGTGGATTTTCTGTGGTCTGAGGTTCTCTGAATAATTAGGCTGAAAAGTAATCTGTGATTGGCCCCTGGACTCTGATGTCACAGTCCATTAGTCACCACATTATTGGCTTAGGAATGCGACAAAAAAGTATCCATGAATTGAAGTCTCCATGGGGTGACCAATCGATAGAAAGAAAGTCATTTTGGGGGTGAACTATCCCTTTAAGTACTGTTGATCCGAGCCGGAAACACAAATTGATTGACTGATCATCATCAGAATAAACATCCTCTGAAAATGCCCGCGGTGTTAGGCAGCCAGATCAGATGGGTGGGCCGCAAACGCTTTACACATTTTACACATTTTACAGTGGACCCTGATCCAAAACAAGTTTGGGAATCACTGCACTATATATTAGTATTTACTCGTACAGCTAATACGCAGTGGTGGAAAAAGTACTCAAATTCTTTACGTAAGTAAAAGTACCAATGCTGCAATATGAAAATACTCTGTTACAAGTAAAAGTCCAGAATAGAAAATGTACTTGAGTAAAAGTACAAAAGTATTGACATCAAAATGTACTTAAAGTATCAAAAGTAAAAGTACTAAATATTTGAAAATAGCCGATCTACAAGCTCACAACGCGTCGCGATGCGACGCGTTGTGAGCTTGTAGATCTGCTATTATCAAATAGCCTAGGTATAAAATAGGGCTAAAGTGGTTAATGTATTTTTCATTATATCATAATTTACATCTGAAAAGTAACTAGTAACTAAAGTTTTCAAGTAAATGTAGTGGAGTAAAAGTACAATATTTGCCTCTGAGATGTAGTGGAGTAGAAGTAAAAGCAATGGAAATTGGAAATACTCTAGTAAAGTACAAATACCTCAAAATTGTACTTAAGTACAGTGCTTAAGTAAATGTACTTAGTTACTTTCCACCACTGCTAATACGTTTATGTTGTTCTAATGCCTGTACGTCAGGTTTGATGCAACTTTGATTATGGAGAGGGCCACTATATTTCCACACTCACTCCAGAGGGCCACATTGCACATACTGTCGGGCAGACACCTCTTATCTCCGTATTTTTCGTCATTCTATGTCACACAAAAGTAGCAAGAATAGCCGATCTGCAAGCTCAAAACGAGTCGCAGTGTGGCGCGTTTTAACACTCGCGTGTCTAACCCGGGTTTTTGAGAATGTAAAGTGGATTATCTTCTCTCATGAAGCTCTGAGGAAGTTCCCCTTTCATGACTTTTCCTAAATATTCGATTCAAATAATCTGTTTTTTTTTATTTATCTGAAACATATTATAAATATGAAATTGCATATATATACCGTCCCAGACGTTATATTTCGGCTATATTGACCGGTCTTACCCTTTCTCCCCCACTAAGAGCTGTTCACACCTCAGAGACCCCCTGCATTGGCCAGCCGATCGTCATTGTTCTATTTAATGGCTGATTTGCTTCACTGTCCGTCCGACTTCTCTCCTCTAGGCCTACTAATAATGAAATAGAAATAACTACTGCTTTGTCCCCATAAATCTAACCACTAAATGTTGTATTTTTGTTCTGAGCAATGGGTTGCTTCTCTCTCTCGCTCTAGCAATCTCGCTTGCGCTGTCTCGGTGTTGCCATGTCTGCTTATTATAAGCGACTTTAAGATAAAAACATTGCTCTCCGTCCATTGCATAAACTTTTGTGGACAACTCGCCACAGACCTCACCACAGACCTCGCTAAATCCCTTATGATCGCGTGTTCAACTGTTTGTAGACACACAGGGTAGTTGTGTGAGTGGCCCAGAGAAGAAATTTTCAATCGGCGACATTCCATTTTTCAGCAGTTTCTAAACAACGTTTCTAAACAGCGTTCCACAGCGGAGAAACACAAAGCCGAAATAATGCCGTTTTAGAGGGGGACTTAAACAGGAAGCGGGCGGAAACGAAAATCTTCGATTGACGTCATTTCCATATCCGGGTGTGCTACAATGAAATGTGTCACTGCGAGAGATGAAGGACGGTGAGATCTTTTAAAATAAATTTCATTTGCAAAATTGTGTCACTAAAGGGCTGTTTTTCTATTGGCACGTTTGACCCTCAAGGTTTCAGCCTCCAGGTAGAAACTCAAAATAGTCAGAGAAGACATAAACACCATAAAAACACCACCAGGGGGCTTAATGAAGTTCTATCAACCTCATAGACACATGAAAAACAGAAAAAGTGCAAAATCATGGCACCACCTCTTTAATGAACTGGAGGCGTGTCCACATAAAAATTTAATTTTAACACTTTCTGTACACTTTTTTGAAAAAATCTTCCTCCTAGTATAACCATAATAATACCTGATGATTATGTTTTAGGGGGGGGGGGAATCACTGAAAATCACGGCACCCCGTCTTTAAAAAGAAAATTGCAGATCTACAAGCTCATAGCGCGGCACTCGTGAGCTTGTAGATCTGCTATTTTTGAATAGCCAAAGAAATTTAAAAATCACACCCAGTGTGAAGTGGGCGGTGTGGTCACAGTGGTCATCACAGTGATGGAAGTTCAATTAAAGAAAAGTAATATTATGGACCAACCATTGTACACCCCTAACAAAAAAAAAACCATAAATGTGTTTTTTTTTAAGTGCATAGTCCTATTTATAGGGCTATGCACATGTGTCATGTTTCACTAGCCAATCACAGTCCTGAATAGACTGTGATTGGCCAATCACGGTGCAGGGTTAGGGGGGTACAATGGTGGCCAATCACAGCGCAGGGTTGGGGGGGTACAATGGGTGGGGGGGGTACAATGGTGGCCATTCACAGTGCAGCGAATGTCGATGTCCAAACCTCACATATAGGGGCGGTTTCACTGCCCAAAAAAATGACACACAGATGTGTTCCCGGTGTCTCAGAGAAATCTCAGAGGTAAATATTGTACTGGCAGAAATGTGCGCTCCACTGAGCATGTGAACCTTTCTAGTGGTTTTTAGTCTGCCAGTTCCCACCTGATGTCGTGAGGGAGTTCTGACTGCTCCACACCGTACTGAATAACTACTAGCTTGCATAATGTCTTCAGTGTTGGACTTAAATCTAAGATAAACAGACCATCATAGAGTTGTTGATCTCCAAAGAGTATGATACGATCTCCCACCATGCAAAGCACTATATAACACGTCTGAGAAGGGCCGTTTCCCTTGAGTTCAACCTTATTCCAGGTGAAGGTCACTGGGCTGAATTTCCACACATCATTTAAGTATTCCCGGTTGTAGCCACCATATATGTACAGCTCTCCATTGTAGGCAAAGGCTGAATGATCCCGGCGTCCTTCTGGGAGAGGCTGTGCAGGAGGTGTGTTCAGCCAGTTGTTGGTCTCTGTGTCAAACACTCTGATGTTGTAGACGACTCCCCCGTCTCCACAGCCCCCAAATACAAACATCTTTGTCCCGATGATGGTGGCAGAGTGACGATATGAAGCAGGTGGTGGAGTTCCTCTGGTGTTAATTAAAGCCCAGACCATTGTGGTGGTGTCCAACTTGTACATGTCATTAGTGTATTCAGTCCGGTTGACAGATCCTCCATAGATATACATGACCTTCTCCAGGACACAGGCTGCGTGGTAGCACCTCGCCTCTGGAACGGTTCCAGAAATCTCGGGCTTGAACCATCTGTGGGAGTCGACATCAAATCCATAGAGCAGGTTGCAGTAAGGATACCCTCCCCAGATGTAGACGCAATCTGCTATAAGTACAGCTGTGTGGTCCCAGCGCCTGGAGGGAACATCAGGGGGACCTTCTCCTATTCCATTTGTCCATGGGGGCAACGTCCTCCAGCGTAGAGACACTGTGTTAAAGATGTGGACTTCCATCTGACCACTGTTGTTCTTCTTCTGATAGTTTCCTTCAAAAAATGAGTACACCTTGTGTCCGACTACCACAGCAGCTGGGCTGTAATTATCATGTCCTTTCAGATGTATCGTCCAGTGAAACATTTCACACACCAGTGTGTAGGTTTATTCATGAGGTTGATAGAACTTCATTAAGCCCCCTGGTGGTGTTTTTATGGTGTTTTATGTCTTCTCTGACTATTTTGAGTTTCTACCTGGAGGCTGAAACCTTGAGGGTCAAACGTGCCAATAGAAAAACAGCCCTTTAGTGACACAATTTTGCAAATGAAATTTATTTTAAAAGATCTCACCGTCCTTCATCTCTCGCAGTGACACATTTCATTGTAGCACACCCGGATATGGAAATGACGTCAATCGAAGATTTTCGTTTCCGCGCACTTCCTGTTTAAGTCCCCCTCTAAAACGGAATTATCTCGGCTTTGTGTTTCTCCGCCGTGGAACGCTGTTTAGAAACGTTGTTTAGAAACTGCTGCAAAATGGAAAGTCGCCGATTGAAAATGTCTTCTCTGGGCCACTCACACAACTACCCTGTGTGTCTACAAACAGTTGAACACGCGATCATAAGGGATTTAGCGAGGTCTGTGGCAAGGTGAAAAAAGTAAGTGAGCCGTGACGTTCACATGGCAATACATGGTGTTTTTACACTGGGCTGAAGGAGAGACACTCCGCCCCGATCGGAATGTTTGTTATCTGAGCGGCGTGCACGGATCGCCTGTGTGTTTAGAAACGATTGGACTTGCGATCATAATGAAGAAAAAAAATGTGAATTTTCTAAAGTTATAAAAAACACTAAACCGCTGGCAGTGGGCAAACACAGCCAGAAATAAGTCTGGCAGGGAATGAGTTAATGAATTGGAGGCGTGTCCACATAAAAACATAATTTTAACACTTTCTGTACACTTTTTTGAAAAAAATCTTCCTCCTAGTATAACCATAATACCTGATGATCATGTTTTAGGGGGGGGAAAAATCACTGAAAATCACGGCACCCCGTGATTTGCAGTGATTTGCAGTGATTTGCAGATCTACAAGCTCATAGCGCGGCACTCGGTGCCGCGCTATGAGCTTGTAGCTCTGCTATTTTTTGCCAGACCCAGGGGGTCGGGCCTACATGAGGCTTTGTCAGTCCCCCTTTCGTCCATACATGGGCATAAAAGAGGTCTGTCTTCTGTTCGGTCCCCCTCTCCAAACGTTTTCGTCCATACATGGGCATAAAAGAGGTCTGTCTTCTGTCCTCTTTTTGATTGGCCAAGCTTAGCGTGACGTAGTGCTCTGATCTTTCAACCACTAGGGGTCTGGCAGTACCAGGTCTCCTGGTTCCCTTTTTCTATTTTTGAATAGCCAAAGAAATGTAAAAAAATCACACCCAGTGTGAAGTGAGTGGTGTTATTTAAGGTCATCACAGTGATGGAAGCTCACTTAAAAAAAGCATTTTTTTTTTATTGCGTGGTGCTATTATAGGTTATGAATTTCATCATGCGTCTCGCTAGCCAATCACAATACTGAGCAAAGGGTCTGAATACTTATCAGCCAATCACATTACAGCGAAAGACAAATTTTCACGACGAATGGGTCTTGGGTCCCAACCCAACTTAAAGGAGCGGCTACACCGCTCAAAAATGACACATAGATGTGTTCCCGGTGTCTCAGAGAAATCTCAGAGAAAAATATTGTACTGGCAGAGATGTGCGTTCCACTGAGCATGTGAACCTTTCTAGTGGTTTTTAGTCATGGCTGCCAGTTCCCACCTGATGTCATGAGGGAGTTCTGACTGCTCCACACCGTACTGAATAACTACTAGCTTGCATAATGTCTTCAGTGTTGGACTTAAATCTAAGATATACAGACCATTAGAGAGATGGTAGTCTACTTGTGTTTTCCGATCTCCAAAGTGTATGATACGATCTCCCACCATGCAACAGTGCTTACAATACATCTGAGAAGGGCCGTTTCCCTTGAGTTCAACCTTATTCCAGGTGAAGGTCACTGGGCTGAATTTCCACACATCATTTAAGAATTCCTGGCTGCTGCCACCATATATGTACAGCTCTCCATTGTAGGCAAAGGCTGAATGACCCCGGCGTCCTTCTGGGAGAGGCTGTGCAGGAGGTGTGTTCAGCCAGTTGTTGGTCTCTGTGTCAAACACTCTGATGTTGTAGACGACTCCCCCGTCCCCACAGCCCCCAAATACAAACATCTTTGTCCCAATGATGGTGGCAGAGTGACTATGTGAACCAGGTAGTGGAGTTCCTCTGGTGTTAATTAAAGCCCAGACCATTGTGGTGGTGTCCAACTTGTACATGTCATTAGTGCATCCAGTCTGCTGGTTGAATCCTCCATAGATATACATGACCTTCTCCAGGACACAGGCTGCGTGGTAGCACCTCGCCTCTGGAACGGTTCCAGAAATCTCGGGCTTGAACCATATGTGGGAGTCGACATCAAATCCATAGAGCAGGTTGCAGTAAGGATACCCTCCCCAGATGTAGACGCACTCTGCTATAAGTACAGCTGTGTGGCCCCGGCGCCTGGAGGGAACATCAGGGGGACCTTCTCCTCTTCCATTTATCCATGGGGGCAACTTCCTCCAGCGCAGAGACACTGTGTTAAAGATATGGACTTCCATTTGAACACTGTTCTTGTAGTAGTTTCCTTCAAATGAGTACACCTTGTGTCCGACTACCACAGCAGCTGAGGAGTCATTATCATATCCTTTCAGATGCATCGTCCAGTGAAACATTTCACACACCAGCACCACTGTGAATCGGTGCAACTAATTTACAGAAAGGTTGTTAGAAGGCAGGGCAATGTATTTCCAGAAGTTGCTGAATGTTTTTTTGTTATAAACTACAATAACAACATTTAAAAGGACAATTACATCTGATGTCATAATGATGTTGTGATATCATTGCGTGATGACATCATTATATGGAATATCTAATGACGTTACTCTTTCAGCTAAATCTATGGTCTGAATTTTGTCAGTACTATGACATCAGTAATCCATATTTGGGCATGTTGTGATAAAGACACACTATCTGTGTGAATTAATGACTCCTCTGACAGGAGGGAGAATTACAATGATTATAATACGCGATCTAACACACCGCATATACGCTCGTTCTATTCAATTTACATTTTTGTATGTTTTTTGGGGGGTTTTATGACCTCAATTAGACCCCAAAAACCTGAACTTGAAACATTCAGTGGATTTTCTGTGGTCTGAGGTTCTCTGAATAATTAGGCTGAAAAGTAATCTGTGATTGGCCCCTGGACTCTGATGTCACAGTCCATTAGTCATCACATTATTGGCTTAGGAATGCGACAAAAAAGTATCCACGAATTGAAGTCTCCATGGGGTGACCAAATCGATAGAAAGAAAGTCATTTTGGGGGTGAACTATCCCTTTAAGTACCGTTGATCCGAGCCGGAAACACAAATTGATTGACTGATCATCATCAGAATAAACATCCTCTGAAAATGCCCGCGGTGTTAGGCAGCCAGATCAGATGGGTGGGCCGCAAACGCTTTACACATTTTACAGTGGGCCCTGATCCAAAACAAGTTTGGGAATCACTGCACTACATATTAGTATTTACTTATTTATCATACAGCTAATACGCAGTGGTGGAAAAAGTACTCAAATTCTTTACGTAAGTAAAAGTACCAATACTGCAATATGAAAATACTCTCTTACAAGTAAAAGTCCAGAATAAAAAATGTACTTGAGTAAAAGTACAAAAGTATTGGCATCAAAATGTACTTAAAGGGCAAGACCACTTTGGTAGAGGTTTGGGTTGTGTAGTTACCTTGCCATTATGTAACTCCAAAGGTGGGCAAGAAATCAAAAATAATTGCTCCATTGATTAGAAATTGATAATTCAAAATATGCTTCCATTGACTTACATTGTACGGTAAAACAGCTCTCAAAGTCACTCTTTTAGCACATAAACAAACGCAAACACAGTTGATTCAGACAATATAGAACATCACCAAACCCAGTACTGTTTTTTTTTATATAAAAATGTCAACTTCCTGTTGATTTTGCCATTTTTTATAAGTAGAAAACCTGGACTGGATCCGCGGATCCGGATCCAGATCTTCAAATAGTAAAATCAACAGGAAGTTGACATTTTTATTCAAAAAACAAACAGTACTGGGTTTGGTGATGTTCTATATTGTCTGAATCAGCTATGTTTGGGTTCATTTATGGGCTAAAAGAGTGACTCTGAGAGCTGTTTTACCTTACAATGTAAGTCAATGAGGAGCATATTTTGAATTATCAACTTCTAATCAATGGAGCAATCATTTTTGATTTCTTGCCCACCTTTGGAGTTACATCATGGCAACCCAAACCTCTACCAAAGTGGTCTTACCCTTTAAAGTATCAAAAGTAAAAGTACTAAATATTTGAAAATAGCCGATCTACAAGCTCACAACGTGTCGCGATGTGACGCGTTGTGAGCTTGTAGATCTGCTATTTTCAAATAGCCTATGTATAAAATAGGGCTAAAGTGGTTAATGTATGTTTCATTATATCATAATTTACATCTGAAAAGTAACTAGTAACTAAAGTTTTCAAGTAAATGTAGTGGAGTAAAAGTACAATATTTGCCTCTGAGATGTAGTGGAGTAGAAGTAAAAGTAATGGAAATTGGAAATACTCAAGTAAAGTACAAATACCTCAAAATTGTACTTAAGTACAGTACTTAAGTAAATGTACTTAATTACTTTCCACCACTGGTTACAAGTTAAGGTCCGGAATTCAAAATGTTCTTGAGTGAAAGTACAAAAGTATTGGTATCAAAATGTACTCAAAGTACCAAAAGCAGAAAGTACTCATTATGCCCCATGTCCCATTTCACAAGTTTTCAAATGTATAAAATCTGCATTTCTGCTATTTTCAAATGGCAGAAATGTGTATATATGGCTGAAGTGAGTAATGTATGTTTTGTAATAATATTCAAAATCTACAAAGTAACTAGTAACTAAAGTTTTCAAATAGAGTACAAGTAAAAAGTATTGAAAATTGGAAATACTCCAGATAAGTAAAAATGCCTCAAAATTGTACTTAAGTATTTACTTGAGTAAATGTACTTAGTTACTTTACACCACTGCTATTTGCTGTTTTGAGCAAATAGCAGTGGTGTAAAGTAATTTCAGATTGAGCTTGTAGATTGGTTATTTTTTGCTCTTTGTCATACAAGGAGGTATAGAGGGCTTACGTGGTTAACACCCAGCCAACGTCTCGAGGAGGACTGCCTCTCTATAGCCAGCCCTGCACCCTCCATCAGTAACAGGATTAGGCCTGAGAAAGGAGATAGCGGACCGCCTGGCCTTTTCAAAAGGCATTAACTAATCATCGCGGTACCTGCTGCAATAAGAGCTTCAAGGAGCCACTGTACAAGACGCTGAACACGTTCCCTGCATCACACTGCATGTCATTTCCCATCACAAGTGGACACACACTGAGAAACTCTTATCTGCCTTAGCGGGAATGCACACGAAAGAAAGACAAATAGCTTGAATTTGCACTATTGAAGAATGCTTTTAGTTTTAAGATAAAATAAAATAAATATCTATGTGTGCCTAGTAATCCACGAGATTAGAGGGTATTGTTGAAGTAAAAGGGCATGGGTTGTTAGGGTATACAAAAAAAGGTAGGATGGGGATTAATCATCCATCAATCAAAATACTTTGTATATCCACGTTTCAAATGTGTGTAAATTAATGCCCTACGTACAGTGACGATATATACTGACCACATTATGGTCAGTTCTCTGTATTCAGCAGAGCTGCTCCACTACTACCGTGTGTGTGTGTGTGTGTGTGTGTGTGTGTGTGTGTGTGTGTGTGTGTGTGTGTGTGTGTGTGTGTGTGTGTGTGTGTGTGTGATGTAATCCACCCGTGATATCGTGCAATAAACTTCTACATTACAAATACTCAAGAGGCTCTGGCTCCATCTGTCTCAGCATCCTGATTGAACCTGCATTTCTCCATCTATCCATCCATCACTTTGTCCATTCGTCCGTCCGTCCGTCCGTCCGTAGGGGGCGGCAGTGGCTCAGGGGTAGAGTGGCCGGTAGAGCGGCCGGATGGGAACCACAAGGTTTCCAGTTCGATCCCGGGCTCCCCCAGAGTTAGTGTCAAAGTGTCCTTGAGCAAGACACTGAACCCCTATTTGCTCCCGATGAGCAGGTTGGTGCCTTGCAGCATGGTATCCTCCGCCATTGGGGTGTGTGTGTGTGTGTGTGTGTGTGTGTGTGTGTGTGTGTGTGTGTGTGTGTGTGTAACTGTGAATGGGTGAATGTAATGCACAATCTATGTAAAGCGCTATATAAAATGCACTATATCTGCTATTTTGAAAAGGTTTGAACATTATTTTGGAAAATAGATAGCAAATCGTGTCAAATCCGTTCATCCAATCCACTCGTCTTGAGTTAGCAGGAAACTTTGTGCAGTCCCATGCATCTCCACCGTGATAATGAGGATAATGACCTGCACTTCAAGCACTTGTCTTTGATCCGAGGATCTGAGGGAGGGAGGGAGGGAGAAGATGAAGGAGCTTGACACCAGACATACCTGAACCTGAATCAACAACAGCACATGCTCCAGTGAATACCAAGTGATGCTCCTCGCGGCAGGCATCAGACATTCACACAACATGACCCTCACAGCCTGTCGAAAAGCAGAAACATGCTACGGTTGACGGATCAACCAGGTGTTAATATTATGCGTAAACTTGGTCTAACACACCCCGACCGATTCTAGATTTGGTTGGGGTCTGATGCCGATCCCGATTTCGGATGGTCTCCGATTTGTATTTACAATAAATGCGAAGTACGTTTTCAGTGTCTGTTCTTTTGTATAGGCCTATTCACTGGAGGTACTCATGTTAAAGGGAAAGTTCACCCCCAAAATGACTGATATTTTTGTTTTTGTCACATTCCTAAGCCAATAATTTGATGACCGGCAGCGGTTCCGGTAGGAGACACAAAGAGTCTCCTTTGTATCTCCTACGGGAACCGCTGCCTACCGGTCCACTGGTCATCAAATCATTGGCTTAGGAATGCAACAAAAACAAAAAAATATCAATTTTTCAAGTCTCCATGGGGTGAGTAATCGATAGAAAAAAAGTATTTTTTGGGTGAACTATCCTTTTAACCACTTGTTGAAGACAATGAGGATATACAGTATGCGTTTTTTGTTTAAATGAAGTTAACCCATTAAAACCCAGAAAGCATCATTTTAGATTTGAGCTATTATGGCGACATAGGTTTTTCAGAAAACTCTAGGATATAAAACGGTGGTTTAGAACAGTTGTTCTCAAAAATAGCTTTCTTAACATTTTTGAAATCCTGAAAGTGTTTGAAAACATTACATTTTGAATTTTGAATTTCTTAACACAAATCTTCTCTTCTGGGGGTCCCTGGCATAAGACATTTTGAGATGGGGGTCTGTGGGCCAAATATATATCAATTTGGGGGTCCCAAAGTTCGAAAACTAGGCTTTTGTAAACTTTAATTCTTGTCTGTAATCGATATATATTCAAGTTTTAAATTCTGTGTCCTTTCAGTTATGTTACGGCCTTTATACCCCTAGAACAGGGATGGGCAACTGGCGCATGCGGCCCGCAGCGTCACTCAATGCGGCCCCAGGCCAAAATATATATATTTTTTTATAAGTTTTTTTTTTTTTTAAATCAAAGAAAAACAAAGTAATCTAAACATATCCAAAATGGTGAACTATTGCCTTCAACTGTTCCAAACATGCAACTTTCCATGAACCATTTTAATTACAACAGTCCACCAGTAGAGCGTGCTCTCGTTTATTTTAATGGAAGCCTTATTAACTATAATTCTAGTGTTCATTTTTGTATATTTTTAAGCCAAGGTTACAGCAATACTCTGAAAGGCATACTCAGGAATGTGAAGTTTTGTTTAGCAGTACAGCTGTAGTAAGTTGATAGAAGCATTACTAAATGCTAAATAAAAACAAAGTTATAACAAATAATAGTGAATATCCCTTATTTATCACATATGTGACTATCATGGGCTTTTTGAGTAATGGGGTACTACTGGCGAGAGTGCCGATAAACAGGGGCGGGCTGGGACCATAATTCAGCCCTGGCATTTTGGTCCGAACCGGCGCACCGCCCCCGGACCGTTTTGCCAACGTGGGGGGGGGGGGGGGGGGGGTCCCTGCCGATAAACAATGCGGCCCTCCAGAGTGATTGAGGAAATTTTGTGGCCCTCACCATCTACAAAGTTGCCCACCCCTGATCTACAAGCTCACAACATGTCACATCTGGCTGTGTGAGCTTGTACCTCAACTATTAAAGTAGTTATTGAACAGATGAGAAGTATTAAGAGCTTGTGACCAACTATGGTGGAACAGGTTCTTTTTCCATTTGAAAAGTTAAGGTTTTGGACACAAGGTTTACATCAACAATATACTGTACATTTGTCAGGAGTTGTTTGATATATGCAATTGGAAGCTTTCTGGCCCTAAAACTTTTAATTTACGTTAATTCAGGTAGTTCAAAGCTACCGATATAGTTGAAAAACTACGTTTTCTGAGGTGACCCGATAACCTTTAGTACACAACAAAACAACAAGTCATGAGTGAGTCTGTAAAAAGAGCTGCTTTATTGTCATCGCCAAGGTCAGTGATCTAATTAGGCCACTCAGAAGCGGCTCCGCCCCAGTCAGTTGATGCCTGGGCAGTGGGGGCAGCAGACCAGTCCTCAGTGGCAGGCTGAGTACTCCAGTCCTCACCAGAGAAGACTTCACCTGCAGCCGGCTTGGCAGGAGCAGCGGCGGCAGCCGCAGCACTAGTCGCTGTAAGGAGACAGGATAAGTTGCGGTTTAGCAAATGCTGAATGCAAGTAACAGGTCATACATTCTAACATATCAGTGGATGTGTTCTTACCAGCAGGGAACTGCTGGATGGCCACTGGTGGAACAGCCACACCCTCAGACCAGTCAGCCACCTCAGGTGGCTGAGTGAAATCAGCGGCTGGGGCGGTCCACTCTCCCTGGAACTCCTCCTTGCCAGCAGCCTTCTCAGCTGCATCCTTCTCCTCCTGCTCAATCTGCAAGGAATGGTGACATTTAAGATGAGACAATGGCTGCTAAAACATCTGTAATATACTGGGGCAAACAACAAGTAATTATAGAAGCGAGGACATGAAATCCAGTGTTATGTCGATCTCACCTGAGTCACCTCCACAGGATCCCTGTAGAAGTAGAGATCAGGCATGACCTCCCAGGGGTGCTCCCTGGAGATGGTACCCCTGAACCTCAGCACCTCCCTGGCCAGCATCCACCACATGAGACCCACAGAGTGGTGACCCTGGAACACAAACCATCAGTTATGATGATGTACAAAACTCACTGCCAGTCATTATGGGGCCTTAAACATGGTCAAATAAACATTTTGACTGTGTAGCAAGGCCTATGTACTGTACCCACTTCCCAAGGAGCACCTGAGAGATGGGGAAACAAGGCCTTGCATTGCTGTAGCACACATTCTGCACCCAGAACTGCACTGATGAGACAGCGACGGGCTCTAACTGTGTGCATGATGTCCTTATGAGACCATTAAACCTTGACCATAAAAGACAGACTAAAAACCTCTTATCAAGTCACATGACATCACAATTTACAACGGATTTGTAAATCAGTCCGTCTCACCTTGTTGTTACAGGGGATGGCAATGTCCACGTATCTGAGTGGGGAGTCTGTGTTGCACAGAGCAATGGTGGGGATGTTGACGTAGGAGGCCTCAGTCAGTGGCTGATGGTCAACACGAGGGTCCGTCACGATCAGAAGACGGGGCTCCCTGAAGGCAGCCTGGATCTGATTGGTGAAGGTTCCAGGGGTGAAACGACCTTGGAAGGTGCTGGCACCGGTAGCAGAGGCAAACTTCAGCACTGCTCTCTAAAGACAAAGGGGAAGTTACAGAAATGACGTTCTTTCCAAACTTTGCTTGAGTGACTGTTGTGACAAGGCCAATACCCGATTTATACTTAGTTGCATGCACCGAAAATAATCGATCTACAAGCTCACAACACGTTGCGATGCGAGCTTGTAGTTCAGCTACTGTTTTTTCGGCATGCAACCCAAGCACAAATCAGGCGTTAATGTGACACAGGTTGTTAGGTAACCCCAGTCACAGGACGTCAGTCCTCGTGGAGTCAGAAAACCCGGCCGAGTCACTGTAGCACACTTCCGACACCTAACCACCGACATCAGTGGCAGGTTTTAATAATGTGCATAGAAACAATATAAACAAATTAAATGATTCGTGAGGTGCATAATTCAGCTAATAAAACGTGTCTACCCATTGTATTTCTCTTCACAGTGAAGAACTAGCTTTTAAAAAGACGCCAGGTAAAAAGGCTACTTTAACCATTTAAACCCTATATACTTAGTTAATGTAAAAACAAAAACAGCCAATCTACAAGCTCACGATGCGTTGCAAGAAGGTAGATGCACATAATGTTGCAGATTTTCACAGAATGCTTGCCTATGATGACATGCCCAGAATAGGGATGCTAGGGTTCATGTGGTTAAAAAGAATGTGTTCATACCTGTCCAGTGTCCCTTGAGGAGATGACGCACACATCAGCTGGGTTCTCAATTGCAACGATGGCCCTGGCAGCCAACAGCAGCTTCTCCCAAGTCTTCCTCGGGTTGATGATGTACACACCTGGTGACGAAGAAAGAAAGTGAGCTACACACGTCAGCAGGACACGTCAAATGTGTTCCTTATAGGAAATAAGCCCTAGATGTTTTATACTGCCATCATACGATGGTGTCATATAGCTGATCTACAAGCTCACAATGCATTAAGTTGTGAGCTTTTAGATCTCTTTTTTTCCCCCACCTATAATGGCAAAATAACAGGTTAAGGCATCTCCCAAGTGTAAAACTCCACAGGATAAAAAGGGAGTGAATGGAAATTAGTGTAATCCTGGATGGGGTAAACATGTGAATGTGGATTCACTAGGGAAAATTCCCTTTTCATATGAAAAACTGACACATATTGCCATTAAGCTTTTTTTTTACTGTGAGGACATAACTAATTCCTTTTCATATAGTTTCTATCCAGCATGTTGTAAATTGAACATTTCGATGTAAATGCTCTGACAGTTCCTGTAACATGATTGATACCACTCCTCACCCATTGGAAGTACTGTACATATCCCACACACCTACCCTTCACTACCACCTGGGAGCATATGTTATATTCCTTCATTTATAGGAAACTGAATTTTATATTTAAATGTGCCTCTGTGTGCGACTTTACATATTGAATTAGCATGATTAGCCCAACACTGACCATCGCCTTTTCTCTTATAGACGTACTTCTCCATCTGGAAGTCCATGTTGGTTCCTCCCAGGTGGGTGGATGCTGCTAGGAACTTCAGCACATCCTCCTCCTTCATCTGAAGGACATCCAGACCTCCGGACATCGTGACCGCTTTTCCTGCGTTACGAGTTAGATGGAAAAGCTGGAAGAGGCCAGGGAGGACAAGAGATCATCATCAACATGTGGTGGTCAGTAGCAAATCCGTGGGTGAGACTAAGCTTAAATCAAAGTAGTTTAATGCAATGATTCTCTAACTTTAGTTTCAATGACCGCTATTTTGGTATGATTTAGGCACACAGACCACCACAACTACAAATGGAACCCATTTGTACACTCTCGGGCCTGTACGAGTCCATTTGGTTCCACCAATTTAGCTGGGGACATTTAGCCAACAACCATTTAGAACCAGGTCTAATCGGTCAATCTGTTGAGCAATAAAATCATTTGCATAAGTATAAAATACTTGGCAATATGTTCCTAACAGGCAATAACTTTTAGCCACAACACTGGCTACGAGAAATTAGTCTATACAAAACATTAAGCTATCCAGCCGCACGCTTCCGAGTATAAACTATGGAGCAGGGCGCATGTCCGCAGCTAGCAGTTAGCTACCTACGTTAGCTCCTACTTCTACTGGAAATTTGACGTCATTTAAACAGTTGCTTTAAAATATGTCTGTGTATGATATACTGAGTTGAATTTCCTGTGTTTATCAGACTCCTTTGGGCGAAATTTGAAGGCTTTTATACGTAAAAATGCCACTTTTTGACTCACCACGAGACAACGCTGTATGGATATCTGGGCACAGGGTGTAAAAAGAACAATGGGAGGAAATGACGTTGCTTTTATACCAAGGCTTCTATGATTCTGATTGGCTGTCTTTTTAGACAGCAGCTGCCTTTGATTCTGGTATGTGGTCAGCAGAGGGTGCTGTCGTCTCACATTAACAGTTTTTGTTTCATTGAGGAAGGTAACTTGAGGTCCCTCTGGGTTAAGTTATCGCAATATGTACACAGTGACACAGCGTTATATCGAGAAACATATTTGAATACATTGTTGAAGAGAATTTCATTAACTGTAAACTGCATAAAGTTGGGTGCCAGTAAGCCATGGGAGAGCCTCCTTGCACCCTGGGCTTTGAAAGACACATGGAAAGAACAGAGGAACATGCTTATCCATGTGGGCTGCTCCTGCTTGGTGTTGACCTAACAGGGTTGTTTGGGATAAGGTCGAGGACATCAGGAGGACATTGAGTCTTACAAATAAAGTTAATGGAGGGAACTGGGCGATGTGTCACCTGAAATAACATGTTATTTCCATTTCCAATAGACACTGTTGATTTGTTGGGTACAAGTGTGTGTGTACCCAACTGTGTCACTCACCACCATAATCATAAAAATAATGTAGGCTATATCTGTATTCTGGCATAAATAGGCTACTTGTGACTTCAGAGAGCATCACTTACTGTAGTTACACACACAGGTTGCCATAATTTACGTTTTTCTATGAATTACTATGAATTATTATTCTTTATTTTTTGTATACTTTATTTTTTCATGGGGACACCACAGTGATGCAGTCAATTACAACACAAAATACAACATCGGGACAAAAACAAAACAGAGACAAAAACAAAATAAGGCAAAAGGAAACATCAGTAAAAAACAAACAAACAGGAAAAGCAAGTTACAGAGGCACAAAAACGAACCCATGTTCATATTCTTTACTGCTCTTTTTCTCCAACTTAGGGATGGGCAACTGGCGGCCCGTGGGCCGCATGCGGCCCGCACCGTCACTCAATGCGGCCCCAGGCCAACATTTTATTTTTTTTTATCACAAAGAAAACAAAGTAATCTAAACATATCCAAAATGGTGAACTATTGCCTTCAACGGTTCCAAACATGCAACTTTCCATGAACCATTTTAATTACAACAGTCCACCAGTAGAGCGTGCTCTCGTTTATTTTAATAGAAACCTTATTAACTATAATTAGTGTTCATTTTTGTATATTTTTAAGCCAAGGTTACAGCAATACTCTGAAAGGCATACTCAGGAATGTGAAGTTTTGTTTAGCAGTACAGCTGTAGTAAGTTGATAGAAGCATTACTAAATGCTAAATAAAAACAAAGTTATGAAAAATAATAATATGATAACATTTACTCAAAATGTCCAATTTTCAATACTTTTACTTCTACTCCACTACGTCTCAGAGGCAAATATTGTACTTTTTCTACAATGATTTGAAAACTTTAGTTACTAGTTACTTTGCTGATATAAATCATTATATCATATAAAACACGCATTATCCACTTCAGCCCTATTTTATACCTATAGTCTATTTGAAAATAGCCGATCTACAAGCTCACAACGCGTCGCGATGCGACGCGTTGTGAGCTTGTAGATCGGCTATTTTCAAACATTTTAGTACTTTTACTTTTGGTACTTTAAGTATATTTTGATGCCAATACTTTTGTACTTTTACTCAAGTAACATTTTGAACACAAGCCTTTTACTTGCAACAGAGTATTTTTTACATTGTGGCATTGCTGCTTTTGCTTAAGTAAACTATCTGAGTACTTCTTCCAGCACTGCAGAGGGCCAAAGCGTTAGTCATGACCCCTTTGCCACCCACCCACCTCCCTCTCCTTCTAATCAGGACGTCTCCACTTCCCGGGGAAAAGGAGCAGAAGAGAGCAGAGTGTTTGTCCCCGGTCTCACTCCTCACAACCTGTCGCCCGTCCAAACCAAACTTTTCCACTCCTGCATCACTCCTCAGCTCATTATGTGCCGAGGGTGGAAGAAGGAGTACTCTGGTTGTTTACTTAGGGCTAAAGGAGCAATTCCACATTATAAAAATGTACTCTACAAGCAGTGGTGAGAAAAGTACTCACATGTTTTACTTAAGTAAAAGTATCAATACTGCAATAAAAGTACAAAAGTATATTGGCGTCAAAATGTACTTAAAGTACCAAAAGCAAAAGTGCTTATTGTGCAGAATGTCCCATTTCAAGTTTTCAAATGTATTCACCTGTTTCCTAGGCTGTGTGTTTTCCACTTCCTGTAGATTTCATTGGATATCATTGGTCATCTGACCAGTTTCATTGGATTTCATTGGATCAAATCGACAGGAAGTGGAAAACACACAGCCTAGGAAACAGGTGAATACAAATCTTTTGAAAATAGCAGATCTGCAAGCTCACAATATTTCCAAATGTATATAGGGGTGAAGTGGTTAATGTATGTTTTGTAATAATAATCAAAATCTTGAAATGGCTAGTAAGTAGTAACTAAAGCTGTCAAGTACTGAAAACTGGAAATACAGTAAAAATACCTCAAACTTGTCCTTAAGTACAGTACTTAAGTAAATGTACTTACTTTACACCACTGGTTACAAGTGAAAAAAGGCCTGTATTCAGAATACTTGAGTAGAAGTGAAAATGTATTGGCATCAAAATATAATTTATTTAAAAAAAAAGTTCAAAATGTGTCAAACTTTTAAAAAAAATAGCTCACAAGTGAGGTTGGAGATTGGCTATTTTTCATTAGAATAAGCATAAAATAGGGTTTAATTGGTTCATGTATGTTTTGTAATAATAATCCAAATCTAAAAAGTAACAAAAGTTTTCCAATAATTGTAGTGGAGTAAAAAGTGCAATATTTGCCTCTGAGATGTAATGGAGTAGGAGTATATCAATTATCGAAAAATTGAAATCCTCAAGAAAAGTAAAAGTACCTCAAAATTGTGCCTAAGTAAAGTACTTGAGTAAATGTACTTAGTTACTTCACGCCACTCATTATGTGGACCACTCACTCTCCGTCTCGTTCGGAGGAGGAGGAGGAGGAGGAGGATGTGTTTTCGGCCTCATTTTGCTCTTTGCTTTTACTTCCACACTCTGTTGTATATTTACACAGCTGGGATTGGACAAGAGAGGCACAGACAGAGAGAGAGAGAGAGAGAGAGAGAGAGAGAGAGAGAGAGAGAGAGAGAGAGAGAGAGAGAGAGAGAGAGAGAGAGAGAGAGAGAGAGAGAGAGAGAGAGAGAGAGAGAGAGAGAGAGAGAGAGCACTCTCTGACCGAACCTGAACCTGAACGCTCACCTCACTGTACATGCAGTGGTGGACAAAGTACTCAACTCCACAGTATCCGAGTCAAAGTATAGATACTCCTGGTCAAATATTACTACAAAAAGTTGTCAAATACGTACTTGAGTTAATAAAGCACAATAAAGCACATTGAATTGCCTCGTTGCTTAAATGTGCTATACAAATAAACTCTTTGATTTGCCTTGTGTGTAACATTATTGCATTTAATTGAAACATTACACAGTGTAGTTCAGTTGAATTCAAATGTGTACATTTTTGTGCTCTCTTCAATATTTAGTTTCATGTGTTTGAGCTTGTTTAATGCCTTCAATGCAGCTATAAATAGGCAATTTTTTTAAGGATGGGGGGAGCATCAGCCTAGTTGGGATGTAGAAGGGGGTGCAATGCCTAAAAGATCTGGGAACAGCTGGTTTAAGTGTTATGTTATGTTCTGCTTTTTTTTTAAAGTATGGATATTCTTCAATTCTTTGTGTGTGGCACTTTTGCTCCATTAGACAGCGGTGGAAAAAGTACTCCAATGTTCTACTTAAGTAAAAAATATCAATACTGCAATGTACTCTGTTACAAGTAAAAGTCCTGAATTAAAAATGTACTTGAGTAAAAGCACAAAAGTATTGGTATCAAAATGTAAATAAAGTACCAAAAGTAAAAGTACTAAAATGTTTGAAAATAGCTACAAGCTACATATCTACAAGCTCACAACGCGTTGTGAGCTTGTAGATCGGATATTTTCAAATAGCCTAGGTATAAAATAGGGCTAAAGTGGTTATTATATGTTTTATAATGTAATAATTTACACCTGCAAAGTAACTAGTAACCAAAGTTTTCAAATAATTGTAGTGGCAACATTTGCCTCTGATGTAATGGCGTGGAAGTCAAAGTACAGACAACTGGAAACACTCCAGTAAATTAAAAGTACCTCAAAATTGTACTCAAGTACAGTACCTGAGTGAATGCACTTAGTTACTTTACACCACTGTGCTTCATTAGATAGTAGAGAGACAGGAAACCGAAGTCATGTGAGAGAGGGACGGGAGTCAGTCGGGGTTCGAACTCGGGACCTGGTGACTCACAGGGAGCACGTGGTCGGTCCGTGCACTAGCTTGGCCGAGCACCAGGCCCCCCCCCCCCCCCGCTTTGCAATATGTTTATAGCCACAGGCTCAGTTGTGTATTTTTCCAGGCAAAGCTAAAGAAACAAGCTTTCCACAGACGTGTGACTGCCCAGGAGTCCTTTGCAATCGCAGCTGACTGCCAGCCCACTGCTGACTGCCAGCCCGCTGCTGACCTTTCTTTCTCAGCTGAATAGCAGAGAGCACCCACCTGTAATTATTCAAACCACCCTGGTTTGCACAGATATAATGAGATGAATATACAAATGCATAAGTGACTGAGCAGGATGAGACAAGCCAGACAAAGCCATGTAGCCTACACAGTGCAGTGGTGTAAAGTAACTAAGTACATTTACTCAAGTACTGTACTTAAGTACACTTTTGAGGATTTTTTTTACTTTACTGGAGTATTTCCCATTTTCAATACTTTTACTTCTACTCCACTACTTCTCAGAGGCAAATATTGTACTTTTACTCCACTACAATTATTTGACAGCTTTAGTTACTAGTTACTTCGCAGATTTAGATTATTATCACAAAACATACATTAACCACATCAGCCCTATATACAGTATAATTCGGCCATTTGAAAATAGCAGATCTACAAGCTCACAGTGCGTCGCGATTGTGAGCTTGTAGATCTGCTATTTTCAAAAGATTTGTATACATTATGAACTTTTGAAATGGGACATTCTGCACAATGAGTACTTTTACTTTTAGTACTTTAAGTATACTTTTATGCCAATACTTTTGTACTTATACTCAAGTAGATTTTGATTACCAGACTTTCACTTGTAACAGAGTATTTCTACACTGGAGTATTGATACTTTTACTTAAGTAAAATATATGAGTACTTTTTCCACCACTGACACAGTGTGGTGCAGTAACAAAGTACATTAGAGTAGGCTATTTGTTTTGTTGTAAAGCTTATGGCTTTCACTCCGCTACATTTCAAACACAAATATTGCACTTTTGACTGCCTCCACATTAATTTCTAAGAATGGACCCCCGGGACCCAAACTTACAAAAATACATTATGAATTAACCACTATATTAACCACAAAAAAAATAGCTGATGTGAGCTTGTAAATCTGCTATTTTCAGTATTTTCTGTAAACTAAAATACAGCAAAGTTTGTAATGTGTACCTTTGAATGCTTAGTTTTTTTTTTAAAGAAATAACTCAAATAGCAAAGAGGAAGGGTGAGGGCATGAAGGACACACACTCAGGCTCATAGAGAGAGTTAGCAACTCACAACATTGTGAGCTTGTTGAACGTTTGCCCCAGAATAGGGTCTCACTGGGGTTCAATTGGTTAAATGTGGCTTTCACTCGCAACCTAAAATTAACACCAAGTGGTTTCTGTGTAAACCATAATATGTCAGTGTTTAGTCCGTGTTCCTGAGGATGATAAATGTCTTGTTTTCGTTTGGCCGTTATTTGTGTTGGGGGTGAGAAACATGTCCCGTTTTGGTTTTTCATGGGAATGCAGGCACTGTGAAAACAGTTCTGTGGTATAAATTCCAGGAATCTCTATGTCTGTCTGCCCTTTGCATATCTCCAAAACCGTTCATCCGATCGACTTCGCCCTTGGTGGTTGTATTGCTGAGGACCCAAGGGAGTGCGGAGTCGATCCGATGAGCATTTCTCCAGAACACGGCTTGCTCCGAATGGGCACACATTTCCAACGGCAGCCGCAAGTTGTAAGCTTGTAGATCGGCCATTTCTGCTTTTTTTTTATTTGAAATTGTGTGAACATTTTTAAACATGGAAAAGATTATGACGATTATGCAAAACATAATTGCGATTATCTCAAATAATTAGATGATTATGTAATAATTGTGATATGCCTATTTATGAGGAACCATAGCAATGCCGTGTCAATTGTGAAGTCGATTGGATGAGCAGTTCTCCAGAATTTCCGTATTCCGAATGGGCATGTATTCCGAACAGGAACTGCACTAAGTCTATTAACTAATCTATTAATTTCAGGAATATCTGTATGTATGTAAGTCTGTCCTTCACATGTCTCGAGAACCGTTGAGATATGTGGATCTCAACGGATCGACTTCACACTTGCGGGTGTGTTGCTGAGGACCCAAGGAGTGTGAAAGTCGTCTGGATGAGCGGTTCTCTGGGACATTGCGACCATCACCAAGCTACTCCTTTCTATTGGCTACTAGTGTAAAGTAACTAAGTACATTTACTCAAGTACTGTACTTTTTACATTTTTTAGGTACTTTTACTTTACCAGGTTATTTCTAATTGTCTATACTTTACTTTTACTTCTACTCCACTACATCTCAGGGGCAAATATTGTACTTTTACTCCACTGAAATTATTTGAAAACTTTAGTTACTAGTTACTTTGCGGATATAAATATGTTACATTATAAAACATACATTAACCACTTTAGCCCTATTTTATACCTAGGCTATTTGAAAATAGCCGATCTACAAGCTCACAATGTGTCGCATCGCAACACTTTATGTACATTTTGATACCAATACTTTTGTACTTTTACTCAAGTCAATTTTGAATTCAGGACTTTTACTTGTAACAGAGTACTTCTGCATTGCAGTATTGATATTTTAATTAAGTGAAACATTTGAGTACTTTTTCCACCACTGCTAACCGGAAGGTTCTCAGTTCGATCCCGGGCTCCCCCAGAGTTAGTGTGGAAGTGTCCTTGAGCAAGACACTGAACCCCTAATTGCTCCCGATGAGCAGGTTGGTGTCTTGCATGGTTTCCTCCACCATCGGTGTATGAATGTGTGTGTGAATGGGTGTGTGAATGGGTGTGTGAATGTGTGTGTGAATAGGTGTGTGAATAGGTGTGTGAATGGGTGTGTGAATGGGTGAATGTAATGCACAATCATTGTAAAGCGCCTTGGATAAAGGCGCTATATAAATGCACCATTTATACCATTTAATGTGTGGGTTAGCAGGAGGATCGTAAACACAGCACCATGTCTCTCAGCCAGGCCAGAATGTCAACGGGACCTTGAGATTAGTGCGGAAAATCAATTACAGGATGATAATGCAGAGAGGCAGGGAGGGGAGATGTGACCACTCCGAGATCTAAATTGGCTGTCAGGGCCAAGGAGGGGGGGGGGGGTGGCTGATTGACCCTGGCAGAGGTCAGTGGCGCTCTGAAAATATTTAAAACACTTTCAATTGGTTCAGGAATACAAAAGAAGACATATCACAGGTTGTTTTCTAATCACTTGCTTTTCGATGTGCAAAGGCATCTAAACGGCGGCAGGTATCGTTTCTGTCTCGGAGCCAGGTATCGCGAGGTTTGGCTGCCAGACAGGAAATGGTGGACAGTCTCGCGATACTTTGGCACGTTCAGAAATATGCTTTGTGCTCTTTAGATGCCTCTATAAAATTATACAGCGTATCACATCGAAAAGCAACACAGCAGAAAACAATGTGATGATATATGTCTTCTTTTGTTTTCCTGAGCAGAGTATTTCATAAAGGTCTCAATCGTTCAGAAACAGTGTTCATAAGCTGTCCAGCCGGCTCTCATAGACTCCAATGTTATTTCACTGAACTTCCGGTGTGAGTCTGCCACCCAGTGCGATGAATCTGCTGGCTGGAATTGCAGGATAGAGAAAATGACTTTGGCGTCTCTTCCTTTTAAAATGAATTCCTTGGCTCAAATGTGGACTTGAGCACCGAGCAAGCGCACAATAGGGTTTCAAACGGTAGACGCACGCAGAATAGCGTTTTAAATGTGGAAGTCTTGCAATCCCAGATTTGACCACCAGGCGACGGCAGCGTCGCTGTTCTACCGCGTTTCTGGGGGCTTGGATGTGAACTTGTAGATCTGTGTAGCCTATTTTTGGCAAACAGAGTGTAGAGGGAAATATTAGCAGACCTAGTAAACCCTGGGGGCTGGGGGACCCCGTCAACTAAGTACAGCACTTGGGTGTAAGTGTACTGTAAGTGGTTAGGCGATTAATCCAAACAGAGTGATCACTGCACACTTGTGCACGCACTCTCTCTCTCTCTCTCTCTCTCTCTCCATATGAGCTTCCAACAATGGATATAGGGTACAACTGTAGGATTTGAACATGTCCTCTCACTGATACTAGATCAAGTTCAGTCATCTTTTATTCTAATGTTTCAGGGTTAGAGTAACATTTTTGCACACCACTGTATACTGCTCACCTTTGGAGTCTCAGTCGGAACAACGGAACAATGTGGGCTATTTGCATAATTTGTTTTTATTTGTTTTTTATGGCACTGTTATTTTATTGTGTGGTGTTGTATAATTGTAACATGGATCTCCCTGGGTCTGAAATAAAGATTGAATTGAATTGAATAGCAATGTTAACGAATAACGGCAGACAATATTTGGAGACACCGCGGACATGTGTTTCAATGAGTCATATCATATCTCACAGGGCTTTTGACAGACTGGCGTGCCTTTACTGTGACAGGCTGGGTTGTTAACCACTTAACCCCAGCAGTTCATAACCTTTTTGTGGATCCGGGCCCACTTGAAAAACCTCAAAAGCATTCACGGCCCACCCATCTTCTGACCACTTAACCACGTCCGGCAGCCCCGGCTTGTAGATCGGCTGTCTTTCAAAATTTTGGTACATTTTGAACATTTGTGAAGAATTTGGCCTATAATGCCCCTGGTCAGCCAGGGTGCCTGATGGAGGGGAAAGGAACTGGTTGGAATAACGTGTTCAAGGGAAACCCTCCCCTGTCAGGTGATAAGAAGGTCAAAATCTACAAAGTAACTAGTAACTAAAGTTTTCAAATAATTGTTGTGGAGTAAAATTATAATATTTGCCTCTGAGATGTAGTAGAAGTAAAAGTACTGAAAATTGGAAACATTCCAGTAAAGTAAAAAATACCTCAAAATTGTACTTAAGTACAGT